>NC_136958.1:30721005-31061005 GCF_032717465.1 Coenobita brevimanus | reverse complement strand
TCTACCCCTCCCTCTCCCTCCCTCCACCTCACCTACATACACCCTCTTAGTCAGTCTTTCATTCTCCATCCTCTCCACATGTCCAAACCACCTCAGTGTATTTCTCCTAATCTTTTCAACCACATCCACATCTACCCCACAACGTTCCTTCACTTCTTCATTCGTCAACCTGTCCCTCCATGTCACTCCACATGCTCCTCTCAAGTAACTCATTTCCACTGCTCTCACTCTTGACTTGTTCCCCTCTTGCAAGGTCCACGCCTCGCTTCCATACGTCCAGGGTAGGGATCACAATACCATCATGCAGTGACTTCTTAACTTCCATACTCACCTCCCTATTTCTCATCACTGCTTTCAGTGTGCCAACAGCCTTCCTTCCCTGCTGTACCCTTTCACGTACTTCATCCCCCAAAGTTCCATCCTTACTCATCACACTACCCAAGTACTTGAATGCACTCACATTCTCCTTATCCTCACCATCCAACCTCACTGCACACTCTGTGACTTCATTCCTCTCAAACACCATAACTTTACTTTTGTTTACATTAACTTTCAGCTTCCTCCTCCTACACACTGTCCCAAATTCATTCACCAAACCTTGCAACTCCCATTCATCTTCACTCAACAATACTGTATCATCAGCAAACAGCAACACCGGAAGCTTCCAAATCTCACCCTCATTCATTAGGGCCACCCCCACATCCACTGCCCTACCTTGTACCTCCTTTACGACCCCATCCATATATATATTAAACAGCCATGGAGACATTACACACCCCTGTTTCAGTCCCACATTGAGATCAAAGAACTCACTCAGCTCACCATCCACTCGCACCGTAGCCCTAGCTCCCTCGTACATACTCTTCACAGCACTCAACAATTTCCCCTCCACTCCATATATTCTTAATACCTTCCACATACCTTTCCTATCTATTCTGTCATAAGCTTTCTCCAAGTCCATGAAGGCAGCGTACACTTTTTCCTTCCCTTCTCTAGATACTTTTCCACTAAACATCTTAGAACAAATATCTGATCTACACACCCTTTTCCCTTCCTAAATCCCCCTTGTTCTTCTCCAACTAGCTCCTCTGTCATATGCCTAACCCTATCAATGAGTATTCTACCATATATTTTACCAGTCACACTAAGAAGGCAAATACCCCTATATGGTTACCACATACTTCTCTCTCCCTTTTCCTTTGTACAGAGGAACAATTATACCTGATTTCCAGTCCTCTGGAACCCTTCCCTCTTCCCAAGCCAATCTACACAACTTCCATATCCACTCCACAACAATCTCACCCCCATCCCTAAGCATTTCACCACACACTCCATCAATTCCTGGGGCCTTTCCCAGCTTAATCTTCTTCATCGCTTCCACTACTTCTGACCTACTGATCTCTTCCTCCCTCCTCTCATCTCTTCTTCTCCCAGCCATTCCCCAACCACTTATACTCACACTGCTCTCCTCTCTACATTCAACAAATCCTCAAAGTGCTCCTTCCATCTCCTCAATTTCTCTCTCTTCTCCACCAACAATCTATTATTCCTATCTTTCACTCCCCTACTATTTCCCCTTTCACACTGCCTTACTTTCTTTACCTCCTTCCAAAACAATTTCTTACTCTCCCTCCATTTCACACTCAGATTCCTCCCAAACTCTTCATCCACTTTCTTCTTACTCTCCTTCACCAGTCTCTTAACCTCCCTTCTCCTGCTCACATATACCTCTCTCTTCTCTCTCTCTCATCTTCTCCCCTACCTCTACTCGCCAACCATTCACCATATGCCTTCTTCTTTTGTTCCACAGCTCGTTTCACCTCATCATTCCACCATGCTGTTCCTTGCACACCCTTGCATCTCCTCCTCACTCCACAAACCGCCTCACACGCTGCGCTTATCTCTTCCGTGAATATCTTACATACGTCTTCCACCCCTTCCATCTGCTCTAGCTCATACCTTCCCAGTCTTTCTTCCACTATGCTCTTATACTCTGTCCTCTTCTCACTATCTTGCAATTTCTCCACTCTTCTCACAGGAGCTGCTTCCTCCTGTCTTCGCCTTCGCCTCCTCAACCACTTTCTTTGCAGCTCTACCTTGGCCATCACTAAGTGATGGTCCGAGACTCCATTCCCCCAAGTGGGGGTAAGGGTAGGGTCAAATGGAATGGAGAGGACTGAGGATGAGGGAAACGGGAGTGAGGGGTTAAGGGAGGGAGGGAAACGGGTTGAAAGACGAAGGGAGTGGAGCTGGATGGAGGATACTGGGGAAGACGTGGAAGGGAGGAAAACGCTTAGGGGAAGGGGAAATGACCGTGAAACCGCGAGCCCAATGTCACATTGTGCTGCCTGCCATCATTACACTATTTGAGCTGTAAAGCGAACTGATGAATGCCAACCGTCCGATAGTTCCTACTTCAACCCTTCAACCCGACGACATATTGCTTAGTTGTTCTACTGTAGTTCCTTCATCTTACAGTGTAACTTGGCCAAAGTTTCCTTCCATGTGCGACTTACGGCGCGTAACTCAACGGCAAAAAAATACTACAATGGCTAATACCTTTCCAAAATACTTCTTGATGTGCATCTTTTACCAGAGGTAATTATAATTTTACCACAACTCATCATTCATGATGGAGTAAAGATTACAGTATATTAGCTCGTTAGAGTAAAAATAAGCATATTTTTGGATGATTTTCCTCAACTTAAAGAACGCTTTATCGTGGCAAAGGGTTAATTAAGGCTAGATCTACCCCCTCCAGCTCGCCAAGTTTGTCTGTCTATCTATCTATTGCCAGACGCCTTAATCCCGTACGGGGTGGCCACAAACAAATCGCCTCCACGTCACCTTGTCCCCCGCCATTTCACTGCCCTGCTCCCAACTCACACCCCCTCTCTCATATACCTCTCCATTCCCTCCCTTCATCTCATCCTCAGCCTCCCCCTCCCTCTCCCCCCTCCACTTCACTCACATACACTCTCCTCGTCAGTCTCTCACCCTCCATCCTCTCCACATGTCCAAACCACCTCAGTGTGTTCCTTCTAACGCTTCCTATCACATCCACATCTATACCACAACGCTCCTTTATATCCTCAATTTGTCACCCTGTCTCTCTATGTGACTCCGGTGGCTCCCCTTAAATAACTCATTTCCACTACTCTCACTCTTGACTTGTGTCCTTCCAACAACGTCCAAGCTTCACTTCCATACGTTAGAGTTGGTATCACAATACTGTCATGTAGTAACTTTTTCACTTCCATGCTCACTTCCCTGTTACTTATCACTGCTTTCAAAGAACCAGCAACCTTTCTTCCCTGTTCTACCCTTTCAAGCACTTCCATCCTTACTCCCCAAGTACTTAAACGTACTCACATTTTCCATTTCCTCACCATCCAACCTTACTGTACATTCACTGACTTCACCTCTCTCAAAGAAGATCACTTACATTCACCTTTAGATTCCGTTTCTTACACACTCTCCCAAACTATTCCACCAAGCCTTGCAGCTCCCCTTCGTCTTCATTTAACAACACAGTATCATCTGCAAACAACAGTACAAGGAGTTTCCAAACACTACCCTCACTCACTAGGGCCACTCCAACATCCACTGCCCTACATTGTATCTCTTTTATTACCCCATCCATGTACAGATTGAACAGCCATGGAGACATGACCCATCCCTGTTTCAACCCAACCTTCAAAGAGAAACATATACTTAATTCATCATCCACACGCACTGCAGCCTTAGCACCATCATACATACTCTTCACAGCATTGAGCAACTTCCCATCTACTTCATATATTCTTAATACTTTCCTCAATCCTTGTCTATCCACCATGTCATATGCTTTCTCTAAATCCATGAAGGTCACATACAACTTCTATCCCTTCTCTAGAAACTTTTCCACTAAAGACCTAAGAATGATTATCTGATCTACACAACCTCTTCCCTTCCTAAAGCCTCCCTGTTCTTCTCCAACTAATTCCTCTGTTAATTCCCTAACTCTGTCAATAAGTATCCTACCATAAACTTTTCCTCTTACACAAAGAAGACAAATGCCCCTATAATTACCACACACTTCGGTTTCCTTTTTTCCTTTGTACAAGGGAATAATTATACCTGACATCCAATCCTCCGGGACTCTACCTTCCTCCCAGGCCAATCTGCACATCTTCCACATCCATTCTACTACTATCTCTCCCCCATGCTTCAGCATTTCACCACACACTCCATCAATTCCTGGAGCTTTCCCCAATTTGACTTTCTTCATTGCTTCCACAACTTCTATCCTACTGATTTCTTCCTGTCTTCTCACCTCCCTCCTTCTCCCAGCAGTTTCCCAGCCACTAATACTCTTGTTACTTCCATTCTCTATGTTCAATAATTCCTTAAAGTGTTCTCTCCATTTGCTCACTTTTTCTCCCTTCACCACTAGTAATCTACCATTTTTATCTTTCACTCCCCTACTAACTTCACTGCCACCCTGTCTTTCTCTCTTCGCCTCTTTCCAGAACATTTTCTTACAGTCCCTCCACTTTACACTCAAATTCCTTCCAAATTCCTCATCCACTCTCTTCTTACTCTCTCTTACTAATATTTTCACCCCTCTCTACCTTTCTATATATAACTCTCTCTTTTGCGTCTCAACTTCTTCCACGCCCCTATTTCTCATCCATTCATTGTTTGCTTTCTTCTTTTGTGCCACAGCCTGACTCACGTCTTCATTCCACCATGCTGTTCCTTGCACTCCCTTCCGTCTTCTCTTCCTTCCACACACCACATCACATGCTGCACAGATTTCTTAAGTGAATATCTTGCACACACCTTCCACGTCCCCCATCTGCTCCAATTCATATTTACCCAATCGTTCCTCCACTTCTCTCTTATATTTGCCTTTTTCTCATTCTCTTGTAACCATTCCACTCTTCTTGCAACTACTTCTTCCTCCCGTCCTTCCCTTCTTCTATTTCTCCATCTTACTTGGATCTCGAATCTGGCCACCACCAAGTAGTGGTCAGAAAGTCCACTCCCCCAACCTCAATAAGCTCTTGCAACCATTACACATCTTCGCATCCTTTCATCCACACACACATAATCAATCATTGCCTTCCTTTCATTCAGTTCACCACCCACTCTTCTCATCACTTGCCATGTATACCTGTGGATCATTTTGTGCCTGAAGAGGGTATTGGCTATCACCAACCCCCTCCCGGCACAAATGTCCACTAATGCACTGCCATTCTCATCTGTCTCAGCAGGCACACCCAACTCCCCAACTATTCCATCCACCTTCACATTCCCTACCTTACCATTCATATCATCAATCAAAAACACTCTTTCATTCCTTTCAAACTTTTCCATGCACCCTTCCACATTTCTCCAGAACTTATCTCTCACTCTGCTTGCACGATCTTGCGTTGGCGCTTACACGCACACAATCGCCCACATTTGTATTCCAACTTTCAGTCTTACCCACACAAGTTTGTCCTAAGACAAAATCGTATGGAGATGAAAAGAATACTGAAGTGAACAAATACGAAAAAGAGAACGATTTGTAAATATAATAAACTACTAGAGAGACTTGTTTAAACTGCCAATTGCATTTCCACTTAATCATTTACTCTCTCTCTCACTCTCTGTCTGTCTGTCTGTCTGTCTGTGTCTGTCTGTCTGTCTGTCTGTCTCTCTCTCTCTCTCTCTCTCTCTCTCTCTCTCTCTCTCTCTCCTTAATCTATTACTTTACTCCTCTTACTACTCTTTTACAAGGTCTTCAACACTACCTTACACACCATCAAAAAATAACTAATTGTCCCAGTCTCAACAGTGTAATTTCCTACTGTCACATTTGCACAGTTATAACATGATTTAGAGCACTGCATTCTACAGACACCTTACTGACTAATCTCGCACAAGAAGCTTCTGACGTTATCAACTTCATGAAACCCGCACAAAGCACTCTTCTCACAGCAATAGATATTAGTAACGCCTTCGATGAAATTCTTCGATCAACAAAACAAACACTGGCTTACCAAAAATTTTTTGGCAGACAAGTACATCATGTGCACGAAATTTCCCTAATAGAGTTACACAGGGCTTCGTTCTCTCACTCACACTTAAGCCAATACACACATAATCTTCCTATAACGCAACCGTCCATAAACATTTCGTCAAATGTAGATCGTATGACCACGACAACCATACATCACATTGTAGGCACAGTCTGTTCACTGAAACAGGACTCCATTAACACACTGCGAACTTGGCTCGAGGACTCCAGGCTGACGATCGCCACAGCCAAATCACCACCACCTTCATCACCAACAGCAAACATGAACACAGGTATTCGCCTCACATCACATATAATAATGTACATGGGCCACACACACACACACCCTCAGTTAGGATTCTTGGAGTGACATATGACACAGGAATCACCATCATGGACCGCATACACAACATAAAGAAGTAGTGTGTCCCAGACTCATTTCACTCAGGGCAACCAAAGGGCCAAATAATGGACATCAAAAAGAAACACTCTGCTTACTGTGCAATTAATATATTAGATCACTAAAGTCCTATGCCTTTCCGGTATGAGCTCCATTCCAGTCTAATACTCACTGCAACACATTCGAAGATATATAGAACAATACCCTATACATCATCCCCTGGCTGCACCAAAACAGCTCCCACAGCTATCTTATGCTCTGAAACTAAAGTTTTGCCTGTCAGAGACTACTTTGATGTTAGAGGCACACAGTTCTGTGTAGCAGCCTGGGCAGTACTCATCACCTTTGCCAATACATGACAGAGACACACAGCACATTTATGTACATATAGCAATCACCTTACAACTATTATCAAACTCTTTATACTAATATTCCACCCCCAGACACATAGCAGTAAGGAAACGCTTACATACACACTTCACGGCCAGCGCAATAAAATTCACTGGTCAGAACGACTAGACTACAATCACCATCTCCCACCTGACATTCACCCATCAGGGGTGTCTGTGAATAAAAATGATCGTGGTCATCTAGCTAAGCTCTGAACAGGACATCACTCAGCTCTCCTCACCTATCAGCTTAGATTTGCATTTGGTGAAATCACTGATGACATGTGACCTACATGTGGAATAGGCCCAAACAATGCAACATGCATAATGGAGCACAGTGCAACACATACCCTACTAAGACAGACACAACACGAACGGCGTAGGGAAAGAATGGGACAATCTCACAGGCAGGTTCTTACCTGCAGTCGACGGGTCTGCTTGGTCACACGGACAATAACAACTGTTCTCTGACATAATTTTATTTCTATATTCAATGCTCCGTCTCTTAGTCTTATTCATCACCTTTCTTCTTTCATCATGTTATCCATCTTGTCTTACCCTTCATCCCCTCTTTTCATTCTCTCATTATCACTTTCATACTATTTTCTTCGTCTCTGTAAGTTAGCTTTCTTTTCTATCTCCTTTCTCATTACATATTCTCGCTTACTGTTTTCTCTGCCTCCTCGTCTACTTGTACTCTTTCATCCCTTCATTCATTGGCTTTTCCTACTACTTCCATTTCCGTAATATTAATCTCGTTCTTTGTCGTCTGTACTTCATTACGATTTAATTCGTTTTTAATTTTAATCTTAATTTTGCTACACATTTTATTTTCGTTTGTGAAAGCTTCTTGGTATACTTTTATATCCTTTACTTGGTCTTGATTGCCGTCCTTTTGTAAATCATTTTCCGTAGTTTTGTTACAGGCGGCAATGCTACGGTTTTGCAGCCTTTCTATGGCATTTTCTTTAGAATTTGACTCACCCGAAATTGATCCACTTAGGATACTGACTAGATACGTAAAATCCATCCTAGACAATTTATCAACCAACAAAGCTCCAGGTCCAGATGGAATTCCTCCAGTTGTTTTGAAAAAAGTGTTCCTCAGAACTTGCTCCTTTTATGCCAAAATTACTCAAATTATGTATACATACTTCTTCCTTCCCTAATTCTTGGAAGGAAGACAATATCCACCCAATTCCGAAGAATGGATGTTCATCTGACCCCTCTGTTTACAGACCATTTGCAATCACATCTGCTTTTGGTAAAGTATTTGAGACTAATTAATAAGCACATGGTTGAACATCTTGAATCCAACAACTTATTTACAAGTGACAGACATATACGATTTTCGCCACGAGAGATCCACTTTTGATATAGGCCTACTCAATCTCCTGACTCATACCATCCATTAGTCAGCTGACCAACACGGCGAAACTCATGCAGTAGCCGTTGATATTTCTAAAGCATTTAACAGAGTATGGAACCGTTATCTGCTGCCCAGACTCCCTTGCTATATCATCTTTCGTTCCTCTAAGTTCCACATATCTCAGCGACAGAAAAAGAAGACTAAAAGTAGCTGAAGTATATTCCAATTTCCTCTCAATTAATACCGGCGTGCCTCAAGGATCGGTTCGGGCTCCAACCCGGTTCTTAATTCATATTAATGATCTTTCATCTGTAACCCATAATTCTCTGGTCCATAAGGGTTTCGTAGTACCTCTTCTTCAGCTATTTATTTTCCATGTTATGTATTTAAACAATTATGTTCGTTACTGAGGCAAACTCCGACGACACAAGAAATATATAGCAGTAAAGGGAATACCATCTTGCGAACTGCATAATAATTCGCAGAGATGAAGGTGCAACGAAGCCTCCTTTACCAAGGCGAATACGACTCCAACTACAAGGGTTATATTCCAAGTGGCTTTGGAGAGTTCGTCACTCCTCTTCCTTAGTCATTTATTTTGCATATTTGGTCTCTACCCTTACAGGCCCTTTGTATTCTATTTATGCCTTTTCAACTTATACATAGTTTGTAACAACAACATATAAGAGGATAATGAAGGTGTTATAGACAAAATAAATCTCGAAAGTAGAGGGGCTATGAAAGTTCCGAAGGCAACTAGTATCACGGGGGAATCCGGATTGCATAGGTTAGTACATTCATCTCGAAACTGGAAGAACATGAGCTCAATTCTCAAGCTTCAATAGCTCTTGGACAAAGTTTGTTTCCCTCCTTGGGTCCGTTCACTAGTCAGTACTCTTAGGGACCTGAACGTAAACTTAAAACAATTGTTCTTATTCTTCGGGAAGATTTTCCAGAATATTATGTGAAAGTTTCATTACAGATGAGTTAAAAAGTGGAGATATTTTTTTAACGTAACTATACATACTCCATATTAGTGACTGTAATTGTAGTCGTTGCAACCCAAGGTTCATTTGAAAAGTGACCCCAGCGGACTGCAGGCTGCCCTTCTTCTGAAGCCCACCATTCTCCTTCGGTCCTTCCATGGGATAAGGAAGAAGCTGAGAGATACCAGGCAGTTGTACCGCCTAGTTACACTGGCGACATAGCCTGAAGGTATCCCTCTGCAGCATGTTTAACGACAAAAAAATATTGTGTAAGGATAAACAGGGAGTGTGTTGGATCTGGTTGTGAAGGGGATAGGGATGTATTGAACTACAGTAGGCAGTGTTAAGTGAATTCAGCTTTGCATACGTAATATTTCTGGTGGAAATAATAACACAAGAAACTGTTAGATTGCTATGAAATACGGCGTCAGTAAAGTCTACAGGAAAGCAAAACCTCCCATCTGAAAAACATTTGTGAGCGACAGACGGACAAGACTGCTCTAAGCGATATTTCCACCTCATAAAAATTAATCATACCGTACCTAGATTGTAAGGTGTACAATAAATGTGTTCGATTTGTTGTCGTGGCTGGGGGAGGTAGTGGGTAAGGCTGAGGTCCCGCGTGGATAAACTCCTTACCAACAATAGTCCCTCGCCGCAAACGCCATCCAAAGTTGGGCAAGTAGGTTGGGAGTTGTGTACTGGCGACTGTGTGTGTGTGTGTGTGTGTGTGTGTGTGTGTGTGTGTGTGTGTGTGTGTGTGTGTGTGTGTGTGTGTGTGTGTGTGTGTGTGTGGAAGAGCGGATAGACGGGGAAGCGTATCTCACGTTCTCAACATATTCTATGTCAGGTAAGTGGTTCTAGCAATAAATTACCTCAGTATAATATTAAAAAATCGTTTTCTAAGTTTAATAGGTGTCGTTGAAGTACATAACAGTTAAAAGAGAACGACAAAAGTACTGCCTTCATTTTCTAAGGCAACATTAACTCTAACGAAAATACAGTATTAGCTACTTCACTAAAATGACGTCTTTTTGAAGCTCAGCCTTGTAGGTAATATTGCTCGGGTGCAGGAGAGTCCCCTGATATTATTATTATTATTATCATTATTATTGTTATTATTATTATTATTATTATTATTATTATTGTTATTATTATTATTATTATTTAATAACTATTATTATTATCATTATTATTATTATTATTATTATTATTATTATTATTATTATTATAACTAGTAGTAGTAGTAGTAGTAGTAGTAGTAGCAGAGTAACCCCAGACTGTCTGGCTAAGCAAATCCATCAACAGCACGCAACCAACCGCCACTGCAGGGCTGTCATATGTTATGAACCGGTGTTCCCATTCATAGCAGACAGCGCCTCCCGACAGCGAGGCTCGGGGAAGAGTGTGGAGCCTTTGTTTCCTGGATGGATGCTGCAAGTGCATCTCTCCTCTTTAACCTGTACCAAAGTAAGCTCCACATCACCCAGTTATTAGGATATACGTTTCCACCCCGCGTTGTAAATGGTTTCCTGTTTTACTCGTACAGAATACCATCTGGCTTGTTACTCAGTGTAAAATCGCCTGAAGATGAAACAGGCAACACTACTGTACGTTCAGTAAGTGAATGATGGTCGCCACCACTCACCAGTACCCTTGGTAATGAAAGAGTTAATGAATGCTGTATCTGATCTCCCCCTTTTGAAAAGAATCTCATTAGCTAGAAATGAACTGAGTTAGAAAGGCTGTATCTAACTTTTCCAGTTCGTAACGTCTGTTGATAAATGAAAGAATTCATCATGTATCATCATCATCATCACCATCCAGCCTTTTTTTTACCCATCCACAGGTAGGGTAAGGTAGAGTAAGAGAAAGGAGCACTCAAGTGTAACACTCGTGTCTACCAACTGATCCAAAAGCCGAATATTTGACTTTGCCCTGTGACTTTGATCTTCGACAGACTACTTTCAAAATCGAATGACTTCCTTCTTGCCTTTCTGTTCATCCATTAACTAACTCTGGTTTAAATCACATCAGGATTGATTGAGTTGATTTTGTGCCGTGATCCTGAGCTTTTGCATTTTTGCCAAGACCTAGGTTTTGACTGTACTTAAAATCGATTTTTTTTTTTTTTTACTCAAGCCTTTCTAAAAAGTTTAGTGTACATGATATACATCTGTTCAAGCGGATCTTCTCTTGAGACTATGACCTTTGACCTACCTCTCATTAACAGTAGGTCACATTTGGGTGATCCTGACTTCTCTTCCATGTTTGATCTGAGTAGCATGAAAACTGGTTTAGTATTTTTTTCATCCAGATATGTGGTTCGAGATCCGACCTTGAACACTGACCTTCGCCTTTGAATGCTTGTTCTGAAAATGGATCCCTTTATTCTTACCTGACCCTTAACTCTTTCCCAAAATTTGGTGTAATCGCCTGAAACCGTTAAGCTGACCTTGGCCGATAACCATTTGTTTTAAAAACAATTAAATGTACTCGCTGACCGACCTTCATCCTTCCCATTACGTTTGGCTAAAATCAGATGAAAAATGTTTGAGTTAGTTTGTTGACAAACATTCACACAGGCTGAACTTTGACCTTGTAATGTGACTTTGACCGTTGACTGACTTTTCTGAGAATTCAGTCACTTCATTCATATCTTACCCTCAATCACTTTTCATGTTTGGTTGAAAATGGATACAAGCCCTAAGTTGATTTTGCTAGGGCACAGTTTAACCAGCCTTGCGACCTTGATATTTGGTTTAATATTTTCCAAAAAACAAGTTTCTCTTAGTAATATCTCTTAACCCTTCCAAGTTAAAATTGATTAGAAACTGTACTGTTAAAACACACACACACACACACACACACACACACACACACTGGAGTGCCTGCACGCCTCTAAATATACCACCCATTCTCGCTCCACACGACGCAGTGTAAACATGACAGAGGATCTGATCAACACAACAGCCAGCGAAATGGGCCACACTCATTCACCCACCATTCAAGTCACCGGAATCCTGACTCCACCTGGTAACAATAAAATAAAAATGCCGTTCTTGGGCTCAATAGAAGGCAACCATCTCTTGCTATTAGAAGTCGGACAAGATCTCTTATCTGTATCACACTGTGTAAACAAAATGCATTCTTTCGTATTCACACCCGCCGATGCCCTCCCACTCCCCACCCACCCCCACCCATCCAAACACATGCACTGCCCGTGTGTCCCTGTGTGTAATCTCCATGAATACTAGGTGAGCTTTTTGTTGTCTCTCTTTGATTGCCAATTTCGCGTGTTGGTCGGAAAATATTTGTTCTTTTGGGAGGATTCAGGTTGGTCATACTGGAAAATAAAAGTGCATCAAAAGGAAGAACAGTGTCATTGGCACTGAAGGTGTATATGGAAAATATTACCAAGTTCGGTATGGGACGTTCGATATCCAGAGATGAATATAAATGCCAGAAGGAAAGAGAGCAGATCAACAGACATCTTTGTATTAGGGTAGTGAATGGAGACAGTTTTTAATATTTCAATAAAAGAAGGCTTTCTTATGCAGTGTGAAATCCCCCCGTTTTAGGTAAAACCAATTAAAATGTATGTTTTTAAATGAATAATTAGGACTCCGTGTTACTCCTCTAATACATCTGGTCTGGGGGTACCCTTTCCACATATAAAACAGGTCACCGTTTTCCAGGAATTAATGGAGGCTAGTTCTATCATTTTAGTGTAAGGCTTTTTTCTGGTGTTAATGCAGTCCACTAGAAATAAGAAATTAAAAAATAAAACTATTTACTGCAGCAATCGGCTTGCAGAAATGCAAGAGATAAGGAATGCTCGTATTTAAATTCGCCTCTGCGACATCCCGAGACTTGGTGTGCAAGAGTTGGCGCAGCGAGACAGATATCTGCCCAGTCAGGGTCAGCAGTGTGCTGCATTCACCTCCCGATAACTTTCGCAGATGAAAAACATACATGCTGAGCATACAGTCAGGGATAAATTTTCGCTTACTGATCCACTGTGTCTGTTGCAGGTTAAGGGAATATCTGCGACTTGTTACACTGACATTAGAGAGAGAATCATTTATGGGCGGGAAAAACAGCAAGCCTCTCTCAACACTGGAATGTAAGCCAGCAAAGGAACGTGGGAAATAAAGAGGCAAATATTGCGTGATTTTTTTTTTTTTTTTTTTGATTGTGCGACGTCAGCATTACGAATATGTGATGTTTGACGGTGTGATATAGTCTTTCAGATATTTTAAAATTTATTATAACATGAATAACTAGGGGTTAAATTGTGGAGAAGGTGCAGATTGAGAGATTGACTGGAAGAGTTCATGCGAGTGAGATGGATAGGAGGAGGAGGAGAGAAAGGACGAGGATAAGATGGAGAGACACAGTGAAGAGATACTATATGAGAGGGAAATGTGAGCTGCAGAAAGGGTAGCCTGATGACAGAGGGCAGGGTGACATAACAGCGATTTTTTTGTGACCATCCCTTGCAGGCTATAGATTAAGAGAAGGATAGTAAAGCTGACATATCTCCATCTTCAGTGCAAAGTTATGAAAAAAAACACACACACTAAAATATGGTGCTGGTCACGGAGAAGTCCTGTGAAAAGGATGCAGGATTGTACCACTGATTTGTTCTAACAGTGAGCCATGGGAGACGGACTGCAAAAGGACGAAAATCTCTGCCAGAAAGTAAATGAAATACAGCATGTGGCCGGATACCCACACAGTGTGAGCATCGTATACCCTGCCTCATAGCCCATTTATTCCGACGAAGTGTTTTATTCCTTCTCCTTTCAGACGATTTTAATCAGCCTAGGAAGGGAATGTCGTCTGGAAGGGGTTAAGGAAGTCTAAATTTGAAGATATCTTGAAAAAATCCTTCATTTCACTCAAATCACTAAACTTACAACACACGTTTTTTGAAGATATATTATCCTGCCCAAGTCCCGCTGCCCACAAATGTCCCAGCCGATCCGACTCATTCTTTGGCTCACCTTGTCCATATCTTTATCGAACCTTTGAAGGTTTCATGATGGGTTACAGGTCACACGGCCGATTAGTGCACTTGTTTGATAAAATCCGTTATTCTTATAATTCTACATATTAATAAAATGCTTAAAACGGATTTTCGTATATCTACTTAATGTACAACTGCGGGCTTAACCCCTTAACCGCGGGTATTGTTTTTGGTCTGACTGTCCTCTCCCGCGGGGGTTTCAGCCAAATGTAAACAAACCTTTAAACCTTAATAACTCTGCACAGAATAAAGCTAGAGAAAAAAATAAGGTACCATTAGAAAGTACTAACCTTCAGCTTTCCATTGATGTAGGTTTCATGACTTTGTTGACTTTCACAGGACGGGCAGAGGCGTTAGAAGTGAGGGGTGTAAAATCACTATTTTACGCCCCACACACCAGTACCAAATGCCAACCACTCTCTCATAATAGTAATATAAACATATATGAACACTGTACATACGATAAACACCCACTCTGTGTTTGCTGAGGTAGGTAAAAGGCACTTCACTGCAGCTGCGCCTCACTTCACTGCGGCGTCACCCGCTCACTGACGGTTCAGGTGATCTTTTCATTATTTCTAACTTCTAATATTATTTTACATATAATCTGGGCAATATACATTATATTTACACTGCACTTATTACTATACTGTGTCACTGTTGCATCACAGAATTACACAAGTGCCACAGAATTACACAAGTGCCGCAGATTCTCTTATTACAATATCACTTATTATACTGGCCAATATTTACATTTTTTTCTAGGCAAAATATCCCTTATTACTACATTATCCATTATACAATTATTGGTAAAGCACGTCATTGTCGCATCACTGTATATCACTGTCACTTTCAGTATTTATTCAGAGAGTGGTACTCGGCAAAGCACGGAGTCACACAGAGAGTGACTTGGCATTCCAGGCACTGGTGTGTGCTCATTTTTCTCGTCCGAGGCCTCCGTGTGGTGTTATGACATACTCTGCAGCGGCCCTGTGACAACCTGCCGCCTGCTGTAAGAGGCAATTTCACAAGCTGGTATTGGCTCATGTAATTGCGGCACTCAAGACGGTCAGGTTGTGTGTCAGAGTGTCGCCTCGGGATCAATGCCGTCACCTGACCAAATCATGCAAGCAGCTGCTGCACGACAGTCTTGGAGAACTGTCTCAGGGATGGTTGCCTTATGCCCCCGACTTGTGTCTTGTAGAGGATGAAGGCGTTGAGCATGCACATATCGAGCATGTGCAGGCAAGCCTTCCTGTACCATCGGGTGTTTCTCCTGAGACAGTCGATTTCGCCAATCATCATATCAGACTCATCAACAAGTCTCATGTTGACATTGTAATCAATGACGGCATCAGGCTTCATGATTGGCTCTCCCGTCCTGTAGCTGACCTTCCCAGTTCTCTGCAATTCCCCCTTGTGGATGGTGCTGATCATATTCACGACCTTCTTGTCATGCCACCTGATCGCCAGAAGCTTGTCTGACTTCTTCAGGTGCACATCTCCCTTGGATGAGGATGATGCTTATGGGAAACTTGGCCACTCTTTCCTATAGCTCCGTACAGTGCCAACAGTGCCAATGCCGTGTTCAGCCAGGTATTTGGAGAGTTTCGGTGCTGTGTAGTAATTGTCTGTGTACAGCACATGATTACCACCAAAATACCTCTCCATCAGCACTTTTACAACGGAGCCAGAGAAGCCAAGGGGGTCTTTCCTGTTCACGTCCATTGTGCTAGCAGAGTAGATGACGAAATCCAGGATATACCCCGTCTCACAGTCACACAGCACAAAGAACTTTATCCCAAAGCGGTGGCATTTGCTGGGGATGTACTGCATGAATTTGAGACGTCCTCTGAACAATACCAGGGATTCGTCCATGACGACTTTCTGCATAGGACGGAAAAATCGCATAAATCGATCCCTAATCCTGTTGAGAAAATCCCTCACTTTCCACAAAGGGTCATTTTGGGACGGGTTTCCATTGTCAGCGAAGTGCAGGTATCCTAGCAGCTGTCGGAACGGATCCCGTGACATATACTTCCCGAATGTTGGGATAGAAGTAATGTCATCCACGAGCCAGTACTCCTCCAACTCATGTCTCTTGATATGGGGCATCAAAAACATCAGTGCAAAGAACACATACAGTTCTCTGATCCCGACAGGCAACCACGACACTTGCTTTGGTGAGCCAATAGGTCCCAGCCCTTCTGCTGCACACTGAGCTGCATACCTTTTGGTCTCATTGCTGACATGCTGCACTATTTCGTCATCCATGAAGGCCAGGAAGTAGTCCACAAAATCATCTCCTGCGTTGCATGGAAAGGCAGGCTGTATTCCAGCATTTGTCATATCAAACAGCGGATTGTGTGGCTGAAAATCTGCACCGTCAGACCAAACAAATGCATCAACCTTCCCTGTGCGTGGTTCAATGGAAGTGGCTAGTCGCACTGGACTCGTTTCCCCGTGAGAAGGAGCTGAGGTGGAGGCAATGGGTGAGGCAATGGGTGAGGCAGGAGGTGAGGCAGAAGGCGAGCGGGAGGGGGGTGAGTGCGGGGGCGGTGAGTGGGGGGGTGGCGAGGGTAAGGGAGCTGAGCGGGGGGCAGGCGGGGGGTTACTGACCTGGTATGTGGTGAAACTTGACCCTTTCTTCCCCGCTTATCACCTCGCTTATCACCTTGCTTATCACCCAGCTTTGCCCTCCAACTGCCATGCATCCCCTTTGTTCTAGGCCGGCCTGCCCTGCCTGCACAGCCTGCCTTCCCTCGCTTTGCAGGCTCTGGGAATTCGTATTCCTCAGATGATGTAGACTGAGGAGAGGGCACGGCAGAAGATGAAGATGATGTGAGGGCAATAGGGCTAGGGGAACGGGAAAGTGATGGGAAATGCTTACTAGGGACTGGTGTAGGAGACGTAAGTCTGCGCTTCACTCCCTTCCCACGTGCAATACCAATTTTCCCCATAGGCGCCTTCCCTTTCCCAGAGTAAGTTGGGGATGGTGGGGGGGAAACAACACGATCACTTTCATCACTGTCACTGTCAGTGGTAAAGGGTTCACCACCAATCACTGCAAAATCGTCACTACTTGCTGTAAGTGTATCACTCTCACTGCCACAATCCAGAGTAGTACTTACAGTTTTGTCCAGCTCTGTTCTAATTTCTCGAGTGCTCAACCCCTTCTGCCTCGCCGTCGGCAGTTCCTTCACCGGTGTAGAGGTAGAAGGCACACTAGCTCTGATCACTTTCGAGGAGGAAGCGAGCGACGATGAGTCGGGACGGAGCGCCATTCTCACGCACAGAGCTGGACAGATACTGACTGATGCGGGCCAGGGCAGGGGTGGGGGGGGCCCCCTCGGGGTTGGAGGAGGGAGGTGTGGGATGGCTGGCATGAAAGAACTCGACAACTACTCTTGCGTGAGACAATTTGTGCGCAGGAAAAACGCGCTGTGTTCAAAATATTCACGATCATTCCAGAATGACACCCGCGGTTTGGTCCAGTTTTGTCAATGTCATTCTGGAATGACACCCGCGGTTAAAGGGTTAATGCGGCATTTTAGTAACCAGTAACATTATTATTACTTAAATTAGGTACGGGTGAACATAATAGACTTTTGAGATATTCCTGTGCTACTTGACTGCTGATTAAGCTCTCCAAAAAATCATTATAGTACCGTGCATTCTTTGACTGGATGTTTACATAATCCTGCAACTGTACATAAACACAATATAGGCGGAGTTCACTAAAGAAAATGGTTGAAATATGGTAATTACAAGATGGAGAACTGAGATTACAATATTCGTTCTCTGTAGTTGATCAAAAGGTCGGACATTTGACTTCGCCCTCTGCCCTTTACCGTAGTTCGATAGTTCTTAAAATCGAATTACTGCATCCTTGTCTGACTTTCAACCCTTTCAGCGCAAGTTTGGTCCATACATGATCAAAGCTGTGAATCATCCTTGCCTTGTGACTTAGTATTCTCAATATGTAGTTTCGTCATCTCTGACTGACTCTCAGTATATACACCAATTTGATTCAAATCAAATTAATGCCATCAGTGTTATGGGATTCAACAGTGACCTTTTCCTGTGGCTTTGATTTTTGACTGATTAATCCCCAAACTGAGGACTTTTTATGTTTATCTCAGCATCTACTATTCCAACAAACTTGTTCTGAGTCGGATAAAGTGCGTTTAAGGTGGCATACCTCAAGTGCACTCTCTGTCTGTCTGTCTGTCTGTCTCTCTCTCTCTCTCTCTCTCTCTCTCTCTCTCTCTCTCTCTCTCTCTCTCTCTCTCTCTCTCTCTAAAAAAAAAGAAAAAGAAAAAAGTCAAAATTTCACTGATCTTCAACCATTGCACCAGGCATCGTTCAGTTCAGATCAAAGGTGTTTTAGTCATTTTAATCACACAGGTTTATGTATCAAGGATGAAATCCGACTTCGCATTGTGGGCATGATCTTAGACTGACTTTTAGATACTGAATCCTACCATAGCTACGATACCTTCAACCCTTTGGTCTAAATCGGATCAAAATTTTTTTGGTTGGGCTCACCCTGGAATCTTGACTTTTGAACTATTTTTCTGAAAAACAGTGCATCAATCCCCTTGCTCACCCTCAAGATTTCCATCAAGTTTGTTTTAAATTTAATCAAAACAGAATGAGTTATACTGTTAACACACACACACACACACACACACACACACACACACACACACACACACACACACACACACACACACACACACACACCTGGTGAAAGAATACATACACTGCTCGCTGGTAAAGTGGTAACGTTCTCGTTTGCCAACTAGTGGACGGGAGTTTGCGCCTAGCTCAGGTTGCGAAAAGTTTCACTGACGAAGTGGGTGGTTACTGTCCCCCTCGAGCAAGGGGACGGGTGTGTGCGTGTGTGAAGGTCACAGCCTTGCCCTTAGATCGGACTATATGAACTCTCAGCTCCCTTCCGGGAGGGTAAAAGCTGACGGTAAAAGCTGACGATCACGACCATCAAGTGATCCTGACCGACCCGGTGAATTACACACACACACACACACACACACACACCCGGTGAAAGAATACAAACACCGCTGTTAACGCATGAGTGGGTATCATAAAAAAAATAAATAAATAAAAAGCGTTTATGCCGATTCTACGGTCCTGGCGAACAACCCAGGATAGGTTATGCAAAAAGTGTATTAAGTCTGGAATGGAGGACACCTGAAATCTGGAGTGTGGATTTTTAAATGTTTTTCCTGCTTCCGTTCACCTTCTGAAAAATAAGGTAGACTCTCCTGCAATGAGTACAGTTATCCATCTTATTCGGTGTTGTTTTCTATAATTCAACTTCCTCCTTCAGGATTTTATTAAGCATTAGAAAAGGCAGTTGAAACTGGGGTAGGAAAGAGTTGGGGTTAGATACACCTTTCGCTGACCCTTTCACATGAAAAAGTCTTTCCGAAATTAATACAATAATCAAAAGTTAGTAAGAATAAACAACAAAGGACATCACATGATTCAAAGGGGCTAAAACATAGTAAAAGTCTCCATCCCGTGGTTCATAGCGAAAAGCAATCCAAACTGTAAGTCATTTTTTTTCTTGAAATAAATCCTCTCCTGATCACATCTTCTGTGGTATTCTCTAGTGCTTTAGTTCAGCTAACGCAGACGGTTATGTTCATCTGAGAGTGAGAGAGAGAGAGAGAGAGAGAGAGAGAGAGAGAGAGTGTGTGTGTGTGTGTGTGTGTGTGTGTGTGTGTGTGTGTGTGTGTACGGGTGCAAAGAGGAAGGGAAGGAAGACGAAGAGAAGAAGTAAGTGTGGGTGTCAAAAGAAAAAGAAAATGATACTGGATGAAGGAAATGCTGAAGTGGCAATGAGGGGTGGAGGGACGTCGGGATATGAATACGAAGACAGAAGGCAAGGGGTGAAGACGAGAGGAAAAAAGAGGAAGAGGAAGAAATAGAAGAAGATGTAAGGGATGAAAGAAGGGAAGACAAGGAAAGAAGGGGGAGAGAAAGAGAAAGGAAGGAGGTTAGAGAGAACAAAAGAGGAACATAAAGTAGGAAAGAGAAGGAAAAAAGGAAATAAGGATGGAGCAGAGAATGGTAAGAGGGAAGCCTGGATATGAAAACGGAGAGACAAGGTTAGGAAAAAAAAAAGGGGGGGGGGAGTAAGGGAAAAGCGCGTAATAAAGGATAGTTGAAAAGAAAGAAGGGATAGGTGAAAAGAAAAAAAGAAAGACGAGAGATGCTACTGGAAGCAGGGGAGAATAGAAAAGAAAAATGGCACTGGAAGAGGGAGAGGATGAGGATGAAAAGGAAAACCTGAAATGAGAGAGGAGGGAAGAGAAAAGGAGAAACGGAAGAGGGTGGCGATGAGGGAAGGGACAGGAAATAATGAAGGAGAGGAAGGATGTGGTGGAAAACTGTCAAAAAAAAAAGAAAAAAGAAAGTATTAGGAAGACGAGGAAACAGAAGGGAAGGAGAAGGTAAGGAAAGGTGGAAGGTGAATAAAAAGACAACTCAGTACCATAGCTCGGCCAAGAAGGAAGAGTACTAATTGTATCCCAATATTGTCTGTCGTATTTTCTGCAATTTTTTCAATCTTTGTACACCATTTGTTACTTCGTCAATGTTTTACTCTCTGTGCACTTATATCCAATGATGTTTACCACTTCTCTGCTCTTGTTACTGACATTTGTTAGTTATTTCAAGTAATCTTTCTTTCATCTTTTTCTTCGCCTGTATAGCATTTATCCTTTTTTACTCTTCTCATTTTCTGTAGCTACAGGATACTGGTACGTTGTTCTGTCGTTACTTTTAGATTATGTGATTCTAGGTAGGAGGGATTCTCGAACTGGATGAGTGAGATGAATCTTTCATTAATACCTACAGTGCGACAGTCATATCATAAGTTCAATAACCTCGTCTAGAGAATGCAGGATTTAATCAAAGCAACTCGTCACCGGATTGGAATAATTCCATACACACGTGCATTACGCACCTAATACTAGCGATTAGGCACTGACGTTGAACAGGTATGCTTTCATTTTATGTGATGTATATAATCTTCTCGGTAGTGCAAATATTTGTGTATATTCTCATGAATATATGTAACAACAGACTAAGCAAGAATGTGTATTTATGTACGTGTTTTGATAGGCAATTTTGTGTGTGTGTGTGTGTGTGTGTGTGTGTGTGTGTGTGTGTGTGTGTGTGTGTGTGTGTGTGTGTGTGTGTGTGTGCGCGCGCGCGGAGTTTAACTCGCTCTCCACGCTGTTCTCCTCTCCTCTCTCACCCACTTCTATCTTCTTACACACCTGTCTCCTGTTCAATCGCCATCATTACCCACAGCCATCCCACCAAGGAATACCACTCCTTTCATTTTCCCTCTAAGTTTTTTCCTGACAACTTCTTCATTCCTTTATCTCCCTCCTTCATCTCCCACAGTTCAGTCGTATTCGGCTTTTTTCATCCAAACCTCACCTTCCTTTCCCCTCCTTCCGTACACAAATCTATCCCTCCTCCAGCCTTGCGTACTCCCGTCTCTCCATCCGCACCAGTATCTCTCCCCTCCGCCAACCTCACCCACTCCCTCTTTCTCCTTTCTCATGCAACCCCCTCTTTCCACCTCCTCCTTCCACACTCCTCGTTTCTCTAGTCTCACCCTGCTCTCTCATTTTCCGTCCAGACACCTCTTCCCTGTCTAGTCTGATTCCACCCAAATCCTTCCCTCCTCCAATCTTACCTATTTCCTTCTACTGCGACTCTCTCTCTCTCTCTCTCTCTCTCTCCACCTAATCTAGCCGGCCAGCCTGCCTTATTCATCACCCTGAGTGTTATGGGAGAGAGAGAGAGAGAGAGAGAGAGAGAGAGGGGGGGGGGAGAGTCTGTATAAAGAGGGTTTATGTATTATTACGAGAGAGCGAGCGAAGTGAGCCAGCAATGTTTACTCTCAGTTAAGTCTGGAAATAAGCAGCCAGGCCCGACCCGATCCGGCCCAACCGTCACAATAAGCAGAAGCTAATAAATTTATTCCTGTGTAAAGTTAAGTTGAAATTCTTTCTGCATGTGATACATTCATTCAAACATTTTTGCTGTGAACTAAAAACTCACCGATAAATGAGTAGGAACCCCTTGGAATCTCTTGTTTCCCACGGGAGTGTTCGGCTATAATCTGTGAACGCCTCAACAACGAAATTAAATTTAAAAGATTTTCCGTCGTAACACTGTTTTTTGGCATCAACTTTAGCAATTAAACATCAGAAATTCCTCCTATAATTTTATATCAGAGGGAAATTGCGATGATATGGGTCTCGTTCGCTCGTTATTTGCTCACAAAGCGCACTTTACTGGTTTAAAGATAGGGTTAGTAATGGCACTGCGTCAGTGCGTCAGGATTAGTGGTAAAGTGTTTGTGTGCGATGTATGTGAGGATTTGTGACAAGTGTGTTTGAACGAAGGGTGGCAGGGTCTATGCAGAGAAAGTATTTGAGCGTTGAGGGTTTTGTGGTGATTAGGTAGAGAAACAGTGTGTATGCTTGTAAAACTGTGGAAAGAAGTAGATGATGATTGTTGTAGAAATATGTGACATTGTACACTGTTTGTGTGTGGTTGATATATAGTAGGTAACCACAAAGTAGGAAACGAGAAAGTGTATGCATCTCTGTTTTGTTTCTCGACCTTCCTAGTTCTTTTCCTCCTATTTTTTCCAGCATCTCCTCTTCACCATATTTTTCTTATTTAGTTTATTACTTCTTGTCCCTCACTATTCCTTCCTTCTTGACTTTCATTAGCATTTCCCTCAGAGTCTCTCATTTTGTTCCCAATTTCTCTGTTTCACATTTTTTTTTCTGCTTTTCACACTCTCTTCTTTGCTTTTGCCTTTAGTTGCTCCTTTTTGTTGCCTTATATACGAGTACTTGTTCCCTACCTTCCCCTTCCTCCTTTACTTCCTTCCATTTACTTTTCTTGCTTTTCCTTTCTCATTTTTTCTCATTTTCTTATGCCTGCTCTCTTGTTCCTCTCTCGACACTATTGCTCACGCGCTTCATGACTCACACCTCTCTTCCTTCTTTCCTTCCTTCCTCCTTCTCTGTGACCTCCTTTTACTTCTCTGTTTCTTCTTTGTCTCCCTTGTCTTCTCTCCTTTTCTATCGATCTACCTACTAATTACCTATATTTCTGTCTATCTATTTATCTGTCCTTTAATTTATCTATCCATCCATTTATTTATCTATCTATCTGTCTATCTAACTATATATTTATCTGTCTATCTATCTATCTATCTACCTGCCTATCTGTCTATCTATCTCTACATCTGTCAATCTATTTCTCTCTCAACCTCTGTCTCTAAGCTTTCTTGTGTTTTGTTTTCTACCTACATATAAGAATTTTCTTCTTTTTGAGCTGACTGTCTCTTTGTTTCCTTCTTTCTCTTCTTGTCTACTTCACTCAGCCTGTCTGCCTCTATCTGTATATTATTTGTTTGTTATTCTGTCTGTATACTTAACTCTGTATGACTGTATCTCATCTACGAGTGCCTCTGTCTGTTCCTGTGTGTGTGTGTGTGTGTGTGTGTGTGTGTGTGTGTGTGTGTGTGTGTGTGTGTGTGTGTGTGTGTGTGTGTGTGTGTCTTGTTCCCAGTCCTTTTTTTTTTAATTCCACAAAATTCCTCACATTTCCATCTTCCTAACGCTGTCACGTCCTTCATATCTGCATCTCACTCTGTCCAGCCCTCCCATTAGCTTCCTTTTATCCCTCTCATATCCTCCTTTATATCTCTTTTATGTCCTTTCGCAGTCTTTCTCATGTCCTTCTTATTCCTGGCATGTTTTGCTTCCTAACCCTATCGTGTCCCTGTTCCTTCTTCTTATGCCTCCCATTTCCTCCTATTTATCCGTCTCATGTCCTCACTTGTCATTTGGGAGGCGTCCATAGCAGCCTCTTTGTTTCCTCATCACGTTCTCTCTACCCATTTCAGGTACCCATTCTTATCCATTTCATATCCTCATTTTTTACCTCCCCCCTCACCATCATCTATTCCTTCTCTTATCCTCCTTATCCCGTTCATGTCTTTTCTTTTTCTACCCTTCCTGCTGCTTTCCCGCCTAACTCACCACCCACCCTGTCCTTGTTCCACACTTAATTCTAATATTTAACCACAACTCCTACACTCACGCACCCTCGTCGACAAATCCGCTGCTTCTCTGGCTAGTCTGGTGGACTTTTGTGCGGTAATTTTCTGTTTTACTCTCCAGTTTTCTCTCTCATCCATTCTAGAAATGTCGTAGGCTTTTAATATTTTCTGTTCTCTTTTTCCCCTATTCTCTTCTAACGTTGCTTTTCTATTTTTTTTTTCCAAAACATTCGTGTATCCACTTTTCGAAAATGATTTTGGCTTTTTGTCATACTCTTTACACTTAAATTTGTTTCCCTCTAACATTTTTTTAAGGGATACTTTAATCCTGGTCATTTATTTAGACAGGTACCTTTACCACGAGGGTGCGGTCACCTTTCTTTATCAATTTATATCGTTTGTGTGTGTGTGTGTGTGTGTGTGTGTGTGTGTGTGTGTGTGTGTGTGTGTGTTTGTGTGTGTGTTCTTGCCACCTCATTTAACTTTGCTTGTTTCTTCAATATAGATTTTTATTTTAAGGCTTTTTTCGGTCATTATATTTTACCATTTGACTCCTCAAAAGCATTTTTTGTAGTCCTATTCCCATCTGATATTTTCTGCCTTATCACCACCAACATTTTTTTTAAGGTCCTTTTTTGTCCCCTGTCTTGGAGACTATTTTTCCAGTCAGTTAAATATCCATCTCCCTCCGATTTTTCATGTTTTTTTTTTTTCCGTTCAGTGTCCAACATTCTTTTCCATATTGTTTTCCTTTACTTTCTACACCAGATAATTGTTGACATATTCTTTTTCTGGCTGTTTATTTAACAATTGTATCGACCGAGTTACTTTCTGCCTTTCACCCATCGAGTTTGTTCACTCTAATTCTCGTAAAATACTCCTACATATCTTTCTTCTGGTCAGTTATTTCATCATTTCTCTCCACCATCCATTCCTCGGCAGTTTTTTTTTTCTTTTGTACATTTCTTAGTAATGTTACTATTTTGCTCTTGCCGCTCTTTTTATTTTGTTTTTAGTCACCCTCAAAATTATTTTGCACTTTCTCTGAGTAAATTAAGTAACCTCATGTTCTATAACTTTCTCCATCTTTTAGCCATTGCCTTCGTCTTAAATTATTCGCAAATCCCTTTCTCCCTCTCCCGTCACTTTATGCCATCACATTCACTTACATAGGCTTTACCCTCTTCACCATGTTTTTCACATTCCTATCTCTCTGTGACCATAACATATAGTCATACCCTCTTTGATCAACAGGATTCCTTACACCACAACTGTCATGCATCTCGACTCCTTTTCTCTCCAACATACGCTCTGAACATACATTCCTTCACATTCCTATTTCTACTCCTTACATTCTTGGTTAACAAATGTCATTGGATTATAGGGCTCAACACACATTCTTACTCTTTTCAGTCCTACCCTCGATCTCAGTTCAGTCATTCCTTCTCACTCTCCTATTCTCAGTTATCCGTTCATCTCCTTCCCTTACCTTGTGTTGAATGATAAATGATCATTCTCATTTTTTTCTTTTTTTTAGTTCTTCTCTCAATCTCCACTCTCCTTCAACATCTTCGGGTTGAAGGGGATTAAAACATACTCTCTCTCTCTCTCTCTCTCTCTCTCTCTCTCTCTCTCTCTCTCTAGCGTTTTGGGTTCCACCAACTTTTAAGAGTTTTCTTCTCCCTGTTACGTTGTCTGTTTGTTTTCCTTTTTCTAATTTTCCTGTCTCACCGTGCCTGCCTTCCTCAATTTCCATATTATTTGTTTGTTATTCAGTCTGTAAGTCTACGTCTTAATGTCTGAGTTCTCATCTACAACTCTGTGTGTGTGTGTGTGTGTGTGTGTGTGTGTGTGTGTGTGTGTGTGTGTGTGTGTGTGTGTGTGTCCGTTTCATTAGCAGTAATTTTTTTTCCTTAATATCTTTCTCATTTACTTCTTCCTAACCCTGTCATCTCCTTCATACGTCCTTCATCATCTCCTTTCCAGTTCTCTCATTCCCTCCATTTTATCCCTGGTAGAGTTGAGCAGAGGGTGTTGCGATGGGTTGGGCATATGGAGAGAATGGATAATGAGCGATTGGTGAAAAAGATAACTAGATCTGATGTGAGAGGTGTAAGGCTGAGAGGGAGACCACGAATATGATGGATGGACAGTGTGAAGAGAGTGCTGGATGCGAGAGGGATGTCTTTTTTTTTTTTTTTTTTTTTTTAATGTGTCCGACTCTGGGCATAGGCTTCACAGCCTGCTATCAAGGCCCAGCAGTCCTCCTACATACCATACACCTCTACATGTCACCACTTCGGCGCTAACACCCACCGTCCATATTGAATACATGCTAAGGCTGTCTCAGACAGGACTGGTGTATTGGTATTAGCGGGGGTATTTTTACGACATGTTGAGCAAGGAAGAGTGGCTGTGCGTGACAGAAATAAATGGAGAGAAATTGTGAATGAATAAGTGATGACGCAGCCCTGAGGGGATATTCTCCCGCATTTGGTCTGATCAGCTAGTCAGGTCAGGTGCGGGTAAGGGGATGGGTCTGTTATGATGTGGCAGGGATAAACCAGTTCTGCTGTCGGGCCCTGCTGCGGATGTCACTGATTGCATTGCGCAGTTGACCCTTGTGCTGTGTGGTGCGGTGAGGATCTGTCCGTTCTCCCCTTTGGGGCTAATATGCGAATGAATGTGTTTGAATGGATGAGTAAATGGGGAGTGTGTCGTCCTGTCTTGGCTACCTCCCTTTCCTTGGGGGAAGCAGCCTAGGTATATAGATGGAGAGAATATCCGATTATCTTTAACTCTCATTCCGCCTACTCTTCTATCCTTAACTCTCATGCCGCCCCCTCTTCTGTTCCTTCTCATGTTGATGTTATCCCACTCCTGTCTTTCCTCTTTCTTACCCTTGCTGCGGTTCCCCTCCTAACTCACCACCCACGCTGTCTTCCTTCCAACCATATTTCTTATCTTAACCACAACTCCCACACCAACTCACCCTCCACTGCCCAACCCACCCCACCTCTTGCTAATCTTTTGGACTTCTTTGTGTGTGTGTGTGTGTGTGTGTGTGTGTGTGTGTGTGTGTGTGTGTGTGTGTGTGTGTGTGTGTGTGTGTGTGTGTGTGTGTGTGTGTGTACAATATTACTACTTTTCTTATCCCTTCTGAAAGTGCCAAATGTTTTTAAATATTTTTCTGTCACCTTCTCTCCTTGTCGCTTCAAACGATTTTTCTTTTTATTCGTTTTTTTCCTCGCAACTTCTCGTACTCATTTCTCATAAATTATTTTGGTGTTCTGCTACAATCACTTTACTAAACTTCGTTCACCTCTCCCCTTGTATTTTTTCTAAAAATATTTTATTCTTGATAAATTATTTAGCAATGTCCCCCTACCAGTCTGCGGTCACTTTTTAGTGAATTTATGGCTTGTGTGTGTGTGTGTGTGTGTGTGTGTGTGTGTGTGTGTGTGTGTGTGTGTGTGTGTGTGTGTGTGTGTGTGTGTGTGTGTGTGTGTGTGGTGAAGGGGTAAAAATCTGTTTAATGAGTGTTTATGTATTTCAAAAAAAAAAAAGGGGGTAGTAACGGGACTGAGCTATTGCATCAAAGTTAGTGATATTGTGTTTGTGAATGATGATTGAGAGGATTTGTAATGAGTGAGTTTGAGCGCAGCGAGGTAGTGTCTATACATAGAAAGTGTTTAAGCGTAGAGGATTTTGTGATGATATCTTAAAGAAAGAGGGTAAATTTTCGTGTATTTTGTGGGAAGAAAAAGATCATAACTGAAGTGGGACTGTGTGTGGAGACTGTGTACTGTATGTGTGTGGGTAGTGCACAGAAGGTAACAGGAAGTAGAAACGGGTATGTGTATGCAACTCCTCTTTGTTTCTGTCCCTTCTTAGTTTTTTGCCTCCAATTCCTCTAACATCTCCTTGTCGCCATGCTTCTCTTCTTTAGGTCTTTGTCTCTTGTCCCTCACAATTCATTTTTTCTTTACTTTCCTTCACATTCCCCATTATGTCTGTCTTTTTGTTTCCTTGTTCTCTGATTCACTTTCTTCTGTTCTCTATTTCAAATTTTCTTCTTTCTTTCTTTTCGTCTTTAATTACTCCTTTATTGTTGCCTCATATGCATGCCTTCTCCCCACATTTCTCCTCTACTCCCCTCCATTTACTTTCCTTTCTTTTCTTTTCCATTTTTTCTCCTTCCCTTAGGCCTTCTCCCTGTTTCTCCCTCTGCACTATTGCTTACGCATTTCTTGGCTCTTGCTCTCTTCTGTTTTTCCTTTATTCTTTCCTTTCATCTTTCCTCCTTCTCCTTGATTTCCTTTTACTTCTTCATATCTTTGTTTCCCTTCCCTTCTGTCTGTCTGTCTCTCTTTCTTTTTTATCCCCCTACTTATCTATCTGCCTATCTACCTGGCTGTCTCTACTTACCTATTTTTTTTTTTTTGCAAGGAAGAAGGAACCAAATGCCAGGAGCCCGCAAACTGTTGCTTCCAAGAAAAAACAAAAACAAAAACAATACAACAGAGAGCCAAATTCAAGATCCGTTCATTTCGAGATGCCTGGACACACTGCGTTTGAAAGACTGGAGATCATAGGAAGTAGGAAACACAGACAGAGGGAGCCAGTTCCAGAGATGACTTGTTGCATAAATGAAGGACTGGGAGTAACGGTTAACTCTTGCATTAGAGAGTTGGACAGATGGGTGCTGCACGCCCGTCAAAGAGGTGGAGGGATGCAAGCAGACAGTTCAGACAAGCAGTGACCATTCAAGTAGTGATAGAAAAGAGATAAAGATGCAACAGTGCAGCGAAGAGATAGAGGCTGAAGGGACCCAATAAGAGGAGAGATAATGAGATGAAAACATTTTGATTCCACCTTGCTGAGAAGAGCTGTGTGTAAGGAGCCTCCCCACGCATGAGAGTTGTACCCTACACAGGGGCGAATAAAACCCGTATTTAACCCGTCACGTCCCAAGCACTTTCGCACCTCCGACACCCCCCAGTTCCGAGCATTTTTGGAAAAAAAATTTTTGGGCTAAAACCTCCGCTTTTGGTGAGAAACATCGAAAATTCATAGAGAAATCGCTCACCTGAGGTTTGAAATACTCGATAAAGGTAGGAGTACCTCCTTACCTTACAGGGTTTTCTATCAGGCTGGCTGCAAAGAAAACGAATTCTATGGGAGGATAACTATTCCACACCACTCATAAACGGTATTTATTTATTTATTTGGTACGAATTTATATGTAGTACAAGAATATATTGGTTTTCAAATAGTAATATAGGCATTATAAGCATTGTTTCACTCACTAACTCATCACCATTCCTGACCTTCTTTTGCCACATTACCTGATCATCATTTCTGACTGTTTCTTCCTCTAATGCTATGTAAACTTTGTCCTCCACATTGTCTTCGATTGGGGAATCACTCTGGCCCTGAATGTCTTTATTGGCCAGGTCACTGGTAACAGGTGAATTGCCAAGATAATGGGGGGGTGGAGGTTATGCGGTGTAAGGCATTGTACCTGCTTGGCATCTTGTAGAGGAATAGAGAAAGGTGTCCCATGTATATGTACGAAAAATCATGTGCGAAAATTGAAAATTGTGCAAATTAGGGACCTTGCAATTGCATAACATACCAGTACGTCGTCGGGACTGGCAAATGCAAAATCTTGCAACGTACCCATATGTCGACGGGACGGGGCGGGTTAAAGTCAACAACTGTGCAGGGATAAAGAAGGTACAGAGTCGGCTTAGCACACCCAATCTCTCGGAAGCAGATTTCACAAGAGATATAATATGACCTTTCCAAGAAAAATCTCTAAAGAATTCAACCCCAATTGGATATTATTAAACATTAGTGGGTACTCATGTGGAAGATTTTGTCGGGTTGATAGGTGAAAGCTCCTGGCCTTTGGTTTCTTATTCCTTGGATTAAAAAAAAAAAAAGAGTCTTTGATGCATTAAAAGCACAAGATTATTTTTATCCCAGTCAGATATGCATGCCAAGTCAGACATTAGGTGTGCCATAGCCTCATCCTTTGTTTGTTGAAGTAACTGCTGAGATGGACGTTGCGGGAACCGAATGGAAAAGTGAAGGGTGGAATCATCAGCGTATGAGTGGATAGGGTTAAATGTACAGTTTAGAGGGTCATTGATAAATAAAAGGAAGAGAGTTGACGAGGAACATACTGTTGGTAGATCTAGGAGAAGAACGGTGGCTATCTACAACAGAAGCTATAGAATGATCAGAAAGGAAACTATAGATAAAGGTACAGATAGAAGGATAAAAATGGTAAAAGAGGGCAGTATGGAAATTAAAGATTTATGCCATACTCGATTGAAGGCTTTTGAGATGTCAAGTGCAATGGCAAAGTTTTCGCCAAAGTCCTAAAATGAGGATGACCAGGAGTCTGAAAGGTAGGTGAGAAGATTCCTGACGGAACCCGTACTGATCATCAGAAAGAAGGTTGTGATAGGATAGATGCTTTAAAAATTTTCTGTTTAGAATTGACTCAAAAACTTTTGAGGCACAGGATGTTAAAGCAATTGGACAATAGTAAGAGGGTTGTGAATGGCCACCCTTCTTTGGGACAGGCCGAATAAGAGAAAACTTCCAACAAGAAGGAAAGGTACAAATTGATAGACAAAGACGAAAGAGTTTATCTAGGGAGGGTTATTAAGGGCAACAGGGGGGACCCAATCAGGCCCATATGCCTTGTTTGAACTGGGGCCAATGAGGGCAGAAAATACATCAATAGAAGAACTTTTAATGTCAGCCATGAGGAAGTCAGAGGAGGTAAGTGATGGAGGAACAGCACCGGAATCGTCTAAGGTGGAAATGGAGGAGAAAGTCTAAGTGAAGAGATCTGCTTTATCAGTAGAAGAAATAGCTACAGAGCCATCAGAGTAGAAAAGAGGAGGAAAGGATGATGCGGTAAAGTTGTTAGAAAGTTTTTTGGCAAGGTGTCAGAAGGCACGGGGAGAATTCGAGTTGGAGAGCTGAGAGCATTTAGTATGGATGAAATTATTTTTAGCAGAACGAAGAACAGACTGAGCACGATTCTGGGTAGGAACATAAAATAAAAGAGAATCAGGGGTGGGTTGGCTCCGGTACCTTTTATGGTCCCTCTCCTTGTAGTGGACAGCATTAGAACAAGCGTGATTAAACCAAGGAGTTTTTGCATTAATCAAAGGATATCAGAGAGGAATGTATGCTTCCATGCCCAAGAGAATAACTTCCGTAATGTGCAAGGCACGCTCAGATGGCTCCCGGCCATGGAAGCAATAATCATTCCAGGGAAAATAAAAAAAGTATTGCCTGAGGGCTTTCCGACCAGCAGCTCCAAAGTGCCACAACTGACATTTCATTGAAGGGTCCACAGGCCATACTGGAGTAATAGGAGAGATTAAGGTAATGAGGTAGTGATTGGAGGAGCCCAACGGAGAGGAAAGATTAACAGTGTAAGAAGAAGGATTAGTTGTAAGGAAGAGGTCAGGTACATTGGAACTCTCTCCAAGGCGGTCAGGGATACGGGTAGGGTGCTGTACAAGCTGCTCTAGGTCATTAAGGATGGAAAAGAGGTATGTTTGTTCACTAGGTGGTTCAGTGAAAGGAGAAGAGAGCCAAAGGTGGTGGTGAACACTGAAATCTCCTAAAATGAAAATTTCACAGAGATGAGAAACGGATAGGATATGTTCCATCGTAGAAGTAAGATCGTCAAATAATTGTTCATAGTCAGTAGAACTAGGGGATAAGTAAACAGCACAGATACGTTTAGTCAGAGAATGACAGGAAAGCCGAAACCAGAGAGTAGAGAATTAAGAAGAATCAAGTTCAGGAACACGAGAGCAAGATAAGTCGTTGTGTACATATACAGAACAGCCACCTTTGGTTTTGAAATGAGTGTAGAGAAAGTAGGAGGGTACAGAAAAGGGTTTGTTATGAGTTTCCTCAGACAGCTGAGTCTCAGTCAAGAAAAGAAGGTGAGGTTTGGAGAAGTGGTGCTGAACAGAGGGAAAGTTATAGGAAAGGCTGCGAATGTTGAAGGAATGAAGAAAAAGTGAGTCAGACAGTGGTTCCAGGCCACTCGTTGAGTCGTCACCGGGAGAGGGGAGGATTGTGAGGGCACTTATGTTCCCTCCCCCTACCCTGGGGACTCTGAGGCTAGATTATTAGATGCCAATTTTGTTTAAATTTTGAATAGGAAATGCAGTGTGTAATGTGCACGTAGTTTGGTGTTGACAGAGAAACTTGTATTGGAGAGCATGTTGGCCTACTCTCTGTGTTCCTGAAACACTGAAAAAGTACAGCAAAGTGGGATGGTCAGGAATTAGTGCCAAGGGCTGATGAAACGGGAGCTCCAGCTCTCCCTGTCATCAGCTTTCCATCCACCTTGGGAGTACTGCCCCGCTCGAATGATGCTACAGACTACTCCCTATCTACCTCCATCTATCTGTCAATATATCTCTACATCTCTCTCTCTCTCTCTCTCTCTCTCTCTCTCTCAACCTCTGCCTCTATCCCTGTCTTGCATTTTGGGTTATATCTACATTTAAGAATTTCGCTGTCTGTCTGTTTGTCTTGTTCTTTCCCTTTTTGTCCACAACGCTCTGCCTGTCTGCCTCTTTCTCCATATTATTTGTTTTTTATTATGTCTGAATTCTTTCGTCCTCATGTCTGTATCTCTCGCCCACCACTGCCTCTACCAATTCGTGTGTGTGTGTGTGTGTGTGTGTGTGTGTGTCCCTTTCTCGTTCCCAATCACCTTTTTTCCATAATATTCCTCTCATTTTCCACTTCGTATCCCTGTCATGTCCATCAAAACTCCTTCATCTCCTCCTTTCCCGCCCTCTCATTTCCTTCCTTTTATCCCTCTCATAACTTACTTCATATCCCTTTCATGTCCTTCCCTATCTTTTGATGTCCCTGTTATCCATGTCCAGTCCCGCAATTTTCAACAGATATCTGGGGGGGGGGGGGCTAGACAGAATGTTTATACCTCCGTACTATAAACTTAAAATTAAATCGAAACTCTTTAAGTTGACAGACCATCCGGTATCTTTCAGTTTGATTTTACCCAAAATTTGACGTTTAATGAGACATGTATGTTTAGTGAAGGAGCTGGGAGCTTGAATAAAAGGCTTCACTTTGTGCCAGTCAGAATTTTCAACCCAGACTGTGACTAATAATTATATTTGGCCATTTAACATTTTTGATGCAGTGTGCTGCATCCTTATCAAGATTGTTTCTACACGGCTGCTTTAGGATTCAGGTTACCGAACCTTCAGTCTAAGTTGATGGTACAGAAAACATTCGGGGGCTATAGCCCCATACCCCCTCCCCCACCAGAAATTACGGCCCTGATGTCATGCTTTCCTTCCCAACCATCTTCTTTCCCTGTTTCTCCTTATTATCCCTGTCATGTCCTCCTACTTATCCGTATCATGTCCTTGCCATTCAATAGTTACCCAAATTATCCCACTCTTGACTCTTATTATCTTCATGTTCTTTCCGTCTCTCTCAAGTCCTCATTCTTATCCTCCGCATGTCCTCATTCTTTACCCTTCATGCCCCGCCCCTCTTCTATTCATTCTCACGTTCTCGTTATCCCGCTTGACTTTCCTCTTTCTTACCCCTCCTAACTCACCGCCCACGCTGTCTTTCATCCAAACATAATTCTTATATTTAACAACAACTCCTACACATTCGCACCCTTCTCAGAACCCTCTCTTTCTCTTAACGATATTTCTGAGGTTATTTTGCCTTACTACTAATATTTTCTCCCTTCTATAAGTGAATACTGTTTGTAATATTTTTCTGACCTCTTCTCCCCGTCTTTCTTATAACGTCGCAATATTTAAACTTTTTTCTAAGTAATTTCTTATATTCACATCCCAAATACATTATTTCGGCTTTCGTCAAACTTCTTTTCTTACACATTGTTCCGCTCTCCTCTTATATTTTTTAGAATTATTTTGGTTACTTATTTAGACATTTTCCACTATAAGTTTGCTGAATTTCTGAAAATTAACTTGTAGCTTGTGTGTGTGTGTGTGTGTGTGTGTGTGTGTGTGTGTGTGTGTGTGTGTGTGTGTGTGTGTGTGTGTGTGTGTGTGTGTGTGTGTGTGTGTGTGTGTGTGTGTGTGTTCTTGCCAGCCACCTCACTGTGCTTTGCGTTTTTTTCTTTCTTTGTAGACATTTAAAAAAAGACTTTTGTTATATTAGTTTGCAGTTTCACTCCACAAACGCATTTTCTGTAGTCCTATTCTCTCTGTGTTTTCTACCGTTTCAACACCACGCTTTCATTTTTATAGTTACTGTTGCCTTCTGCTTATGAACACCTGCCAATGAAGACCATTTTTCTGGTCATTTACATATCCATCGCCTTCCAACCTTTCAAGTATTGTGTTCTTTCACCGTGCCACGACGTTTTCCATACAATTTACCTTCACTTCATCCTCCAGCTTCTTTTTGACAGTACATTTGTTTCTGGTAGTTTATTAAACCATTTTATCGGCAGAGTTACTTTCAGTCTTCCACCCATCCAATTCACCTTTTGTAGTTCTCGTAAAACTACTTTTGCACTAGTTATTTTCTGGTCATTGATTTCATTATTTACATCCACTATTCTCTCCTCGGTAGTCTTATTATTATTTATTTCTTTGTGCTCACTTGTCAGCAATGTTACTGTCTTCTTCCGTTCATCGTTTTTTTTTTTTATGTATTTCTTTCCCTTCAACTTTCATTTCATTTTCATTGGGATAATTCATTTAAATAACCTCATATCCTATCACTTTTTCCATCTTTTATCCGTTGTTTTCGCCATAAATTATTCATAAGCCCTTCTTTGCATGTTTCTTGTCTCCTGCTGCCATCAAATTCACTCAAATAGGCTTTACCTTGTTCACCATCTCTTTCAAATTACTTTCTTTATCAGTTACCATAGCATCTAAGCATACTCTCTTTGATCAACAGGCTTCCTTACAACGCATCTTTCATGCATCTCTACTCTTATTCTGTCCAAGATACACTCCCGCCATAACTACCTTCGCATTCCTGCATCTACTGCTTTTATTCTTGACAAATAGATGTCTTTGGGTTGCAAGGTTTAATACGCACTCACAATCTCTATTTTCAGCCCTCCCCTCGATCTCAGTTCAATCATACCTTCTCATTCTCTTTTTTCAGTCATCCCTTCATCTCCATCCCTACTAATAAATGATCACTCTCAATACCTTTTCAGTCCTTCCTTCTCTCTCCACCCTCCTTCAGTATTAGGTTCGATGGGTTGACGCTCTCTCTCTCTCTCTCTCTCTCTCTCTCTCTCTCTCTCTCGCTATTATATGTACACTCTACCCCTTACCTCTCTCCCTCCTCATTACCCATTCTTCCCTTGTAAGTAAAATAGGTAACTAAAAACAGATGCTGAAGAGGATTATAGCGAGAAAAAGGAGTAATACTTGTGGATGGGGGAGATCAGAGTACGCGAAGGAGGCAATTGTAAGATACTTAACCCCTTAACCGCAGGACGTCACTTTCATGACACTCAGGAGCAAGGGATCATACCACGGGGCATCACTTTTGTGATTCTGTGTTATTTTGAATTCCCAGGCTTTCAAGTGGTGGCTTGTATCATCTATCAGTACTACCAGTGTCCAGCTACACTCAGTTCTGCTAATGTCATCTGTACTCCCATCCACTGTTGACAATTTAGCCATTTTTCTCCTGTCCTTGACTCCCCTCCTTACCTCCCCTCCATTACCCTCCCCTCCCGCCTGACCAGCTGTGCTGTGCTACACAAATCCTGGCCGGATTTTTCCACTCATTTTATCCACTGAAATGTGCCCTATGCCCCATTCTTATACAAAATAATATATAAAAGAAAGAGAAAAGGTAACTGATACATCTGGAATGGGCTAATTATCACCTGGCAACACCTCATGTGCACTTGTTCACTAATTTTCCCTGTTTATTTCCCCTTGAAATATGCCGTATGACCTGTTCTCATAATAAAAATATATATGAAAAAGGAAGGAAGAAGCCCAAGTGATATTTACATTCAGCTGCAACTACCTAATTTATTATGTATTGTCTAGATTTCCCGCCAATCTTTTCATAGCGTATAAATTAGCAGCTGTCACCACGCTGACACTGGCAACCCTTCATTGTCCCCAGGCCACAGCATTCAGTTTACTGTCGTCTTTCAAGGTGAAACCACGTCAGATTTGCGCCTGTCCTATTCCGCCGCTTTTTAGCCCCATGCAAAGGGCCCTGTGACCTCTGACCCTACTAAGCCTCATGTAGGAAGGGGTAAAGGGCTAAGTGACTCTGCTGTGGAATGTGAACTGGCTAATTTATCAATGATAATGATGGACAGTGACTATGATCTTTCTGGTGACTCTAAAGTAGTGCAAGTGGAAATGTAAATAATGTGTAAATAGCAAGTGAAAGCAATGAATGTAAATATAACTGAACAGTGGAATATAGTTTTATAAGTTACTGCAAGTGACAATGCATAACACGGTGTAAATAAAATAGAAATGTAAATAATGTGAATAAAACAGAGAATGTAAATAGAAATGTAAATAAGTAGTAATATAAGAATACGAGTATAAATACTAGGAGTAATGAGAGTGAAAGTGAAAGTTTCACTCTAGCATGTTGGGAGAATGTGAAAGTGACAGCTTCGCTCTCTACGCTAGTTTATTGAACGTGAAAGTGAATGCCTGGAGTGAAAATACACTACTAGTACTGAAAGGAACTTATAGATAAATGTTGTATATATAAATAAGTGTAATAAAGTACTAGGAATATAAAGTGTGAGTGTGTTTATGAATAATAAATGACTGCTCAGCCTCAGAATACCATCAGGGAACGAGAACGGGGAAAAGCTTATATGCACTCATAATTTACATTGCTTTCACAGTGTTTTTTTTTTTTTGGAGTATGGATTCTAAACAACTTGAAGATCATAGAATAGTGTTTCTAGTGATATTATCAGGCTGTGGTAATCATATTACAGAGTGTCTGGAAGTGTAGAGTGGAGACTTTGTTACCCAACTTCAGAAGTCTCCACAAGTCCTACGGGTGTTGACGATGGCTCAACAAACATCCCAGGAGAAAGCTGAAGGTATGTGTCATATGCATATTTAATTTTAATATTCTAGGACTAATAACCGATTTTTGGAAAATAGTTTTACAAAATATGTTGGATATCGAATATCCTCACGGGACAAGCAAGGAGTGCCAAAACAACCCCGCGGTTTAGGGGTTAAGGGGGTCAGTGATACGGAGTGGTGAAAATTACGGATTGTAGTGGATTAACCCTCACATGGTCGGTTTAACCCCTAAAATGCGGGGCGTCGCGTTTGCGACGCTCGCCAAAAAGGACATAACGGCGGAGCATCACATTTGCGATTCAAGTTAATTTTGAATAAACGCGGGCAAGGATGTTCCAGCTGGTATTGTCTATCAGTACCACCACCCTTTAGCTACAATTAGCATACTTTACCTTTGTACTACTGACCTCCGTTGTTGCCAAGTATCGCGTTTTCCCCTCCTCCCCCCCCCCCACGGCCCGGCCAGCCTGGCTGTGATACATGGCAGCGCTCTGACTGCTCAGAACTGTAAATCTGCGCTCTCCTCTCACAAGCAGTTTATGCTAATAGGAATCGCTTGTTTCCCCAGTTGTCACACTAGCATTTTTTCGCACGGTTTGCCCCTGTTTAGCGTCAGTTTACCGCAGGCTTTCAAAGTGACATTATGGCGAGTTCAAGCTCTTCCGAATCAGTGCGAGCGGCCGACAGGAACGAGAATAAAGTGACGGGCGTAAGGCAGAATAAAAAGCACGCTGTGGTGGTCTTTTGGGAAGTAATATGATTGAAAATAACGTAGTATACGTGTTTTTAGCTGTGAAAATGGAAATGTTTGTTGAGTGACGGGAAGACCGCCGCCGAGCCGCATGTCGGCCGTATGCTTCGTTGATTTTAGCCTTATTTTCAGTGCTTATTGTAAAATACGGATTCCAAACTACCTGTACGTTGTAGTATAAAGTTTACTGTGACAGAATGAGGCTGTGGTAGAGGAGAAACCGGGTTGCTGGAGGTGTGAAAGTGAAGATTTGGTTACCCAACTTTGCAAGTCTCCACAAGTCCTTGGGTAGTCCACGAAGGCTCAACACCTGTCTCTGGAGAAAACTGAATGTAAGTACCCGGTACTATGTGCCATACCAAGTATAATGTTCTAGGGTTAATCTCTGATTTTTGGCTAATATTTTCCTACAGGTACTGAGACCGCCATCGAACCCCGCCACCCGGGGGGGGTCGGCTGTCCATTGGCCACATATTAGAGGTTAACATTAGTGTTCTGTTCTGGCAAAGGACACGCGATTTTCTCCACTGCAAGTGAATTACTGCAGCCTGAATGATGTAATGTGTCACCATTAACCCTCTCTTGGTGAGAACAACAGTGTATATATATATCTGTATCTCTAGATATATATATATATATATATATATATATATATATATATATATATATATATATATATATATATATATATATATATATATATATATATATATATATATCTGTATATCTAGATATATATATATATATATATATATATATATATATATATATATATTTCGGCTGAAACCAGATGATATTATTCACCTGAAGGCGGGCCACAAGAAACCTGGAAAGTTGGAGCATGAGTAGGAAAGAAGTATGACTTGAAAGCAGTGAATCAGGGTTGGAAGGAATATGAAAGAAAGAGGTAAACGAAAAATACGACCACCTCTGAAGCAAATGAACAAAAACATAATAAATCCATGCAGCAATATTACTATATGTTGAATGATAAATTACAATTTGAAAAGATTCTCCATAACTGCATAATATCAATACAGTTAACTGAACGGTGAACTAGATGTACAGAAACCTTAAGCACAAAGTGCTATAATCTACGACAGCAATGAGAGGCACCATTGAAGTGCATAAGAAACACCAGACAACAATTAACAACGATCACGACACCATAAGGAACAGGTAAACTACTAAGGAGATTGCGTTAATTGCTGTTAATGAGTGTGGGACTTGGGCGACTAGAGCAGGGCAGCTTGAGGTTACATAATAAATGCAGTATTGACCCTTAAAGTCCTATGGCTGACGATCGTGGGTCTTGGAAAATGTGCGATAGAGTTCTACGGCTGACAATCATAAAGTGGTTACAAAAAACTGGAGAGCTGTATCCCCGCCTTTTTTATGACGTAAATAGTACCTCACCAATAGAAACTAATAGATCAGGTGGTGGGAGGCATGATTTGGCCCCCTCTTCTGGTGTGAGGACCCCCCCCCCCTCCCCAAGCCATCTCTCCACCTCCCTTTCCCCCCACTGGATCCTGTCCACTGTGTCTCCTGCCACCCAAACTATCCCTCATTCCCCCTCTAGACGGTATTGGCTGTGTGTGTGGCAGACATATTTCCTCCCTTTTCCCCCCTACTGATGCCCCTCACACTCCCTCCACCTCCTTATTCCCCCTTACTTCTCAAGGGTGTCCCATTCTCGCTCATTGCAAGGAGTGACTTTTTTTTTTTTTGACGGTCAGATGTGCAGTAACCAATATTGAGAGTGAAATATACATTCTCTGGTGTGTGAATTAAGCTCTTCAAATCTATAAGACCAAAATTTACCTTGATGCATTTTTTCTCACTCTCTCTATATGCGAGAGGTAACTGTATTTGTTTTTGACTCTCTTTGAAGGTTGATATTGTGGTAACCATCAGGCATATGAAGTGAAATATACATTTTCAGGTGTGTAAATTCAAGCTCTTGAAACTGATAGGAAAAAAAATTACCTTGGTGAAAATTTAAAAATCGGACCCTTTTTGCTGTTCTAGGGATAGCTGGGAGATTAGCAGTCGTAAGGGGTTAACACCGACACTAATATTTACTGCGTTTAATGAGGTGGTGATAATGAAAAACGAGAGAGAGGAGATGGAATACACAATGCGCCCTGGCAATAATGTCGAAAATGATAGAAGTGTGGGACAGCCTATGAGAGGAACATGGATGGCTAGGATTTGAAAATTGTTATGTGTGTAAGAATGTCTATATATTTTATGTATATATCATGTATGTATAATGCATGGGTGTTGTCAGGTGAGGTGTATATGTCAATGCTATGTACACTGGCATCCACGCACAGGCACTGCGTATCATGTTGTTGCTTCTCGATATGCACACATTTATAAAGTCTTAGTTAATTCTGTTTGCTCCCTCAACACAGGTGTAACTAAAATTGTTTGTAATATCAATGACTTCTAGTGGAGCTTAAACTGGCAACATAAAGATTTGTATTCACCAGCGATATTTATGATGTTTGGAGTATGGGGAGAGATTAATTTGCTTAACTCTATTCTGTGTACTTCTCGTCTGCCTCTAGCTGCATGTTGATGCATGCCCATGGACAGAGGGTATATAAAGGGAAGAATTTTGAATGGATGAGAGTTTTTGTGGGATTGGCATCAAGAGTGTTTGGACTAGAGATCAGAGAGGGAGGAGAAGCAATATTTTGTGTGTTGTATATATTTCTGAACATCTTTTCACTTCGTATCAGCATCCAGTCGCAAGTATTATTGCTACTGGATTATTATTATTATTATTATTATTATTATTTGTGGCAATTATAGAGCGCAGTTTAGTTATCTCCTTTTGTATGATTTTGTTTCTTTTTCCTGGCAAGTTTGTTCCCAGACTTTAGTGTGATTATTCAGGGTGTTATCAGGTGGATTGTTTTTCTCATTCGTTTGTGTTTTATTTCATTGTATATTTTGTAAATGTTAGCTTGTATTATTTTAGCTATTTTTCATTGTGTTTATTTTGCCCTTGCTTATGTCAGCTAATTTTATTTACTTTCGGACCTGTTTTGCGAGATTGGAGTTAGTGTTTTTTTATTTTTTTTTCATCAGTGAATTATTTGATCATTTCCCTTTTCACTCTGATTCTTTTTTCTTTTTTTTAAGTTTTCTTACACAGTCAGATGTAGTTATCTTGTGTTGCCTACTCCCATCTCTAGCATATAAATTGGCGACCTCACCAGGATAATACCCTGATATTTTGTTATTATTGTGTCATTGTGGTAGTGTGTAATCATGGAGGGTAGTACTAGTGATGTTACTGTGGCACCCCTACATATTGTGAGTCAGCAGGATTTAGTTGACTTCAACTCAGGACCTACGGAGGATAAAGTTAGGAGGCTGCAGAGGCAGGAGTTAACCCTAGTTGGCCAAGTTCTTGAAATTCAGTGTGAGTCAGGTAATGCCTTCCAGTTAACTATTTTAATTTGCCACCGACTGTTTGGCACAGACCCATACTAAGTCCCTGGATCCATGCCAGACCTTGAATCAGTTTCTAGATCAGTCCATTCATCCAATGATAATTTAGTTGAGGACACAGTCATCGAGCAGAAAGAATTTATCAATGCAGAGCAGGCTAAATGTGATCATGAGTATAGGATGTTAAGTAGGTTTAGTGTCACTAACAACATACGAAATAATAACAAATCAGACATTTTTAGGCAATTTTTGTAGTTTTTCTTGATTTACTCAAAAACTATTGGACGTATCAACTTGAAACACTCACAGATGAAAGATCGTGAAATTCTGCATATAGACATATCCTTTGCAGCTGCACGTCACGGGAAAATTTTTTCACTGTGATGTTGGGAAGTTATGAGAAGCTAGTTTTCACATAAATAAGGTTTATTCAGGCTTCATTTCTGTGCATTTATTCATCTGTTTTATGCTTTTTTGTTTTCTTTTCTTATAGTATAAACATGATGAAGATGATGGAAAGCTATTTATAACAATATAAGCACTTTCCGGGGGAAAATTGGATTATAGAAATTTTTCCCTGCCACACATGCAGAGCCAGCCTGAGTGAGGTTTTCGTTCTGTGTATGGAACCGAAACGTAGGGTGCGCGAGGGGGTTAAGCTTAAGGAACTTGTTATCCTCGAGAACTTCCTTGATAAGACTGATATTGTACAGGTTTAAGAACTTACCTTGCTGATAAGAAAGTTAAGATTACTGTTAAATCTGCAGTTCATGTAGATGATTATTTATTGTCTAAATATTTGAATAAGGGTAAGGAAGTTCCTAGGAGTGTTCTTCAGGAGTGTTACCCCTCTCAGCTCCCCAAACAACCATCATAGAAGCCCAACTCCATTAATTACTCCACACCCAAACCTGATACACCTCACATTTCCCAAAAACCTACATGCCTCCCATTTACTTGATCATATTGCAAGAGGCCAGGTCACACTGTAGATAGATGTTGGCGAAAGTCAAGTGTTATGAAGCCAGTGAGCTTTGTTTCTCGTGGAGCTCCCGTGGTTACCCCTTCAGTTGGTTCTTTAGTTGTTAGTCAGGGAAACTTCGATGTGTCACCCCTTTCTAGGGTTGATGTTGTTCTGGAAGCTGGGAAAAAGGAGGCCACAGTTGTGTCAGAGCCCACTGTTTCAGGAGGTGTGGTACAGGTGGTGACGAGCAGTGTTGACTCTGCTTCTTCATATGCCCCCTACCTGTATCCTGGTTCAGTGGAGGTGAATGGCGTGCAGCATCCTGTACCCATTCTTCGTGACAATGGTTCTTCAATTTCTTTGTGGAAAAGGCCAAATAATGAAGTTTTTGATGTTGCAGGAGGAGAGTTTGTTCTGATTAGGGGAGTAAAGGGTGCAAAGACTGTGCCGCTGGTTACTTGTGAGGTTAAATGTCAGTTGTTTGATGGATCAGCACAATTGGGTGTTATAGATTATTTACCAGAGACTGGTGTTCATTTAATACTTGGCAATGACCTAGTGAGAGGTGAGGAGATTACCACTCCAGTTTTGTCAGAGGTGCCAGGGCCCGAAGTTCCCTCGTAGGTTGATGCCGATGATGCAGAGTTATTCCCAGTTTGTGCAGTGAATAGGTCCATGTCACATGCAGAGAGGAGCCGACGGGAGAAGGTTGCTTTTAGTGTGCCCTGCATTATTGTACCAGGGGCAACAGTTAGTCCTACATCTGAGGACACGAAACAATTGGACAATGAGACAACCTATCTTTGGCAGATACATTTATGGGTTCTTTGGAAGATATTCCACCTGTTCCACTGGAGGAGGTGAACATTGAGAAGTTAAAGGAGATGCAGTCTGGAGACCAGGAGATTTAGGGGTTGAAGTTGTGTGCGGTGGATGGTTTTGAGAAGGAGAAGGGTGGATATTCTTATGTGAAAGATGAGATTTTATGGAGACAGTGGAGACCTCCACATGTGAATGTAGATGATGGTATGTGGGACTACTGTCAAATCGTAGTACCTAATGTGTGCAGGCAGGAGTTAATTCAACTAGCCCATTCTGCTCCATTTGCAGGTCACATGGGTGTAAGGAAGACCATGGAGAGGCTGCCTGCAGTGTTCTACTGGTCCCACATGGCAACAGATGTGGCTAAGTTTGTCAAACATTGTCATACCTATCAAGTAGTGGGTAGGCCAAATCAGTCTGTCCCTAAGGCCCCTCTTGTCCCCATTCCTGCCACTGATACCCTATTTTCCTGGTTAATTATTGATATGGTGGGACCCTTGCCCCTAACTTCTAGCAGTAACTCAAATCTGCTCACTATCATTTACCCCTCCACGAGGTATGCTGAGGTGATACCTCTAAGTTCTATCAAAGCTAAGGCAGTGGTTAGAGTTTTGCTAGATATCTTTACAAAGTTTGGTTTGCCCCGGGAGGTTCAGTCAGATAGAGGGTCTAATATCCTTTCCAACATCTTCAGCAGTCATTAGCTCTACTTTGCATCACACACATCAAGAGCAGTGCCTACCATCCAGAGATGCAAGGTGCCTTGGAGCGTTGCCACCAGATGCTCAAGAATATGCTTCACAAGTACTGTCTGGAACACTTTAAGTACTGGGACCGTGGTGTGCCGTTCCTCATGTTCTTTACGAGGGAAGTACCCCAGGAGAGTTTGGGTTTCACTCCTAACGAGCTCATGTTTGCCCATCAAGTTTGGGGTCCCCTGAGCTTGGTTAAGGAGACTTGGAGCAGTAACCTCGCCGAGAGCAAGAGCTTACTCCGTTATGTGCAGGACTTCAAGACCTGTATGAGTGAGACTCTGGAGCTGGCCTGGGAAAATCTCAAGCAGGCTAAAGAAAACATGAAGGTGTGGTATGATCGAAAGGCCAGGCTGAGGGAGTTTAAGGTCAGTGATGAGGTTTTGGTGCTGCTGCCACTGCAGGGTCATCCACTGGCCACTAAGTATAGTGGTCCTTACACTGTAGTGTGGCGTATTGGAGACACCGACTACCTGGTGGAGACCCCCAACAGAAGACAGAAGCACCAACCAAGCCATGTGAACATACTGAAGCCGTACCATCGTGCACCAGATTCTCTGGCTCCCATACATCATGTCTCCACCACTGCTGCTGCTGCTGAGGAGGATGGTAAGAGTGGCTTGTTTGAGGTGGACTGCGAGTTTCCAGATTGTAACTGGGTGATGAATGATGAGGCGGAGTCCACTCTCAACTCCAAGTTAGCACATCTGCCTCAGGACCAAGCATTGCAGTTGGTTGCCCTCTTGTCAACTTACAAGGAAGTGTTCAGCAGTGCCCCTGGGAAGACTGATTGGATTCAGCATGACATGAATGCGGGTGACGCCATTCCTGTGAAGTTGTCCCCTTATCGATTTAGTCCTCAGCGTGTTAGCATGCTGCTCTAGGAGCTCAATTATATGTTGGACCATGGGCTTATCTCCCCTTGTGTTAGTCCCTGGAGTTCCCCTGTGACGTTGCAGCCTAAACCAGACAGCACTGCATGATTTTGCATAGACTACAGATGGGTGAATGTACTAACCAAGACTGATACATACCCACTGCCCCAGCTTGAGGACTGCATCGATCGCATCGGCTTGTCTAGTTATATCACCAAGTTAGATCTCAAGACAGGCTTCTGGTAAGTGCCTTTGACCGAACGGGTTAAGGAAGTCTTGTGTTTTGTGGCAGACGGACAAACGCATCAGTGTAATGTGATGCTGTATGGTATGAAAAATGCCCTGGCAACATTCCAGTGGTTAATGAACATGGTTGTCAGTAGTATGAAACATTGTGTGGTATACTGATGATTGGGAAAGCCACTTAAGAGAACTAGGTGTTTTGCTGTCCAGGCTTTCTGAGGCTCACCCTTTAGTAAATTTAAAGAAGTGCGAGTTTGTTTATGCGCAATTTCAATATCTTGGTTGTGTGCTTGGTCATGGTTGTGTACGCCCCCCTGACTCTAAGGCGGAGGAAATAAAGAATTTTAAGGCACCACAAAACAGGCATGAGCTTTGGAGATTCCTCAGCAGTATTGGTTTCTACCGTCGTTATTTGAAGAACTTTGCAACAATAATGGCCCCTCTCACTGAACTGCTTAACCCTCAGCCGCCAGGGGGTTCCCGGCCGCAGCACACTCCTCCCAAAGGGTGATTTCCGAGATTTTGGAAAAAATACCCTTACTTCAAACCCTTATATCTGCCAAACTATAATAGCTAGAGAATTCAATGAAAGTTTATACGACTCACTAACTCTTTCTCTTTCCAATGAAAGTATCCCGAGGTCTCTAGGTGGTCCTGTCAATGAATAAGGATGAATTGAAGACAAGTGGTTTTTCAAGTTTTGGCGCACGGCTCTGAGCGCGGGCCACTGGCCATGGCATTGGCCCAGCCAGCTAGTGCTGGCAGCACTGATTGGAGTGGTGATTGTAACACTGCCCGTGCATCCTTGGAATGGGGAATATTTCACTCGTTTTTTCTACTCCTCCTTACTCACCACCGTGAAAATGAGTCATCACCCAGTTCATGTGGCTCACCCAAGGATTTACCGCCCATACCACCATGGCACTAAGCCCCGTAGGTGTGTGAGAAAAGAAATATCTTGTTGTTTGTCTGTACTCACTTCTTCCGTAAATAATCATATTTCTCCTTTACTAAGACACTTAGAAATGCATTTTACATCACGATTACGGGTAATCGCACTTTGACAAGTAAATGCTGTTGCTCTTTCATGCATTATCGTAGAGTATGAGGTAATTATTTGTACTGTAAATCAGACTGCTTTGTACTAATCAGGGTTATAGTGAAAATCATATAAATGTTTCACACAACTAACATTATTTGTACTTCACATCACAGTTACACTGATGCTCATATTTGGCACAATCCCCCTGAGTATTGAGTGAAATAATTTAGGTATACCGAAGCAGTTATTGTTCATTGTGGCCCGCTCACAAGTGGTTTTCTTTCAGGTAACAGGTAGGCAAACTCAAGGTAATTCCAATAATATTCTAACCAATATCCAATAAACAATATCAACGCCTGTACTGCACTTATTATAAATCACTTATATGCACTTGTAGAACTTATAAAAGACTTATAGCTTAGCACTTTCTATAATTCACTTACAATATCACACATTTCACTCATTTATGAAAATACACAAACTTCAGCACGGCTGTACACTATTTACACTTCCCCACACACCTGCTCAGTACTCATACCACTCCTGAAGGGCCTGGTTGTGGAGATTCTGCCCTTGAAATGGTAGGCTGACGTGTGGGGGAGCGCAAGCAGGCGGCGAGATTGTGGGGGAAACGGCTCTGCGGCGTTTTTTTCTGCAGATGACCGCCAGGTCCACATCACTTTCCCGATGTCCTGGGTCATCTTGCACCTCTCATCGCCGAACTCATCACTCTCGTAGACTGTCCCTTTCTCCTGGAAAAGTCAGAGAACCCTCTCTGGCATCGTAGAGCGAGTAGGGGTTGGAGGGCGAGAGAGCTCACTCTCCATGTGGTAACTTTTTTTTCTCCTCAGAGGATGTACTCGTGCTGAGTATACGAGAGGAGACAGTATCGTCAAGGGCACGTCCTATGGCACTTTGTTGAAACTGCGCAAATTCCATTGTTACGATGTCGAAGCCAAAATTCCAGTCTTCATGAACTCCTTCAAGGGTGTTGTCACTTGCAGGGATCTCATGGTGATGAAGGAGGACGAGATCGTAAGTGAATTGGCGCAGCAAGATGTAATTGAGGCAAAATTCATTACTCAATACTCGGAAGGCATAAGGACAAAGACAGCAACTATTATCTTGACGTTTGCCAAATCTTCTCTTCCTAGTGATGTCAAAGTTGGTTACGAAATCATTCACGTTCGGCCGTTCATCCCTAACCCTTTGCGTTGCTTGAAATGCCAGCTGTATGGGCATGGTACAACGACTTGTCGGGCTTCCCAGCCAGTGTTCGGCAAGTGTGCAAGCCAGGGTCATGATGCGGAAAGTTGCACATCAGAGACAGTACGTTGCTTTCACTGCAAGGGTACTCACTCCACTTCCTCTAGGGATTGTCCCAAGTGGAAGGAGGAGAAGGAGGTCTGCATAGTGAAGGCAACTGAGTGTATTTCCTTCTATGAAGCTAGAAAAAAGGTGAAGGAGTTGCATGCAACTCCCACGCCGAATAGGTCCTATGCTTCGGCGGTAATGTTCCGTCCTGTGATGTGCTCTGTCGAGATGCAGACTGACCTTGTCCTTCTCCCTCCTGCCACTCACAGTACATCTCCATCTCGACCTCCTGTCTGCTCCAACTCTCTCACTGACATCTCTAAGACTTCAACTTATTCTCAGGCTGCTGCTGCCTCTCCATCAGTATGGCCTAAAGAGAAGTCTGACAAGCCTACTAAGAATAACATGACCACCCTCACGAAACAGTCAAGTCCTCATGTCCTTCTGCTTCCTACTCCAGCGAGGGAGAGAAAGGTTAGCTCTTCCTCGGGGGAGGCTGGGAACCTAGTTATTGATGAAAATATGGAGGTTTCCATCAACAAGCACCGGGATAGGTCCCCCGGTAGTCGCTCGCCTGCTGGCAGGAGACAAATAAAGATGAAGCACACTGGCCCCCAAAGAAAATCTTAAACCGTCGCTTTCACTATACTACAGTGGAATTGTATAGGTGTTGGTAATAAATTACAAAATCTAGCAATCTTGCTATCTATACACAGGCCAGACGTTATTTGTTTACAGGAGACGCGCCTGGAGGATTACTCTGATCCTCCACAAGTAAAACACTACCACTTGTATAGAAGATATGAAGGTCACGTAGTTGCCATTTACACACACAAATCACACCCACAAATGGAAGTGATTCTAAATTCTACTCTGGAAGCTGTCGCGTGCAGAATAAAATTTAATAACACGTATCTGTCTATTTGCTCTCTCTACTGTCCTCCACATGGCCCCATTGATAGTGATGCTTTAAATTCACTATTTGAACATCTGCCTGGAAATAAGTTAGTGTTGGGCGATTTTAACGCCCATCACTATCAATGGGATAGCTTGAGGATCAATGGTCATGGGGAGCAAGTAGCCAGCCTAATACTACAGTCTAACCTCTGTCTTCTGAATGATGGTAGAGCGACACGTGTAGATGATCGTACTGGTAACTTTTCGGCCATTGACTTATCTCTGGCCTCCCCTGGTATACATCAAGTTTTCTCATGGGACCCATATGACGACTCCTTGGGAAATGATCATTTACCCATCTGTCTTTCTTATACACGCGACATTGTTTCAGACCCTCCACCTTCAAAATTTAACTATAAGAAAGCAGATTGGGGATCCTTCTCAAGGATGGCCAATTTAGATATATCTGGGGAGACCATAGATGTTAAGGTCGAAAATTTAACCCAATGCATATTACACGCAGCTGAGGCTGCTATTCCCAAGACTTCTACAGTTCATGCAAAACATAGAGCACATTGGTGGACGCCAGATTGCTGACAAACATTAAGGAAACACAATAGGAGATACAGGATTTTTGATAGTCAGCCCACTGAGGAAAATTTTATTGCATACAAACAGGCACGGACTGAGGCAAGGAGAACAATAAGAAGGGCCAAACGTGACTCCTGGTGGTCCTTTGTGTCCACGGTGACTCATACAACTCCATTAAGTAAAGTCTGGTCCACTATTAGAATATTAAATAATAAAGGCCCATACTTCCCTGTAAAAACCCTGCAGGTGAACAACACCATCTATGACGAGCCCATGGATGTTGCTAACACCCTCGCCAGGAGTTTTTCTCATATAAATAACTCAGCCAATTACAACCCGCGTTTTCAACATCATAAACGCACGGCTGAGCTACAGTTAACCCGCGGCATCCCGTCGACGTTCTTTAACTTCCACACGTTTTATCACTGCCAATCCCATCGATGTACATAAACGCGAATCAATTGCAAGGTCCCTAATTTGCACAATTTTCAATTTTCGTGAGTGATTTTTGGTACATATACACGTGACACCTTCCTCTACAAGATGACAGACAGGGACAATGCCTTACCCAGCATGACCTCCTCCCCCTCCCTGCACGCCATTGTCTCAGCATTTCACCTGTTATCAGTGACCTGGCCAGTAAAGCCATGTCATGCCACGATACGAAATTCAGGGCCAGAGTGATTCCCCAATCAATGACAATGTGGAGGACAAACTTTACATAGCGTTAGAGGAAGAAACAGTCAGAAATGATGATCAGGTAATGTGGCACAAAAAGGTCAGGTATGGTGATGAGTTAGTGAGTGAAACAATGCTTAAAATGCCTATATTACTGCTTGAAAACCAATATACTCTCGTACTACATATAAATTCTTACTAAGTCAATAAATAAATACCGTTTATGAGTGGTGTGAAATAGTTATCCTCTCATAGAACTCATTTTCTTTGGTGCCACCCTGTTAGAAAACCCAGTGAGGTAAGGAGGTACTCCTACCTGTATCGAGTATTTTAAACCTCAGGTGAGCGATTTCTCTATGAATTTTCGATGTTTCTCACCAAAAGCGGAGGTTTGAGCCAAAAAAGATTTTTTCCAAATTGGTCGGGATTGGGAGGAGTCAGTTGTGGAAAAGTGGTCGGGATGGGGCGGGTTAATACAGTTTGTCACAGAAGACGTAGACTCCCCGTACAACCAAGAGTTTACGCTAGATGAACTGCTCCTTGCCCTTAAATCCTGTAAAGACACCAGCCCTGGACCAGACACCATCATGTACGGTATGATCCAGCATCTTAATCAGGACAACCTGATTAAGATGTTAGCATTGTACAATGAGATTTGGGCGTCTCAAACGTTCCCAAACTCATGGCACTTTGTGCGCATCATACCGATACCCAAAGAGGCTGGTCGTCTTATGAATCCCACTTCATTTCGTCCTATTGTGTTGACTTCTTGTCTATGTAAAGTCATGGAACGTATGGTTAATAATAGGCTTCTTTTTGTTTTAGCGTCGAAGAATTTGTTAAATGATCAATAATGTGGCTTCCATAAATAAAGAACTTCACTAGATCATTTAATGAATTTGGAGCATTGTATTGCAGAGGCATTTGCCAATAAAGAATTCATGATAGGGGTGTTCTTGGACATCCATAAAGCCTATGACATGATATGGCGACACGGTATACTAAAGAAGCTCTATGCTTATGGTTTAAGAGGAAATTTGCCTATTTTTATTTCAAATTTCTTAAGGGACAGGACTTTCTCTGTCAAATTGCCCAGTAATGTAACATCAGATATATTTATCCAGGAAAACGGGATACCATAGGGAGGTGTACTTAGTCCTACTTTATTTATTATTATGATCAATGATATTCTGTCATCAGCTCCCATCCCGAGGAATCTTAAATACTCACTCTGCGCTGACGATTGTGCAATATGGCACTCTTCCCATGATGCACAATTTTCGGCTGGGCGGATTCAAGCAGCCCTTGACTCCGTCCACCAATGGGCCTTGCAGTGGGGATTTAAGTTTTCTGTCCCTAAGTGTGCCGCTGTAGTCTTCACTAATCGTAACATACCTAATTTGTGCTTAACTTTGGATAATCAGGTGGTACCTTTTCAAAATTCTGTAAAGTTTTTGGGAATTCATTATGATCGTCGGATGAACTTCAAAATTCATGTTATTAATTTGCTTGCTCGTTGTGATAAATCTGTAAATGTCCTCAAGTACCTAGTGGGTACTACCTGGGGTGCCAAAAGAAAATCTTTATTAATGGTGTATAAGTCCCTTATTCGATCAAAGCTAGACTATGGCGCTCAGGTGTATGGCTCGGCATCCGATGCCACGCTGAAAGGATTGGATATGTTGCAGCATAAATGTTTGCAAATGTGTCTTGGAGCCGTCAGATGTACCCGTGTAGCTCGTATGGAAGTGGAGGAGAATGTGGCTCCCCTCCGTATTCATTGTGACCACCTGGCTTAGTCCTATGGCCTAGGAACATTGAGAAATAGTAATATTGGCAATGTGGCCTGTACCCCTCTACTCCAATACCACCACCTTCTCCGTGGGGTGCGCCGGCCACTTGCCATTCGCCTCCACTTACTGACTCAGGAGCTTGGTGTGGATCTCAGTGACTGTGACAAGCTGGTGCTAAAAACTAGAGCGCCTTGGGAGCCACCCGGCTTTACAGTGGATGTATCATGGCTTCCAGCACCAAAGGCTAAGGCTCCAGAGGCAGAGGTCCACCACTTGTTTCGTAACATCATCGTGCATCACTTGGGGTCCCACCAATTGTACACCGATGGTTCCAAGTCGAGTGAATGTGTGGGTGCAAGTGTATGGTCGACCGAATGTGCCCTCAGGTATCTATTGCCGATTCATACATCTGTGTTTACCTCCGAACTTTTTGCTATTGACAAAGCCATAGACTATGCTCTCAGTTCTAGGCATGACTCATTTGTCATATTTTCAGATTCAAAATCAGCCCTTCAGGCAATTGCATCTTGTACTACGGACTCTCACGAGATCCAGGGCCACATCGTTAATAAGTTGCATTCATGCAACAAGTCATTCATGCTGATCTGGGTGCCTGGTCATTGTCGCATCTACGGCAATGAGCAGGCTGACTTACTTGCAAAGTCGGCTGTAGAACTCGAGGAGACTTGGGACGTTCCTCCTGATCTATGGTCGAGTCTCTCTCTCGGAAAGAAATCAATAAATCTTCTGTGGCAAGGTCAATGGACCAGACTAAATATTCGGACGTGTAAGCCGTACCTGGGCGACTGGGCCACTGCCAACCGTCCCAGTCGCCTGTAAGAAAAAGTCTTGGGACGGTTACGGCTTAATGCCACCTTCCTAACACACATGAAACCTTATATGGAAAAACGATTCCCACCGCACTGTGACATCTGTGATGCGGTGTTATCTATCAGTCATATCATCCTGCGCTGTCGGCAATTTATTTGTGAACGCGCTTCACTTATAAATTACTGTGGCGCAGCAGACATCTCCTTCACCCTTTCCACCATCCTGGGTGATGGGGACATTGTTATGATTGATAAATTGATGGCTTTCTTGAGAGAGACTGGACTGATCAGAGTGATGTGACTTTTTTACTATATGGTTTTGTTTTTTATCGACTGTATATATTGTACTATTAATTAGGGTTGACAGTTGACATATTTGAAGTAGTTCCTCCTTCTCACTGATCAATTTCTAATATTGATGTCCCCTACATTAAACCCCGTTCCTCGACTGACAGTCACCAGCTGATGAGTGTAAGTGTTCAGTATAGAAAGATATTGGGCAGTTGCAGTCGATGGTGGTCTGTTGAGCGAGGTCTTTCACTTTATGTACAAATTATGTAAATACATTATACCATCTTGCCTAAGTTATTCTAATTAGGGCCGACAGCTGACGTATGTGGAAATGTTCCTGACTCGTCTGGCTCCCTTTCATATATTGATGTGCCCTACATTAGGTTGTGCCTCGACTGATAGTCACCAGGTGATGAGTGCAGGTATGTAATGCAGAAAGGCATTACATATCTGCAGTCGATGGTGTTCTGTTAGTCGAGGTATTTTTTACCATTAGTGTAGGTCTAGCTATTTGTCTCTGTAGGATTTAGTATAGGAGAGCGATTTGTCTGTTAAGTGATTAGTTTTAGGGTCTTCATAATAGATTTTTCTTTATAATATAAGGTATAAAAAATATAAAACCAAGAAAAAATTAAGAAAATAAAAATACAAAAAATAAATATAATAAAATTTATTATATATATATATATATATATGTACGTGTACATGAAAGTGTGTCTGTATACTGTATATGCATGAAAGCGTGTGTGAGTGTATGTATGTATATTGTTACATAGCCTATGATTTCATCATCCTTTGTATAATTCTAACGTACAGTATGCTGCATGTTTGATCACGATTCGCCTCGTGGCTTCCATAGTGACCAGGCTTGCGTGTTCTACCTCACTCCCCCCTTCTCCCCCTTATAGTAGAGTAAGTCGTTCTTTCTGTTGTTCAGAGCAGGAGTGTCAACTCTTCGTCCTCTGTGCCCTCATTTACGCGTCCTTCTTGCAAGTTGAATCAAGCTCTGCCGGCCCCCTAAATAATGAGCTCAGTCTCTGCATTAGGGCCACTTGGATCTACTCCTCATTTTGTTCACATCTTTGTCCTCCCCTGTATAGTATATTATTATCTTTGTGAGTGCTCAGGAAGTCTCCAACCATCTAGCTGCTGTATAATTTGAGTATAAGTGTTATTACCATTTTTCTTGTACTGTATAGCATAAGGCGTTAATTCGTAAGCCTGGTGAAGTTTTTGTGATTCATATTGTCAGCCAGAGTTAGTAATATTTTGTATCCGTAATAATATTATATCTTGCATTAACTGAGCATTATCCGGTTTTCTCATTTTATCAGGGCTGACTTAGATAAATTTACTCTTGCTAATTTCGTGCTAATAGAGGCTATTGCAGTTAACCATATATGTAACCTGTTTTGCCATTACATTATCCTTATGAGTCCTGAATGTTTAGTTGTTAGTTTGAGCATTAAACTTTAACTTGTAATTTTACCTAAGTCTTTTGTTTTGAACCTGGAACTTTGCGGGACAGTAGTGATTTTAATATTCTCACTTGAAGTGTTCATTATCTCTCTCTGTTCCGTAACATAAATTTGGCGACCTCTTATCAGGATATTCAGGATATTATCATAAGGATATTGCTTGATATTTTATGACTGTGATTTATTCATGATGTCTACTATTACTACTCTTGATGAAGCCAAAGATTTTTTGTCAAATGTGCAAACAGTGTGTGATGTAGAAAACAGAACAAACAATGAACTTAAGCTTGTTGCTCAACAATTGGGAATTGCTGTTCGCTCTCATCATTCTAAAGATCAAATTGTTGACATGATTAACAAAAGCTTGTTTAATGTAACTCCTCCAGATGAGCAAACGCAGATTGAAATAGCTAAGTTACAGCTAGCCCTGCAGGAGGCTCGTGCTAATGAGGCTGAGTTTCAGGCTCGTGCTAAGGAGGCTGAGTTTCAGGCAAATGCTAAGGAGGCTGAGTCTCAGGCTCGTATTCAGGAGGCACAGGCACAGGCTCAGGCACAAACTGAACTTGCTAGGATTCAGGCAGACCATGAGTATCGTATGAAACAAGGTGGGACTGGATCATCTAGCTCTGATGATTTTGATGTGACTAAAAATGTTTAACTTGTCCCTCCTTTTAATGAATCTGATTTAACAAAGTATTTTCAGTTGTTTGAGAGGGTAGCTACAGGTTTTAACTGGCCCAAAAAGTATTGGCCAGTACTCCTTCAGAGTGTTCTCACTGGTAAAGCTCAAGTAACTTATGCATCTTTGCCTCAGGATCAATCTGATAATTATGATGTAGTTAAGAGCTTGATTCTTAAGGCCTATGAGCTTGTTCCTGAAGCCTATAGAGTAAAATTTAGGACAACTTATAAGCAAGATAAGCAATCCCATGTTGAGTATGCAAAAATCAAAGTAGATCTGTTAGAGCAGTGGTTAAATTCTAAGAATGTGGATTCTGATTTTCATAAATTTATGCAGATGATTTTGCTGGAGGACTTCAAGAGGTGTATTAATAAAGATGTAAGCCTATATCTTGATAAGAAAAGAATAGATAATTTGTCTGATGCTGCAGTTTTAGATGATGAATATGTTCTCACTCACAAGAGATATTCTAAAGAAAAAAGGAAAGCTGAGAGTAAGTACGTTGTCTCTACTCAGAGTACAGGTAATAGGAAAGAGAATAAAGATGATGTTTCTCAGGAAGTAAATACCAGCTCCACCTCTAGATTTCAGAAAAGTAAATGTACTTATTGTAGTAAGCTTGGTCATACTACGGAGAAATGTTTCAGGAGACAGCGTGATGTGAACAAAAAGGAGTCTTTAAATATTCAGTCAATTGGTCTAGTGTCCACCCTTCAGAGTTCCCAGAATTCTTTAACTGAGTTAACTGAACCTGCTTTGAGGGGTAAATTAAATTCTCATGATGAAGCTCCTCTTTTGAGCAGTAACGTGGGTGACACTCTCAAGAGTTCATGTGCTAATTTCCTGTCTGATGGTTTTGTCAGTCCTCTGGAGAATAATGACAGGAAATCAGTTAAAGTATATCGTGATACAGGTGCTTGCCAATCCCTTATGCTGACTAGTGTTCTAGGCTCTAATGTTAATTCCTCTGATGAAACTGTAATCTTACAAGCTGTAGGGAATAATTACTTCTCTGCCCCTCTGTCCCCCCCCCCCCCAAAACCAAGCCCGTTGTAGTCGTGGGGGGGCTTTGGGGTCTGGGGCTGGGACCTGATGATGGGGGTGGTGTCCTTATACCCTGCTTCCCCCGCCCTTGGGTCCCTGTCCTTGGCCCTACTAATTTTGCTTGGTCCTTTTTCTTCTCTTTTCTTCTTTTATTTTCTTTCTTCTCACCTTCCTAAGGTGTGAGAGCCGTGCTGATGGGATGCAAGGCTGTCTCTTCTGTGTCAGTCGCTAACGGCCTCGGGGAACCATGGGTACGGTAGCCCTTGTATTTTTCGCCCTTACTCCTGACCGGGCTCTCAGGAATGGACCAGTTTAATTCCTGATATTTACAATTAGGCTCACCATGGCCAATAATGATAAATCAATAAATTCTCAAGGAGCAACAGGATATGCTCCTTCAAAACCTTCTCCCAGACAGGCGGATCCCCCACCCCCTACTTTTCCGCCTCTTTCCTCCTCTTCCTATCCTTCTGTTTCTTCTTCTCCCCCCCCCCTCTCCTTCCTCCCCCCCTCTTTCCAAACCCACCATCAGTAACATCAATTTTTGGTCACCAGACATGGCCCTAGTTCTTCAACATCCAGCCGACAACAAATGACCTCACTCTCCATCTCTCTCTCCTTCGACAGATAGGTCCCGACAACATTTACATCACGACCGAATGGAGACCGCCTTTTGACTGTCCAGACTGCTGCGCAGGCTGAGAAGGTGATATCGCTTACTGATCTTTCTGGTCATCCCATTGCAGCAGTACCAGATCCCCACCTAAACTCCAGCACAGGAACTGTTCTAAGCCCTTCATATATATCTATAGGAGATCGCAGTTTCTCAGAATGCTCCACAGATATAGAAGCCATCTTGTCAGCCCAACACCTAGCAGTACTGTCCGTTCAGTGTTACACACATCCACCTCAGGGGCGCCGGAAATACTCCTCCAACATTGCTAAGATCAGTTTTAAGGGCCGCGATCTTCCCACTTCTGTCATTATTGGTGGCACACGACTCAGTGTCAAAGAATACATACCTCGTCCGCAACAGTGCTCTTCATGTTGGCACTATGGACATCCTGCCAAATACTGTAGAACAGAATCAATATGCCCTACCTGCGCCCAACCCGGCCACGCCTTCTCAGCCTGCACAGCAAAGACCCAGGTCTGCCCGAACTGCCAAGGCTGCCTCATCCCGGAACTGCCCGGTGTATACCTTCAAATCCAAAGTCTCCAGGATTCGCTGGAAAGAAGGTCTTTCCCTCCATGCAGCTTGTCAATGTGCCCGTGATCTAGGATTCTCTACCAATACTACATATGCTCGAGTGGCCCGTCCTGTCCCCACTACCTCCCCCATTTCCCAGTCCCACCACTCTACCACCATTACAACCTCTAACTCCTTTTCTGCCATCACCTCCCAATCTAACACACTTACTCCCTAGGTATCACCAGTCTCCTGCTCCCCTACTGTCCCAACCTCTTTTCCAGTCTCTACTCATACCTCCTCCTCATCTTCTTCTCCGACTGTCAGTGTTGTCTCCTCCTCCCCTGTCTCTGTTCTACCCTCTTCCACCTCCCCTTCTCTCTCTTCTTGTTCCACTTCACACTCTCAAACCCCTCTCGTTACTCTTTCCAACCCTGTCTCTGTTCTAGACTCTTCCACTCCAATTTCCTGCCTATCGCCTCTATTGTCTACTCCTATCACTTCTCCTCAACACCCTTCCTGTTCTGCTGCTACCCCTCGCTCCTCTTTGTCTCTCCACCAACAGTTACTCCCTCTGCCACAGCGTGATGCCCGCCGCCTGCTTCCCTCTGGCAAATGTGGACTTCCTCCCACCACTTCGGATGCCAAGGGTTTCACAAAACCCACACATTTCCCCCCAACCCGTAAAATGCGTACCTCCCGTCCCTTGCCCTCCACGACAACTACTCCATCAAAGTTCCCTATCTCGACTCCACGAACTAGTCCCAACCCTATCCCAACCCCACAAACTACTCCACAACCTGTATCAACTCCATTGCCGACACCACAGACGACACTCCCAGCAAATGTCGAGAGTGAAACCCTCACAGACATCATGGAGTTTCTGGCGACTCCATTGCAGGAACCCATGAGTCCACAAAAAATAATCCATACAGCCGAAGTCCATTCTGTTCCCTCTGATCTCCCTCCCACTCCCACAGCTCCTTCTCCTTCTGCCCCCCTTCCTTCTTATTCTAATCCCTCTCCTCTATCCCTTCCGATGCCACCGGGCTATACTGACCGTCCCGCTCATCCACCTCCTCCACGTTCTGCTCCTATTCCAACTATCGAACCAACCCAGTGATATATAATACCAGTTCGCTATAAATTCGTTTTTATTATATTTTATCCATTGTAATTTTTCTTAAGCTTTTATTTCCCTTACTTTTTTAGTTTTTTAAATTTTAACATGTCTATTTTACAATGGAATCTTAGAAGTTTTATGGCCCATTGTAATGACCTTCGTTGTCTTCTCGCAGTTCATCGTCCTACATTAGTTTGCATACAAGAACCCCGTTTGTCTGCCCCCCCAGTACCCATACCTGACTATAGTTTCTTATTTTCTCCTGCTTCTCTTCCTGTTTCCGCCATTTTAGTTCATCACACAGTTCCACTAGAACGTCTATCCATTCACACTACGGTTCAGTGTCATTTTGTTCGTGTCTTCCTTGAACGATGGATTACGGTGGTGTCCATATATTTTACTCCCTCCCAACCTATCGATTTCCCTGCCTTATCTCTTTTATTAACACAATTACCCACCCCAATTTTATTGTTAGGAGATTTTAACCCTTTAACCGTGGGCATTGTTTTGGCCTGACTGTCCTCTCCCTCGGGGGTTTCAGCCAAATGTAAACAAACCTTTAAACCTTAATAACTCTGCACAGAATAAAGCTAGAGAAAAAAAATGAGGTACCATTAGAAAGTACTAACCTTCAGCTTTCCATTGATGTAGGTTTCATGACTTTGTTGACTTTCACAGGACGGGCAGAGCCGTTAGAAGTGAGGGGTGTAAAATCACTATTTTACGCCCCACACACCAGTACCAAATGCCAACCACTCTCTGATAATAGTACTATAAACATATATGAACACTGCACATATGATAAACACCCACTCTGTGTTCACCGAGGTAGGTAAAAGGCACTTCACTGCGGCTGCGCCCGCACTTCACTGCGGCTGCGCCCCACTTCACTGTGGCTTCACCTGCTCACTGACGTTTGGTTAGCGGCGATCTTTTCATTATTTCTAACTTCTAATATTATTTTACATATAATCTGGGCAATATACATTATATTTACACTGCACTTATTACTATATTGCGTCACTGTCGCATCACAGAATTACACAAGTGCCGCAGAATTACACAAGTGCCACAGATTCTCTTATTACAATATCACTTATTATACCGGCCAATATTTAAATTTTTTTCTAGGCAAAATATCCCTTATTACTACATTATCCATTATACAATTATTGGTAAAGCACGTCACTGTCGCATCACTGTATATTACTGTCACTTTCAGTATTTACTCAGAGAGTGGTACTTGGCAAAGCACGGAGTCACACAGAGAGCGACTTGGCATTCCTAGCACTGGTGTGTGCTCATTTTTCTCGTCCGAGGCCTCCGTGTGGTGTTATGACATACTCTGCAGCGGCCCTGTGACAACCTGCCGCCTGCGGTAAGAGGCAATTTAACAAGCTGGTGCCGGCTCATGTAATTGCGGCACTCAAGACGGTCAGGTTGTGCGTCAGAGTGTCACCTCAGGATCAATGCTGTCACCTGACCAAATCGTGCAAGCAACTGCTGCACGACAGTCTTGGAGAACTGTCTCAGTGATGATTGCCTTATGCCCCCGACTTGTGTCTTGTAGAGGATGAAGGCGTTGAGCATGCACATATCGAGCATGTGCAGGCAAGCCTTCCTGTACCTGAGACAGTCTATTTTGCCAATCATCATATCAGACTTATTAACAAGTCTCATGTTCACATTGTAATCAATGACGGCATCAGGCTTCATGATTGGCTCTCCCGTCCTGTAGCTGACCTTCCCAGTTCTCTGCAGTTCCCCCTTGTGGATGGTGCTGATCATATTCACGACCTTCTTGTCATGCCACCTGATCGCCAGAAGTTTGTCTGACTTCTTCAGGTGCACATCTCCCTTGGATGAGGATGATGCTTCAGGGAAACTTGGCCACTCTTTCCTATAGCTCCGTACAGTGCCAACAGTGCCAATGCCGTGTTCAGCCAGGTATTTGGAGAGTTTCGGTGCTGTGTAATAACTGTCTGTGTACAGCACATGATTCCCACCAAAATACCTCTCCATCAGCACTTTTACAACGGAGCCAGAGAAGCCAAGGGGGTCTTTCCTGTTCACGTCCATTGTGCTTGCAGAGTAGATGACGAAATCAAGGATATACCCCGTCTCACAGTCACACAGCACAAAGAACTTTATCCCAAAGCGATGGCGTTTGCTGGGGATGTACTGCATGAATTTGAGACGTCCTCTGAACAATACCAGGGATTCGTCTATGATGATTTTCTGCATAGGAAGGAAAAATCGCATAAATCGATCCCTAATCCTGTTGAGAAAATCCCTCACTTTCCACAAAGGGTCAGTTTGGGACGGGTTTCCATTGTCAGAGAAGTGCAGGTATCCTAGCAGCTGTCGGAACCGATCCCGTGACATATACTTCCCGAATGTTGGGATAGAAGTAATATCATCCACGAGCCAGTACTCCTCCAACTCATGTCTCTTGATATGGGGCATCAAGAACATCAGCGCAAAGAACACATACAGCTCTCTGATCCCGACAGGCAACCACGACACTTGCTTTGGTGAGCCAATAGGTCCCAGCCCTTCTGCTGCACACTGAGCTGCATACCTATTGGTCTCATCGCTGACATGCTGCACGATTTCGTCATCCATGAAGGCCAGGAAGTAGTCAACAAAATCATCTCCTGCGTTGCATGGAAAGGCAGGCTGTATTCCAGCATTTGTCATATCAAACGGCGGATTGTGTGGCTGAAAATCTGCACCGTCAGACCAAACAAATGCATCAACTTTCCCTGTGCATGGTTCAGTGGAAGTGGCAGGTCGCATTGCACTCGTTTCCCCATGAGGAGCTGAGGTGGAGGCAATGGGTGAGGCAGGAGATGAGGCAGGAGGTGAGCGGGAGGGGGGTGAGGCAGGAGGCGAGCGGGAGGGGGGTGAGTGCGGGGGCAGTGAGTGGGGGGGTGGCGAGGGTGAGGGAGCTGAGCGGGGGGCAGGCAGGGGGGTTACTGACCTGGTGCATGGTGAAATTTGACCCTTTCTTCCCCGCTTATCACCTCGCTTATCACCTCACTTATCGCCCAGCTTTGCCCTCCAACTGCCACGCATCCCCATTGTTCTAGGCCGGCCTGCCCTGCTTACCCTGCCTGCACGGCCTGCACGGCCTGCCTTCCCTTGCTGTGCAGGCTCTGGGAATTCATATTCCTCAGATGATGTAGACTGAGGAGAGGGCACGGCAGAAGATGAAGATGATGTGAGGGCAATAGGGCTAGGGGAACGGGGAAAGTGGTGGGAAATGCTTGCTAGGGCCTGGTGTAGGAGACGTAAGTCTGCGCTTCACTACCTTCCCACGTGCAACAGCAATTTTCCCCATAGGTGCCTTCCCTTTCCCAGAGTAAGTTGGGGGTGGTGGTGGGGAAACTACACATTCACTTTCATCACTGTCACTGTCAATGGTAAAGGGTTCACCACCAATCACTGCAAAATCGTCACTACTTGCTGTAAGTGTATCACTCTCATTGCCACAATCCAGAGTTGTACTTACAGTTTTGTTCAGCTCTGTTCTAATTTCTGGAGTGCTCAGCCCCTTTTGCCTCGCCATCGGCAGTTCCTTCACCAGTGTAGAGGTCGAAGGCACACTAGCACTAATCATTTGCGAGGAGGAAGCGAGCAACGATGAGTCGGGACGGAGCGCCACTAGCACGCACAGAGCTGGACAGATACTGACTGATGCGTGTCAGGGCAGGGGTGGGGGGGGTCCCCTCGGGGTGTGAGGAGGGAGGTGTGGGATGGCTGGCGTGAAAGAACTCGACAGCTACTCTTGTGTGAGACAATTTGCGCACAGGAAAAACGCGCGGTGTTCAAAATATTCACGAACATTCCAGAATGACACCCGCGGTTTGGTCCAGTTTTGTCGATGTCATTCTGGAATGACACCCGCGGTTAAAGGGTTAACTGTCGTCATGCCTTATGGGGTGACACCATTACCAATTCACGTGGCCGCCAACTTGAGACTTTTATTTTTAATAATGATTTATCCCTTCTAAATACAGGAACTTCAACACATATTGATGACAAAACTCATACTTTTTCCTGTCTGGATCTCTCCTTGTGGTCCTCTTCTATTTCTTTACATTTCCATTGGTCCATTCTTTTGGACACTGTATATAGTGATCACTTTCCTATAAGGCTTACTCTTACTACATATTGCCCCATACTCAGGGCCCCTCGATGGAGTTTTCCGAAAGCTGACTGGCCGTTATTTACTTCTTTAACTGTGCCTTTTATACACTCTTCTTCCTTACCCACTGTTTTAGATATACTCACCTATTTTAATGTGTTAGTTCTAAGTGCAGCTTTGACAGCGATTCCTAGGTCGTCCCGTCCTTTTACTTTGAAGTGTGTACCTTGGTGGGATTCGGACTGTACTGTAGCACTCCATGTTAAACGTGCACATTGGAAGAGTTTCCTATGCAAACGCAACACTCCGGATGAACAGAGTGCATTTCTGCTGTTTAAAAAGGCCCGAGCAGTTCTTCGTACAACTGTTAAATGGGCTAAACGTCGTAGCTGTAGATTATACGTTTCCACCATTACTGCCAATACACCCATTGCATCCGTCTGGAAATGTATACGCAAAATAGCAGGTAAACATCTTCCCATGCCCTCCCCTGTCCTACATTGGGATGGGGAATCAGTTGCAGATGCGCATCTAGTTGCTAATGGCTTAGGTCTTCATTTTAGTAATGTTAGTAGCGGTTCTCATCTCTCACCTGAATTCCATACCCTTAAAACTGCTACTGAATGTACGCCAGTTGTTTTCAAGCTGTCGTCTAGTCAGTCATATAACGCGCCATTCACGCTCCATGAATTGTCCTCTGCCCTTCGTCTTTGTAAGAACACTTGTGAGAGTCCTGATGGCATACACTATAATATGCTCCGTCACCTTTCCCCCCAGGCCATGGCCTTATTATTAACTATTTATAATCATATCTGGAGAGAGGGTATTTTTCCTCTCTCTTTTCGTAGTGCCACCATCCTTCCATTTCTTAAACCGGGAAAGCAAGGCCATGTCCCTCAAGATTATCGCCCCATTGCTCTTACCAGCTGTCTTTGCAAATTATTCGAGCGTATGATAAATCATCGTCTTATGTGGCTCCTAGAATCCAAGCAACTTTTATCATCTTCACAGTTTGGTTTTCGAAAAGATTGCGGCACCTTAACTCCCCTCCTAAATCTTGAGACTTATATCCGTTCAGCCTTTGCCACTCGACAATCTGTTATCGCAGTATTTTTCGACCATGAGAAGGCTTATGACACAGCCTGGCGCTACCATATTTTATGCACAGTTCGTTCTTGTGGTATTGATGGTAACCTAGGTGTCTTCTTAAAAATTTTCTATCAGCTCGTTTCTTTAGAGTCTGTGTTGAGCATACTTATTCAGACTCATTTCCACAATATGAAGGTGTTCCCCAAGGCAGTGTTCTTAGCACTACTCTATTATTATTGGCAATTAATGAGATTGTTTCTTGTCTCCCAGTTGGCGTCCGCTCTTCTTTATATGTTGATGATTTTACAATATATGCCTCAGATTCTGACATCTCTGCCCTTGGTGCTCTTATTCAACGTGCGGTTTCTGCTGCCTCAGAATGGGCCACTTCTCATGGCTTTTGGTTCTCTCCTCTTAAGTCTCATGCTATTACCTTTACTCATTCTCATCATATTCCTCAACCACCTCTTTTTCTTTATGGCTGTCCTCTCCCATACAAAACCTCCGCTTCCTTTCTTGGCCTTCTTTTCGACTCCCATCTTACTTGGATATATCATATTGCCTCCTTGAAAACCTCAGCCTTGCAACGCCTCCATCTCTTACAAACTTTGTCTCATGTGTCATGGGGTGCTGATCAAACTACTCTCCTTTGTCTCCATATTGTTCTCGGTCTCTCCAAACTTGATTATGGTTGCCAAGTTTATTCTTCTGCTTCAGACACCGTCCTTCAACAACTTGATTCTGTACATCATCATGGTTTGTGTCTGGCTCTTGGTGCTTTTAAGTCATCCCCAGTTGAGAGTCTGTATACTGAATCAGGAGTTCCATCACTCTTCCACCGTCGTGCTCTTCTTTCTCTTCGTACCTATGCTAAGTTGCACTGTTTTCCTCATACCCCTTCTCTACTTCCTCCCAGTCCTGACTCAGGCATATTTTCCACTCCTAGGACTAAGCCACCATTTGCAGTTCGAGCCCGTACTCTTCTCTCGCGCTCCTCTCTCACTGTTAATAATGTTTTTCCTTTCCGCACATGTCTTTTTCCTCCGTGGCTACTTCTGCGACCCCACATTTGTTCTTCCATTTTCCCTTATTCCAAGTCCAATTCTCCTCCATTCATTCTCCGTTCTTGGTTTTCAGACCATCTCTCCCAACATTCCTCTGCAGCCCCTATATACACTGATGGTTCAAAAACTCCTGCTGGCGTTGGATTCGCGATACTCTTTCCTGACACTTTTTATCATTTTAGCCTTCCTACCTATGCAAGTGTTCTAACAGCAGAGTTATATGCCCTCTTGTTTGCATTACGGTATATTTGTCGTGCCTCCTCCTCCTCATTTGTGATATTCTTTGATTCATATAGTGCTCTATCCCTTCTCCAGTCACCTTCTGCTTCTCACCCTCTAGTTCTTCGTATCTTGGAATGGTTGTTCCGTATCTCCTCTCGTCGTAAAAGAGTCCAGTTCTGTTGGGTCCCGGGACATGTGGGTGTCGCGGGCAATGAACGTACTGATCAGTTGGCTCATATGGCAGTTACCGGGGATGTCTCTCCTTCCCTCCTCATTCCAGTCTCTGACCTTCTTCCTGCTCTGTCATCCTTCCTTCAGCACTGGTGGCAGTCTTGTTGGGACTCTAACACTAATAACAAACTACGTGTTGTTAAACCGTTTATTTCTCCTTGGTTGATCCCTTGCCACCGTAATAGGAGGTGGGAGACGGCTTTAGCACGCCTTAGAATTGGTCATACTCGACTTACCCACTCTTATTTGATGTCTGGTGGTCGCCCTCCCTTTTGAACTCGTTGCAATACCATTCTCTCTGTACACCAAATGTTCCTTGATTGTCCACTCTACACACTACAGCGACGTGTTGCATTTCCATTTTTGTTTCGCCCCTCCAACGTCCCCCCCTTCTTGCAGACTTTCTCCGAGAGTCATGTATTTTTCCCTCCATAATATCATGTCCTTCCTTACCTCTGTTGGTCTTCTTTCCGACATCTAATTCCGTTCCTTATTTCAATAGCCCCATCTATGATATGATATACTCCTTCCATTGACCCATTTCTTCCGGCCCACCTAACGTACACAACTTGTAGCCGATGATCCGGCTTCATGCTGGATTTTGGCACTAGGTTCTAATTGTTCTTCTTCTGTACCTCTGTGCAGAGTGAATTTAGAGTCTGGTTTTGTTAATGATTCCGTTATGGTTGGGTTGGTTGAGACACTTCCAGTGTCAGGTGTAACTTTCTTACTTGGAAATGATATTGGTGGAAGTCAAGTGTGTCCAGCTCCTCAGTTGTCTAGTGAACCAGTGATTGCGACCCAGGATTGTGATGTCCCTGATGTGTTCTCTGCATGTGCTGTCACTAAGGCTAAGTCTAAAGTTACTGGTGACTTAGAGGATAATGATGATGATGATGTTATCCTAACTGACACTTTTCTTGCTAATTTGGACCACCCACCAGTTGAGGCAGTACTCCGTAGTGTTGATAATTTGTCTCGTCAAAAGTTGGTTGAGTTGCAGGTTGCTGACCCTGAGTTGAAAGGTCTAGCTAACTCTGCTTGCAGTGAGGAAGAGTCAGCTGGTGCTTCTACTTGTTATTATATAAAGTCAGGAGTACTTCTGAGAAAGTGGAGACCCTCAACAGCATCAGCCGACTGTGAATGGGAGGTTGTACATCAAGTTGTCATCCCTCGTGTTTGTAGGCAGGATATCATTAGAGTGGCTAATGATTCCAGTTTGGCAGGACACCTTGGAGTGAGGAAGAATGTGGCATGCATTTTGAAACACTTTTACTGCCCAGGTATCTTCAGAGATGTTTCCTGGTATTGTAAGTCTTGTCACACCTGTCAAGTTGTGGGGAAGTGTAATCAGACCGAAAAGGTTGCACCTCTAGTTCCCATTCCTCCTTTTGAGGCGCCTTTCACCCGTGTGTTGGTGGATATTGTGGGCCCTCTTCCTAAGACTTCTTCAGGATTTTCTTATGTGTTGACCCTGATTGATGTGACTACTCGTTATCCTGAAGCAGTTCCACTTAGAATTATCTCAGAAAAGAACGTGGTTAAGGAAATGCTAGTGTTCTTCACCAAGTTTGGTCTGCCCAAGGAGGTACAGTCAGACCGGGGAAGTAATTTCATGTCAAATGTTTTCAAGCAGTCTCTGAAAGAGTTGGGCATCACCCAGATCACGTCTTCAGCTTACCATCCCCAGACCCAAGGAGCGTTGGAGAGATATCATCAAACACTCTACTTGATGCTAAGGAAATACTGTTTGGAACATCAGAAAGATTGGGATAAAGGTCTTCCATTCGTTGTATTTGCTGCAAGAGAATCTCCAAATGAATCACTGGGCTTCTCACCCTTTGAACTACTGTTTGGCCATGAAGTAAGAGGACCACTTAAGCTACTCAAGGAATGCTGGCTGTCAGAGGAAGATGACGTCAACCTGCTGGAGTATGTGATGAAGTTCAAAGAACGGCTGTCCACTGCTTTACAGCTGGCGAGAGAGAATTTAGGAGCTGCTCAGGAGAAGATGAAGACTTGGTATGATAAGAAGTCCAGGTTATGCCACTTTCAGCCAGGAGATCAGGTTTTGATTCTGCTACCGGTGCATGGGCAACCTCTTCAAGCCAAGTTTAGTGGTCCTTATTTCGTGGAGAAGAAACTCAGTGATGTCAACTATGTCATCGCCACACCAGATCATAGAAAGAACAAGCAACTTTGTCACATCAACATGCTAAAGTTATATCACAGGCGGGACGAAAATAACCCAGTCTGCACTGTAGCTGTTCCACCCGAGTCTGCAAGTAAAGTTCTCCCATGCAGCATGAGCCTGAGTGATAGTTTGGGGAAGAATCCTGATATCATGAATGATCTCCAGACTAAGCTTTCTCATCTAGCTCCCGAGGAAAGGCAGGAGTTTTCGGCATTACTGCAGGAGTACCCGCAAGTGTTCCGTGCCACTCCAGGAAGAACCACTGTGTTGATGCATGATGTCGATGTTGGAGACGCAAAGCCAATTAAACTGCCTCCTTACCGTGTGAACCCAGTGAAAGTTCCTCTCATCCAGAAGGAGCTTGGCTACCTGTTGGACCACAAGATGATTGAGCCCTGTCAGAGCGAGTGGAGTTCTGTCATTCTAGTCCCTAAGCCAGGTGGGTCACAGCGGCTTTGCATTGACTACAGACGTGTTAATCAGATAACCAAAACAGACACTTACCCTCTCCCTCGCGTGGAAGATTGCATAGACAAGATCAGAAAGGCTAGGTACATAAGTAAGTTTGATTTGTTAAAGGGATACTGGCAAGTACCTATGACTGAACATGCTAGGGAGATCTCATGTTTTGTAACACTAGGAAAGACTTTTGCATGTTCTGTACTGCCATATGGTATGAAGAATGCACCAGCCACTTTTCAGAAGCTCATGAATGTTATAACAGAGGGTTTGGAAGAGTGTGTTGTTTATATTGATGATGAATTAATCTTCAGTGACAACTGGAAAGATCACCTATGCCATGTCAGTAAATTTCTTGAGCGTTTGGTTCAGGCTAATCTTGTAGCTAATTTATCAAAGTGTGAGTCTGGTCAAGCTAAAGTTCAGTACCTTGGGTACGTAATTGGTGATGGACACGTTGCACCACCAGGAGCTAAGGTTCAGGTTATAAGTGATCTTCCCAGACCTAAAAGTAGGAAAGAGCTATAAAGATTTTTGGGAATGGTAGGTTATTACAGGAGATTTGTTCTTAACTTTTCAATTCTTGTATCACCACTTACAGACCTACTGAAAAAGGGAGTTAAATTTGTCTGGACTGATAACTGTGAATCCTCTTTCAGTAAACTTAAAGCTATCCTATTAAGTCAGCCAGTGCTCGCTACTCCAAATTTTGCTAAGCCTTTTAAGATGGCTGTTGACGCAAGTGATACAGGAGCTGGGGCTGTTTTGCTGCAAGAGAATGATCAGGGTATTGAACACCCTGTATCTTATTACAGTAAGAAGTTCACTCCACCTCAAAAGAACCACTCAACTATTGCGAAAGAGCTTTTGGCCTTGATTTTGGGTTTACAGCATTTTTCATTTTCTTTGTGTTCTGGTTTTGACCTCATAGTCATTTATACCGATCATAACCCATAGTCATTTATACCGATCATAACCCACTAAAATTCCTTAGTAAGTTTAAAGATAAAAATCAGGGATTGACAAGATGGAGTCTACTTCTTCAGGAGTATTCATTAGACATACAACAGGTCAAGGGGAAAGAAAATGTTATTGCAGATTGCTTATCTAGACTTTAGACAGATTGTTTTAGAGTAATAAGAAATTTCCTTTGTAAATTTCTTTTTCTTTGTGGGGAGGTGTTACATAGCGTATGATTTCATCATCCTTTGTATAATTCTAACGTACAGTATGCTGCATGTTTGATCACGATTCGCCTCGTGGCTTCCATAGTGACCAGGCTTGGGTGTGCTACCTCACTCCCCCCTTCTCCCCCTTATAGTAGAGAAAGTCGTTCTTTCTGTTGTTCAGAGCAGGAGTGTCAACTCTTCGTCCTCTGTGCCCTCATTTGCGCGTCCTTCTTGCAAGTTGAATCAAGCTCTGCCGGCCCCCTATATAATGAGCTCAGTCTCTGCATTAGGGCCACTTAGATCTACTCCTCATTTTGTTCACATCTCTGTCCTCTCCTGTATAGTATATTATTATCTTTGTGAGTGCTCAGGAAGTCTCCAACCATCTAGCTGCTGTATAATTTGAGTATAAGTGTTATTACCATTTTTCTTGTACTGTATAGCATAAGGCGTTAATTCATAAGCCTGGTGAAGTTTTTGTGATTCATATTGTCAGCCAGAGTTAGTAATATTTTGTATCCGTAATAATATTATATCTTGCATTAACTGAGCATTATCCGGTTTTCTCATTTTGTATCCGTAATAATATTATATCTTGCATTAAGTGAGCATTATCCGGGTTTCTCATTTTATCAGGGCTAACTTAGATAAATTTACTCTTGCTAATTTCGTGTTAATAGAGGCTATTGCAGTTAACCATATATGTAACCTGTTTTGCCATTACATTATCCTTATGAGTCCTGAATGTTTAGTTGTTAGTTTGAGCATTAAACTTTAACTTGTAATTTTACCAAAGTCTTTTGTTTTGAACCTGGAACTTTGCGGGACAGTAGTGATTTTAATATTCTCACTTGGAGTATTCATTATCTCTCTCTGTTCCGTAACAATATATATATGTTTGTATATATATATATATATATATATATATATACGGCCCTAATGACCAGGGGCTTTGGCCGCAATGGTCGATAGGCCTAAAAAAAGAAAATGAAGGAGAGTTTTTGTGGGACTGGTATCAAGAGAGGGAGTGTTTGGACTGGAGATCAGAGAGAGAGGAGAAACAGTATTTTGTGTGTTGTATATGTTTCTGAACATCTTTTCACTTCTTATCAGCATCCAGTCGCTTGTATTTTTGTTGCTGTATTATTATTATTATTATTATTATTTGTGGCAATTATAGAGCGCAGTTTTGTTATCTTCTTTTGTATGATTTTGTTTCTTTTGCCTGGCAAGTTTTTTCCAAGACTTTGGTGTGATTATTCAGGGTATTAACAGGTGGCTTGTTGTTTTTCTCATTCTTTTGCGTTTTATTACCTCACTGTATATTTTGTAAGCGTTAGCTTGTAGTATATTAGGCATTTATCATTGTGTTTATTTTGCCCTTGCTTACGTCAGCTAATTTTATTTACTTTCGGATCTGTGTTGCGAGATTTGAGAAAGTGTTTTTTATTGTTTTTCATCAGTTAATTATTTGATCATTTCCCTTTTCACTTTGATTTTTTTTTTTTTTTTTTTTCAGTTTTCTTGCGCAGTCAGATGTAGTTATCATGTGTTGCCTACTCCCATCTCGTAACAAAATTTATTTGACACATAGAGGTGACGTGATAACCAGTTTAATCCGATAACGTTTTGTGTGTGTGTTTGTGTGTGTGTGTGTGTGTGTGTGTGTGTGTGTGTGTGTGTGTGTGTGTATTTTTGTTGTCTTCGGACGATTTCATTCATCTTAGGAAGGTTTTTCGATCCGAAACTGACAGAATCCCTTCTCATCTCTTCCACTCGAATGCTCGCTGAAGATAAACAGAATTGCTTTGTAGCAGCAGGAATAAAATCCAAACTGTGTCATCAGATAGACAAGGTTAGTGGGAGAAGTGGAGAGGGATGGAATACGCTTGGAGAAGTTGATGCTAATGGAAAAGAATGAGATAGAAGGGACTACTAGAAGAAAATTGGTAGGTGGTATGTAAGATAAAAGGACAGTACTATACCTGTGGATGCAATAGCACAACTGGGGAAAATTTAGGAGTATTGATGATAATCAGAAACATGGGGAAGTGTAGAAAAACCTGAAAAAGGAAAACGATCGGCAAAATTTGGAAAGCAGTCACAGATGGTGGTGAGATAATGAATAATAACCCTCTTCATCAGATGACGCATTTTTAAATCTTGATACTGCCATATCTCTGTTAAGCTTATGATGGACCTCTTTTAACGAAATGATAAATGAAGGCAACATCCAACCTTTCCAGTCTGAAAAGTCTCTTCTAAGCAAAAAAAAAAAAAAAAAAAAGTCACCGGAACAAAGGGGCTAAGGGGAATGGGAAAGTATGACTGTAAAGCTGGGATACCGATGATGATGCTGATGAAAATTGATAATAATAGTAAAAGCTGTCACCAATAACAGACACTAAAGCAAACAGGAAACAATATCTTTCTGAGCAATAAAAGAAACAACTGTAACACAAGCATGGAAGTAAGCACTGGGTTTGCATTGCAAGCTCTCATGCAAACCTTGTATCCCCAGGATTTTCTGTCAATTTCTTTATCATGAAGAGTAATGCCCTCATTAACAACATCAGTAACAACAAGTATGAAGAACAACAACATCAAAACAGAAAAGATAATGCCAGGCACGTAAAACAACTAAAGCATCATCAACATCAACAACGTCAACAAAAGCAACACGGCATACAACAAACACAGTGCAAGGCATGTTAACTCTTTCTCTATATCTTAGCTAACTTGTACAATAAACCTGATCTCTTAGCAGTTCATTATTATCAGGAAATATCCTGTTTTGTCGTATTTCTGACGGTGATAATCATTGTAACTTGATGTGATGTTTCGTAAATTGTGTGAGTGAAGATAAAGACATAAATAAGCAGTATCATCCAAAACTTAGGGTCAGGAATGTTTATGCTCATGCCTCTAGATAGATAAAATACTCAGGGTGGGTCATATATATTGCCTCATTATCGCTTAGCTGGTGAAATTTGTGTACCGAGAGAGATTCAGACACCGTTATCAGTGTTTGTTCTGGATTATCTACTATTGGCTATTATCTTTTTCATGCTTTATAGTGTCTTTTTCATGCTCACTGACTGTGATTGACCTGTAATGTCTTGAGGCACGTAGGCATTGAACATGGTAAATAAGCCGTCCAAGCAACGCACGAGAATTCAACAGCTAAATTGACAGATGGAGTTTATATGGACGCTTCTGAATTACAGTACATCTGTCATCATTCCTCACCAGTTTCATTTAATTTCCATCACTTTCGTCTCGACCCTTTATTTTACCTCATTCATGTATGTGCGTAAATTATACAAAGAACAATTCTGGACACGCAACTTATCCTGTCTCCATCCAGCATTGATATTTCACTATTCAAACATTCATGTATTCTTATATATTGTTAAGAAGCGGGATTTGCCAGTTAGGTGCTCGAGAAGCTCCTTGACGTTTCCTGTACGGTAGTTCCGGTACCGGGACGAGTCAGAGTTGCTAGTTTGCCAGCTGTTTGTGAGTTAAAAATTTCTAGGTTGAGTAAAGGTTGATGAAATGATTGTTATGATATAGAGTGAAAGAGACTATAATTAAAGCTGTAGTTAAAACGAAAACGTATCTAAAATGGGTAGATGTTGCAAATATGTTGACTGTGGCGTGGAAGGAAAAGATGAATAAATAGTAAAAGGATCTTTGCAGAGTACAGACTGAAGAGATTTTGGCTGTGGAATGGAGAATAGTAGAAATCTTAAATGGGGATTAGAGGCGAAAGAAAAGAGAGTATGTATTTAGCCTGAATAAACTTTGAAGTTAATTGCTAAGAGATGTACAAAAGTAAAGCTAACTCGTGTTGAAAATTTATTGAAATTATAGTGTTCCTCTAAAAAAATAAAAATAAAAATAACAGAATATTTTTTATTTCTTTGAAAAGGACACTAGGCATAAATATTACTTTCATGGTTCTGTTCGACTGTCATGAAAATCAAAACTATTTTTTTTTATGTTAACATACACTAAATCTACATCATTTCCCGATTCAGATAAAAACTTCGAATATACTCAAATGAATTTTGCTTCAGCTAAATTAAATGTAAATTATTATTATGATCCGCGTATTTTCGAACCTAATATAAGGGTATTTGGTAAAATTCTTGTCCATCACTTTTTGATCTATGCAGTTCATTTTCAATCAGCATAATGATGTTAGATCAGTTTCTTTTTATATAAACCAACTAAAAGTATGTCATGGTCCTCAAGTTTTTTCATTAGTACCATGGTGACATTTTTCCCTGTTCTTGCTACACGTACCTCCAATCGATATTATTATTCTCTATAAGAAAGATCCCTGACAGTAACAGGCTTAGAAACACCCCTTCCCCCCTAAAGATCAATGACATATATATATATATAAATTATATATATATATATATATATATATATATATATATATATATATATATATATATATATATATATATATATATATATATATATATATATATATATATATATATATATATATATATATATATATATATATATATATATATATATATATATATATATATATATATATATATATATATATATTGTTACATAACCTATGATTTCATCATCCCTTGTATAATTCTAACTTATGATACAGTTTTGTTCATGATTACATCATCCATTGTATGATCCTAATGTACAGTATGCTGCATGTTTGTTCACGATTCGCCACGTGGCTTCCATAGTGACCAGGCTTGCGTGTTCTACCTCACTTCCCCCTTCTCCCCCTTATAGTAGAGTAAGTCGTTCTTTCTGTTGTTCAGAGCAGGATTGTCAACTCTTCGTCCCCTAATGCCTTCATTTGCGCGTCCTTCTTACAAGTTGAATCAAGCTCTGCCGGCCCCCTTATAATGAGCTCAGTCTCTGCATTAGTTGCCACTTAGATCTACTCCTCATTCTGTTCACATCTCTGTCCTCCCCTGTACAGTATATTATTATTTTTGTGAGTGCTCAGGAAGTCTCCAGCCATCTAGCTTCTGTATAATTTGAGTATAAGTGTTATTACCATTTTTCTTGTACTGTATAGCCTAAGGCGTTAATTCGTAAGCCTGGTGAAGTTTCTGTGATTCATATTGGCTCCATGCTGTCAGCCAGCATTAGTAATATGTTGTATCTGTAATAATATTATATCTTGTTTTAACTGAGCATTATCCGGTTATCTCATTTTATCAGGGCTGACTTAGATAAATTTGCTCTTACTAATTTCGTGTTAACAGAGGCTATTGCAGTTAACCATATATATAACCTGTTTTGCCATTACATTATCCTTATGAGTCCTGAATGTTTAGTTGTTAGTTTGAGCATTAAACTTTAACTTGTAAATTTACCAAAGTCTTTTGTTTTGAACCTGGAACTTTGCGGGACAGTAGTGATTTTAATATTCTCACTTGGAGTGTTCATTATCTCTCTCTGTTCCGTAACATTAATTTGGCGACCTCTTATCAGGATATTCAGGATATTATCTTAAGGATATTGTTTGATATTTTGTGACTGTGATTTATTCATGATGTCTACTATTACTACTCTTGATGAAGCCAAAGATTTTTTGTCAAATGTGCAAACAGTGTGTGATGTAGAAAACAGAACAAAGAATGAACTTAAGCTTGTTGCTCAACAATTGGGAATTGCTGTTCGCTCTCATCATTCTAAAGATCAAATTGTTGGCATGATTAATGAAAGCTTGTTTAATGTAACTTCTCCAGATGAGCAAACGCAGATTGAAATAGCTAAGTTTCAGCTAGCCCTGCAGGAGGCTCGTGCTAATGAGGCTGAGTTTCAGGCACGTGCTAAGGAGGCTGAGTCTCAGGCTCGTATTCAGGAGGCACAGGCACAGGCTCAGGCACAAACTGAACTTGCTAGGATTCAGGCAGACCATGAGTATCGCATGAAACAAGGTGGAACTGGATCATCTAGCTCTGATGATTTTGATATGGCTAAAAATGTTAAACTTGTCCCTCCTTTTAACCCCTACACCGCAGGCATGTTTACCGATGTTTTGTGTGTGCCACGGGGTTATTCGGGCTCCGACAGACTCTCAAAAAATATTTGCCAAAAATCAGTTATTAGTCCTAGAATATTAAAATTATATATGCTTATGGCACATACCTTCGGCTTTCTCCTGGAATGTTTGTTGAGTCTTCGTCAGTTACTGTAGGACTTGTGGAGACCTCTGAAGTTGGGTAACGAAGTCTCCACTTTACACTTCCCAACAACCCGTAATATGATTACCACAGCCAGATATTAAGACTATAAACACTACTCTATGATTTTCAAGTAGTTTGGGATCCATACTCCAAAAAAAAAAAAACACTGTGAAAGCAATGAAAATTACGAGTGCGTCTGACCGTCGCACTTGCGCTAGTTCGCTCTTGGTACTCTGTCATTTATTATTCATAAAACCCCTCACACTTTATATTTCTATTACTATATAACACTTATATATATCTACAGTCTTTATCCATAAGTTTCCTTCAGTAGTATTAGTTTATTGTCACTGTAGGGATTCAATTTCTTTCAGTAAAATAGGTAGCATTCACTTTCTCGTCCTGTATACTAGCATTGAGAGTGAATGTCACTTTCATCTTCACTTTCATAACTCATGGTATTCAGACATGCTAGAGTGAAACTTTCACTTTCATTACTCCTAGGGTATATACTCGTATTCTTATAATACTACTCATTTACATTTCTATTTACGTTCTCTATTTTCTTTACGTTATTTACATTTCTATTTTATTTACACTGTGTTATGCACTGTCACTTGAAGTAACTTATAAAACTATTTTCCATTGTTCACGTATGTTTACATTCATTACTTTCACTTGCTGTTTACACATTATTTACACATTATTTACAAATACCACTTGCACTGTTTTACTCAATAGAAAGATCGTAGTCACTCTTTTATCAACTGTCAGCCCTTTACCTCTTTCCACACGAGGTTTCGTAGGGGGTAAAGGTCACAGGGCCCTTTGCATAGGGGTGAAAAAGTCCCTGAAGTCAGCAAGAAGAAACAGACGTACCTCTACTTCGGAAGATGAGAGTAAACTGGTAACGGAGGGCCGGGGTAGAGGCCTACTGAGGGGATATTCAGTACTACCAATGTTCGCTCTTGAAACAGCTATGTATAGCACTGAAATGATTGGCAGGAAATCTGGACAATACATTATAAATTAGGTAGTTCCAGGTGAATGTAAATATCACTTAGGCTTCTCCCTTCCCTCCTTACATGTATATTTATTACGAAAATAGATTATACGGCATATTTCAAGGGGGAAAAAACAGCGAAAATTAGCAAACGAGTGCATGTGAGGTGTTATCAGGTGATAATTAGCCAATTCCAGGTGTATGGCACTCTCACCTACCTTATTTCTTTCTTGTATATATTATTTGGTATAAGAATAGGGCATAGGGCTTATTTCAATGGATGAAATCAGTGAAAAATTCCAGGGAAAATTTACTTAGCGTAGCACGGCCGGGCAGGCGAGAGGATAGGGTAATGGAGGGGGGTTAGGGATGGGAGTCAAGAATGGGGAGAAATGGCTAAATTGTCAACAATGGATGGGAGTACAGATGAGATTAGGAGTGCTGACTAGTGTTGGACATTGGCAGTACTGATAGATGATACAAGCCCCCACTTGGAAGCCCGGGTGAATTCAAAATACCGTAACACACAATCACAAAAACGATGCCCCGTGGTATGATCCCTTGTTCCCAAGCGTCACGAAAGTTACACCCCGCGGTTAAGGGGTTAATGAATCTGATTTAACAAAGTATTTTCAGTTGTTTGAGAGGGTAGCTACAGGTTTTAATTGGCCCAAAAAGTATTGGACAGTACTCCTTCAGAGTGTTCTCACCGGTAAAGCTCAAGTAACTTATGCATCTTTGCCTCAGGATCAATCTGATAATTATGATGTAGTTAAGAGCTTGATTCTTAAGGCCTATGAGCTTGTTCCTGAACCCTATAGAGTAAAATTTAGGACAACTTATAAGCAAGATAAGCAATCCCATGTTGAGTATGCAAAAATCAAAGAAGATCTGTTAGAGCAGTGGTTAAATTCTAAGAATGTAAATTCTGATTTTGATAAATTTAAGCAGATGATTTTGCTGGAGGACTTCAAAAGGTGTATTAATAAAGATGTAAGCCTATATCTTGATGAGAAAAGAATAGATAATTTGTCTGATGCTGCAGTTTTAGCTGATGAATATGTTCTCACTCACAAGAGATATTCTAAAGAAAAAAGGAAAGCTGAGAGTAAGTACGTTGCCTCTACTCAGAGTACAGTAACAGGAAAGAGAATAAAGATGATGTTTCTCAGGAAGTAAATACCAGCTCCACCTCTACATTTCAGCAAAGTAAATGTACTTATTGTAGTAAGCTTGGTCATACTACAGAGAAATATTTCAGGAGACAGCGTGATGTGAACAAAATGGAGTCTTTAAATATTCAGTCAATTGGTCTAGTGTCCAACCTTGAGAGTTCCCAGAATTCTTTAATTGAGTTAACTGAACCTGCTTTGAGGGGTAAATTAAATTCTCATGATGAAGATCCTCTTTTGAGCAGTAACGTGGGTGACACTTTCAAGAGTTCATGTGCTAATTTCCTGTCTGATGGTTTTGTCAGTCCTTTGGACAGTAATGACAGGAAATCAGTTAAAATATATTGTGATACAGGTGCTTGCTAATCCCTTATGCTGACCAGTGTTCTAGGCTCTAATGTTAATTCCTCTGATGAAACTGTAATCTTACAAGGTGTAGGGAATAATTACTTCTCTGTCCCTCTGTACAGAGTGAATTTAGAGTCTGGTTTTGTTAATGGTTCCGTTATGGTTGGGTTGGTTGAGACACTCCCAATGTCAGGTGTAACACTCTTACTTGGAAATGATATTAGTGGAAGTCAAGTGTGTCCAGCTCCTCAGTTGTCTAGTGAACCAGTGACTGCGACCCAGGATTGTGATGTCCCTGATGTGTTCTCTGCATGTGCTGTCGCTAGGGCTAAGTCTAAAGTTACTGGTGACTTAGAGTATAATGATGATGATGATGTTAACCTAACTGACACTTTTCTTGCTAATTTGGACCACTCACCAGATGAGGCAGTACCCCGTAGTGTTCATAATTTGTCTCGTCAAGAGTTGGTTGAGTTGCAGGTTGCTGACCCTGAGTTGAAAGGTCTAGCTAATTCTGTTTGCAGTGAGGAAGAGTCAGCTGGTGCTTCTACTTGTTATTATATAAAGTCAGGAGTACTTATGAGGAAGTGGAGACCTCCAACAGCATCAGCCAACTGTGAATGGGAGGTTGTACATCAAGTTGTCATCCCTCGTGTTTGAAGGCAGGATATCATTAGAGTGGCTCATGATTCCAGTTTGGCAGGACACCTTGGAGTGAGGAAGACTGTGGCACGCATTTTGAAACACTTCTACTGGCCAGGTATCTTCAGAAATGTTTCCTGGTATTGTAAGTCTTGTTACACCTGTCAAGTTATGGGGAAGTGTAATCAGACCGAAAAGGTTGCACCTCTAGTTCCCATTCCTCCTTTTGAGGCGCCATTCACCCATGTGTTGGTGGATATTGTGGGCCCTTTTCCTAAGACTTCTTCAGGATTTTCTTATGTGTTGACCCTGATTGATATGGCTACTCGTTATCCTGAAGCCATTCCACTTAGAAATATCTCAGCAAAGAACGTGGTTAAGGAAATGCTTGGGTTCTTCACCAAGTTTGGTCTGCCCAAGGAGGTACAGTCAGACCAGGGAAGTAATTTCATGTCAAATGTTTTCAAGCAGTCTCTGAAAGAATTGGGCATCGCCCAGATCATGTCTTCAGCTTACCGTCCCCAGACCCAAGGAGCGTTGGAGAGATATCATCAAACACTCAAATCGATGCTCAGGAAATACTGTTTGGAAAATCAGAAAGATTGGGATAAAAGTCTTCCATTCGTTGTATTTGCCGCAAGAGAATCTCCAAATGAATCACTGGGCTTCTCACCCTTTGAACTACTGTTTGACCATGAAGTAAGAGGACCCCTTAAGCTACTCAAGGAATGCTGCCTGTCGGAGGAAGATGACGTCAACCTGCTGGAGTCTGTGATGAAGTTCAAAGAACGGCTGTCCACTGCTTTACAGCTGGCGAGAGAGAATTTTGGAGCTGCTCAGGAGAAGATGAAGACTTGGTATGATAAGAAATCCAGGTTACGCCACTTTCAGCCAGGAGATCAGGTTTTGATTCTCTACCAGTGCATGGGTAACCTCTTCAAGCCAAGTTTAGTGGTCCTTATTTCGTGGAGAAGAAACTCAGTGATGTCAACTATGTCATCGCCACACCAGATCGTAGAAAGAACAAGCAACTTTGTCACATCAACATGCTAAACTTATATCACAGGCAGGACGAAAATAACCCAGTCTGCACTGTAGCTGTTCCACCTGAGTCTGCAAGTGAAGCTCTCCCATGCAGTGTGAGCCTGAGTGATAGTTTGGGGAAGAATCCTGATATCATGAATGATCTCCAGATTAAGCTTTCTCATCTAGCTCCCGAGGAAAGGCGGGAGTTTTCGGCATTACTGCAGGAGTATCCGCAAGTGTTCCATGACACTTCAGGAAGAACCACTGTGTTGATCCATGATGTTGATGTTGGAGACGTAAAGCCAATTAAACTGCCTCCTTACCGTGTGAACCCAGTGAAAGTTATTCTCATCCAGAAGAAGCTTGGCTACCTGTTGGACCATAAGATGATTGAGCCCTGCTCGAGTGAGTGGAGTTCTCCTGTCACTCTAGTCCCTAAGCCAGGTGGGTCACAGCAGCTGTGCATCGACTACAGACGTGTTAATCAGATAACCAAAACAGACACTTACCCTCTCCCTCGCGTGGAAGATTGCATAGACAAGATCAGAAAGGCTAGGTACATAAGTAAGTTTGATTTGTTAAAGGGATACTGGCAAGTACCTGTGACTGAACGTGCTAGGGAAATCTCATGTTTTGTAACACTAGGAAAGACTTTTGCATGTTCTGTACTGCCATATGGTTTGAAGAATGCACCAGCCACTTTTCAGAAGCTCATGAATGTTGTATCAGAGGGTTTGGCAGGGTGTGTTGTTTATATTGATGAAGTTTTAATCTTCAGTGACAACTGGAAAGATCACCTATGCCATGTCAGTAAATTTCTTGAGCGTTTCGTTCAGGCTAATCTTGTAGCTATTTGTCAAAGTGTGAGTTTGGTCAACCTAAAGTTCAGTACCTTGAGTACGTAATTGGTGATGGACACATTGCACCACCAGGAGCTAAGGTTCAGGTTATAAGTGATTTTCCCAGACCTAAAAGTAGGAAAGAGCAACAAAGATTTTTGGGAATGGTTGGTTATTACAGGAGATTTGTTCTTAACTTTTCAATTCTTGTATCACCACTTACAGACCTACTGAAAAAGGGAGTTAAATTTGTCTGGACCGATAACTGTGAATCCTCTTTTAGTAAACTTAAAGCTATCCTATTAAGTCAGCCAGTGCTCGCTACTCCAAATTTTGCCAAGCCTTTTAAGATGGCTGTTGACGTAAGTGATACAGGAACTGGGGCTGTTTTGCTGCAAGAGGATGATCAGGGTATTGAACATCCTGTATCTTATTACAGTAAGAAGTTCACTCCATCTCAAAAGAACTACTCAACTATTGAGAAAGAGCTTTTGACCTTGATTTTGGGTTTACAGCATTTTTCATTTTATTTGTGTTCTGGTTATGACCCCATAGTCATTTATACCGATCATAACCCACTGAAATTCCTTAGTAAGTTTAAAGATAAAAATCAGAGATTGACAAGATGGAGTCTACTTCTTCAGGAGTATTCATTAGACATACAACATGTCAAGGGGAAAGAAAATGTTATTACAGATTGCTTATCTAGACTTTAGAAAGATTGTTTTAGAGTAATAAGAAATTTCCTTTGTAAATTTCTTTTTCTTTGTGGTGAGGTGTTAAATAGCCTATGATTTCATCATCCCTTGTATAATTCTAACTTATGATACAGTTTTGTTCATGATTACATCATCCACTGTATGATCCTAATGTACAGTATGCTGCATGTTTGTTCACGATTCGCCATGTGGCTTCCATAGTGACCAGGCTTGCGTGTTCTACCTCACTTCCCCCTTCTCCCCCTTATAGTAGAGTAAGTCGTTCTTTCTGTTGTTCAGAGCAAGAGTGTCAACTCTTCGTCCCCTAATGCCTTCATTTGCTTGTCCTTCTTACAAGTTGAATCAAGCTCTGCCGCCCCCCTTATAATGAGCTCAGTCTCTGCATTAGTTGCCACTTAGATCTACTCCTCATTCTGTTCACATCTCTGTCCTCCCCTGTACAGTATTATTATTATTTTTATGAGTGCTCAGGAAGTCTCCAGCCATCTAGCTGCTGTATAATTTGAGTATAAGTGTTATTACCATTGTTCTTGTACTGTATAGCCTAAGGCGTTAGTTCGTAAGCCTGGTGATTTTTTTCTGATTCATATTGGTTTCATGCTGTCAGCCAGTATTAGTAATATTTTGTATCTGTAATAATATTATATCTTGTTTTAACTGAGCATTATCCGGTTTTCTCATTTTATCAGGACTGACTTAGATAAATTTGCTCTTGCTAATTTCGTGTTAATAGAGGCTATTCCAGTTAAACATATATGTAACCTGTTTTGCCATTACATTATCCTTATGAGTCCTGAATGTTTAGTTGTTAGTTTGAGCATTAAACTTTAACTTGTAATTTTACCTAAGTCTTTTGTTTTGACCTTGGAACTTTGCGGGACAGTAGTGATTTTAGTATTCTCACTTGAAGTGTTCATTATATATATATATATATATATATATATATATATATATATATATATATATATATATATATATATATATATATCAGACGATTTTGTACAGCTAAGGGAAACCTATGATTATCAAAATATAAATATCAGAATGTCAAATCCACAGATTTTTTAGCAGACCCATGTTTTCAATCTGAGTGTTTCACGTTCCTTGTTCTACCCTATCCTATGTTGCCTCTGCCCTGCCCTGCTCTGCCCTGCCCTGCCCTGCCCTGCCTTGGTCTGTACCATCCTGCTCTGCCTTGCCTTTCCCCGTCTTGACTTGCCTTCCCTGCCCTGCCCTCCCTGACCAACAGTGCCCTGTCCTGTCCTGCTCTGCCGTTCCACAAGAAGAAGGTACCTTCAATCTTCCGAACGGAACCAAAATTCCACATCCCGTCCCCATCACACACACACACACACACACACACAGATATTATATATATATATATATATATATATATATATATATATATATATATATATATATATATATATATATATATATATATATATATATATGTATATATATATATATATATATATATATATATATATATATATATATATATAGTACATATAAAAATCTGTGTGTGTGTGTGTGTGTGTGTGTGTGTGTGTGTGTGTGTGTGCGCTTTGCTACTACAAGTAACAAATAGTCACTGACGGATAAAAATTTTAACATGATACTGGCGCTTACACACCTGTACCTAAGGACAGTGAGGATTCCTTACAGCATTAATGGCATGTGCAATCAATGTCCAGCAATTATCCTCAGCATACACGCCAGGTCACGTTCACAAGACAGGATGAAGAAGACGGGGGAGGTAGGGAGACGGAGAGAGGAGGAGAGGTAAGGGAGAGGCGGGAGGGATGGGTAGCCGAGGAGAGGAGGCGGGGGTAAGACTGCCGGTAAGAGAAAAAGTGTTGGGGATGAGAGACAGCGAGAGGGACTAAGGCCGAGAAGGGCTGGGTGAGGGGGTGAGAAGGGCAGCGAGAGGGAAAGAAAGGAGGGGAGCGGCTGGTGAGAGAGGGACAGGAGAGGAGGTGGGGTGGTGGATGGAGAGGAGAGGAGACAGGGAGAGGGAACGAGAGGATCGGAAAAAGTGACAGAAATGCAGGATAAGGAGGAGAGGAGGTAGGATGTCGGGAGAAAGAGAAGTGAAGAGTTGGGACGGGTGAGAAAAGGGCTGGATGAAAGAATGACGAGAAGAGTGGAGGACAGATAACGAGGAGGAGGAAATAGAGGAGATGGGGAGGGGGAGAGAATGAAAAGACAAGGAAAAGAGGAGAGATCGAAGGGAGAGGGGTAAGGGCTGACAGAGAAAAAGGTGAGGGAAGTGCTGAAAGGAGAAGGAATCAGGAGGAGCTGAAAGGAGAGGAGGGGGTAGGTGAGAGAATTAGAGAAGAGTGAGTGACATCCGAGAAAGTGTAAAGCTGTCTTTGCTTGTGAGAGGAGAAAAGGGGAACAGTGGAGGGGCGGGAGGTGGGGAGAGGGGAATCTCACAAGTGCCCACAAACTTTCTGTTCCTCGGGTTCAGGTCACTTCCACTTTCATTCGGCCCATGTTTCATATCAAGGTGTATACTCTAGGGTACAACACCACTACTCAGTACTTGCCCCAAAGATCACTTTCGCCTTTACTCCAATACTTATTTCTATACCGTACGATTCAAAGCCACTGTACAGTTCATGCCCTGAGAGATCGTTTTAACTTTTCATCAAACGCTTATTTTCTTTACCGAATGATACAACACCACTGAACAATCTTCGTCAAATATATATATATATATATATATATATATATATATATATATATATATATATATATATATATATATGTAAAGTATATAATTTTTTTTTTTTTTTTTTTTTTTTCAGTATTATAGTTTTCCTTATTTTCAATAGCATGGGTTCTCTGCCCGGGGTTCTCAGGAGGACTTCCACGGGGGTAGTTAGATGGCTGACGAATAGGCTGTGTATTAAAATGTACTGAGAGAGAGAGAGAGAGAGTACAATGGTTATGGATGCGGGCATCAGGCTGGTTCACGTTCAGAGTTCGAACAGCAGCCCTTAGTAAGGAAGGGGAGGGGGGGTATTGTGTCATTACAATCGGGTAGAGGCAACTGATGCACGTAGCCTACTTATTGTCCCACTGTCTCCAGATATTTTATTGACTTAAATGAGGTTATGTTCGTAACATTTCTAACGGTGTGCTGGTGTTTTTTTTAATACAGTGATAATTATGTATGCTAGTGATTTTTTTTTTTTTACAATTTGTTATTGTTTATCATTACTGAATGATGTTATAGCAATTTGGAAACTCATTTTTATAATTGTGGTGGTATGACTACTCAGCATCAAATCTTATATCATATTGGTGAGCCGTAATTTCTGGGGGGTTAGGGGGCTATAGCTCCCCCAGTGTGTGTGTTTTTTTTTTGTATGTTAATTTGTCAAAACTTAAGCTAAGATTGAGGACTTAAAAATAAAAAAAAAGGAAGAAAAACTTGGAGTAATTTTGGTGAAAATTCAAACAATTCTACGTGTTTGATCGAATATTTCTAGATTTGATCCAAATTGACCATAAACTTAATCATAATAGTACTTACTGTACATATCAATTATTTTATCATTTCCAGAAAAGTAAAGACAGAGGTATTTTTCAATCTGAATTCTACCGCAGGCGTGAAAGAACAATCTTGGTAATGGTGCAGCATAGTGCAACAAAAATGTAAAATGGCCAAATTATTAAACTAATTCACAGTTTGAGTTGAAAGTTCAGATCGGCAGAAAGTGAAGCCTTTTGTTTAAACATCCACCTCCATTATTAAACATACATGCCTCATTAAACATCAGCTTTTAGGTAGACTCAAACTGAAAAACACAGGATGGTCTGCAAACTTAAAAATTTCGATTTAATCTTAAGTTTGTTGTATGGAGGTATATACATTTGGTCTAGCCCCCAAACAAATTCTTCTGAAATTACAGGCCGGTATTGATGTTGGCAGAGATATGCAATCTTTGACTTCTCTCAAGTTACTGTTTGTTCTTTTGACATCGGAGGTAATATGGCTGCCTGAAGCTGTTTCTATGATGTGGTCCTACGACGGTGGTGATAATATGACGGCATAATCGTCTTTTTTATGGTTTGATTCTTTTTTATTACGAAACCCTGAAACTGTTTCTTGTGGATGATGAATGCCTGAAGTTGTTTGTACTATGTGAACGTAAGATGACGTTGATAATAATATTATGACTTCCTGATGATGTTTTGACTGATCATCTGAAGTTGTGATTGCCTGAAGGTATCTCCATTGTGTAATCTTACGACGGGGATGATAATATTAGTGCCTAATGGGGTTATTATTGTGTAATTTTATGACGGTGGCGGTATTATAACTGCGTGTTAGTGCCAATGACTTTGTATGGTTTTGATTACATAAGTATTTTTACTACAGTTTCCAGATACTTTTATAGAAGAAACGTCAGCTTATTCAAAGATAAAGTCAGTGTGAATTCACTACTCTCATTAAAAAAAAAAAAAGTGTGAATTTTCTGTGTGTTATATGTCACAATGTTTTATCAATGCAATGTATGAAAGTAAGCTTTCTCAAGCAACAGTGGAATAGTTGTCATCCGAATCCGAAAAGTAAGAATGCTGCCTTCTTCAAGCAAAAGGAAGAGGGAATGAAGCGAGCATGCTTTGACTGTTTTGGATACTTCGGTCAACAAATCTGATATTTTAAAAAATCACATCCCTGCAGAGAAGTTAATCGTCCCTTGCTGTAAAGATATACAGTATTCCTCTGTGTTATTGGATGTGATGCTGAGCAGAAGCTCACATCAGTACCCCTTTCAAATGACACTATATATCGATGAATATTAGAAATGTCTGAAGATACTGAACAAGAAGACTGCTGAAATAAAAAAGGCATCTTTTGGTAAATTTGCATTCTAGCTTGTTGAGTCAACTGACGTGGCCGCTTGTTTCCAACTCCTGGCATTTGAACAGTACATCAGTGGTGGAGATTTTATGAAGGATTACTTGTTCAGTCATGTTCTGGAGTTGACAAGAGGGAAAGATTTTTTCCATGAAATTTCAAATTATTTAGAGACTGAAGAATGTCCTTGGAGCAATAAACGTGCATGCAAAACTGACAGAGCACCAGCAATACTAGGCCATTAATCAGGGTTTCGAAGTGGAGCTAATGAGGCGATTCTTGAAAGAATGCATTTTTATTGTATGCTTCATAAATATGCCCTGACATCTAAAACTTTCCCACCAAAATTAACCCTTGCCGCACTGCAGACCTCTTCTGAGGCACAATGAAGCTCTGGATGGGCCAAGCTGCAAGTCGCATATGAGGTACAGTTTACACTAGTTATAACAAATGACTCAGATGATGTAAACAATCTTTCAAAAAAAAAAAAAAAACAGTTTGAAGTTTAGCACTTGATGACGTTGTGCAGATGGTAAATACCATCAAGTCAAGTGTCCTAAACATATGGATCTTCCATTCACTGTGCCAAGAATTTGGAGCAGATGAAGAAGAGTTCCTCTTTCACTACAAGGTTTGCTGGTTGTCAAAGGGGACTGTGTTATCAACAGTAGAGCCACTGAAAAAGAAGCTCTCGGAAATCTTCAAACGTGATGGCAACACAAAGTCACTTGAATTCACCAAGAAATTGTCAGACAACCAGTGGTGCAAGAAACTGGTCTGTTTGAAAGACATATTCTTTTATCTAAACTTGTAAAATTTATACCTCCAAGGCCTTTTTATCTCAGTGATTGATTTCATGGACAAACCAAAATCACTCTAACATGAAGCTGAGCTATGGTAAGGAAATGTTGAAGATGGAAAGTTTAGCATGTTTGAAGGCCTTAATCGGGTGCTTGATAAAAGCAAAGGCACTGGAATAAAGGAATTAGTGCAACCTGAACAAACACATCTTTCTTCCCTGCAGATAGAGTTCCAATCTTGTTTCGCTTAACTGAGCAAGATGGATTCAAAATTCATTAGAAACCCACTGATTGTTAATGTGCACCTCCTCCAAGATAACACGCAAGAAGAGTTCCTAGGGTTGGAGAACGACACTGTTGCAAAAGATACATTCAACATAACCTTCCCTGACCAAGTTCTTCCCGAATATGAGAAAGCTTTGCCTTGTGGTAGCTCATGGAGCAGTGATTTCCTTGTCGATGTTCCCTAGTAGTTTTCTATGTGAACAAGAATATTCCACGCTGCTGAACGTGAAAAACTAAACTCCAGGCATAAAGTGACTAGATTTACTGGAGCTAAAAGCGGGACATTGTCACATATATATATATATATATATATATATATATATATATATATTAAACAGACGCCATGTATCCCAGACGGGGTGGCCAAGGGCTTAGAGTTAATTAATTGTTTTACAGGGAGGGGCATTAATCCTCCACCAACCCCACTTGACACGTAGGGATGCATATATATATATATATATATATATATATATATAATATATATATATATATATATATATATATATATATATATATATATATATGTAATATACTGTATATCTACTAGACAGCCTAAGCCACTGGTAGGGATGCATTAGCTGTATCGTCCCCACTTTGGTAGGGATACGCCGGTCCTGCAGTGGACACTCAAACGGTTAATGATGATGATGATGATGATGATATATAGTGCTGCACCTCACTCAGAGGCTGCTAATCATACACTAACGTCTTAGACAAACTCTGTACATACCGTATGGCACGGTGAATTGCCGACCAAAGTTCAGTTAGAGAGTATAACAGATTCTATATTAACATCTGTATTTCATTTGGTTTGGATTATGCATAATTTTAATAATACATCATAGTTTCATAAAAGAAGGTTATCTTATATCTAATGTAATAGTAATTTTCTAAAAGCGGGACACGTAAGATGAATTGCTAAAAAAGCGGGACATTTAGTCGCAATTAAATAACCGGGACAGACGTAAAAAGAGCGGGACTATCCCGCCTAAAAGCGGGATGCTGGTCACCTTATCCAGGCACGGCTTAATGTGGAGCATGACCTTCGATTATGTCTAATACTCCTCCTTGAACTGAGAAACTTCTTTGACCCAGATAGGTACAGGCTTCGCATTGAAGCTTAATACTGGTACTCATACTTAAAATATGATAATGCTTACATGCCAAATGAAATAATCAGATATTTGTTAGTCTTAAATTAGCTGGTATAGCACCACCCTACACTGAATTAGTGCTAATTATTATATTCTTCATAAGGTAACTGTGTTTCACTCCTGTGTAGGATCACTGTACCTGTACTTTGACTATGATGTCAAAGCTTACATATTAAATAAATTTAATACAGTTTCAAATATTAAATAATATCCATTGTTGAACCATTGTGCAGGGGAAGTTTTAATAAACCGCCATTGTATATTAACTGTCACATTAATGAGGGTACAGGTCAGTAGTTTAATAACTGAGGGGGTTCCTGGTGGGAAAAATGTTGAGAACATCTGTTCCATAGCTTTTGTATATTTCTTTTATAAACCCACACTTCACTAACCCGAGGCGTTCCGACAACACATGGATATGTTGCCACGTTTTGTCACGGTGACACCCAACGACATATCCATTCGCTTTGCAATTGCGAGGTCCGTCATTTGCACATTTTTCAAATTTCGCGCGTGATTTTTGGTAGTATACGCAGGCAAGGTGTGGCGAGAAGGAATATAAGGTATAGTCCTTCTGTGTTGTCTGGGGAAGGCACAAGTGGTGTGGCGGGAGTGAGTGGTGAAAGGGAAAGTGGTGGTGGGAGGGATGCAGTGCGAGCACATGGTGTAGCCTATGTGGGCAGCAGGCAGGCGAGAAGGAGCCGCTCCCTAGCATGTCTTTTGCCCCGCAGTATTCTCGCACTTCCTCCCCACAGCCCCGAGATGTGGGGAAGGGAAGGAAAGGGAAGGGAAAGCGGAAAGGAAAAGGGAGAGGGAAGAGGAGCGCGAGTAGGGAAGGGCGCCTCTTTCCACCTCCCAGCCTCCCCCACCACCCTCTCCTCCCCACCCTGGCAAGGAATATCACACCCTGTTACATTACTGATAATGTGTGTGCTCCGATACTATGACACTCACTGTAAAAGTAAGGCCTGTACATATGCGATTATATAATGCCCGATATAACAGTAAGGCCTGTAAGTACGTGATAACAATTATATAAAGTGGAATCGGGTGTAATGTTAGTGGAAAAGTATTATATAAGTTGAAAATGAGAGTGTATATTGAAACAAATCATACTGTAGAGAGTTCACTCACTATGTAGATATGCGATAATATAACGCTCAATATAATAGTAAGACCTGTAAATATGTGATAATTACATTAAGTGGAAACGGGTGTAATGTTAGTGGAAGTGTATTATATAAGTTGAAAAATAGAGTGTAATTTGAAACAACAGTCATAACGCGTTCACTCACCATGTACAAAAACACAACTATCCTCCCAAAGTTTGAGAACATACAGTGGAAAAACCGAACCATTTGCAACACGCAGTAGTAGAGACTGGGTTTTCATTGTATTTCGCCAGGTGTAAATTATCTTTGGACGGAAATGGGAAGATAGTTTTGTCTTGCATTGTACATATGCGATAATATGACGCTCAGTATAATACTAAGGCCTGTTAATATGTGATAACAATTATATAAAGTGGAAACGGCTGTACCCCACAAACATATGAGTAATGGCTCGATTCTGGAAGATATTGGATTCATTATGTTTATAACAGATTATGGAATGCAGGAAATGGATTTGTATTGGCCCAATGCACGATTTACATAATCATAGAGTATTGGCATGCATGATCTGGTTCCATATTGACCCAATACATGCTTCTAGATATTGGATGTTAAGGAATTGGAACTTTATTGGCACAACTGTTTTTATTTTTGTTCAGCGACTGTATATTAGAAACTATATGCTTATTTGATATAAATATTGTCTTATTAATCTTGTAAAGCTACTATCAGTACCCAGTCTCATGCATAAAGTAATATGCCATTCATCACAGACCATATTCTCTCATATAGGAACAACAATATTTGGAATGGCAGAATATTCCAAAAGCAAATATGTATTTTATTAATATTTTGTGGAACTGTTTGCTTCATTTATAAGGATAATAATTTCTGCTCTGCTATTTCTACTTAAATTGGCATCTTTCTCTCTTGAATAATGCATTATAATAGAATCTAATGCATTAGAATATGCTGACGATCGAAGATAGACTGGATGTAGTTAGAGCCCTCTTATTGTCTTATTCTGCCTTTGAGCTAAGTGAAAAAAAACTGTAAAAGGCAGACTATGTTAATGAGGCATTTAATTTAGACTCCTCAGAACCACATATACAGCAGAGAGGAGTGTAAACACACACACACACACACACACACACACACACACACACACACACACAGATATACAAATATCAGAAAAAAAAATACAGGAGGAGCTAAGTAAATCAGACAAAGGAAAAGCAAATGGTCCTGATGAAATTTCATGTTGGGTGCTACTTGAATGTGCAAAGGAGTTAAGTAAACCATTATTTTTAATTTCAAGAAATCCTTGGGTCAAGGTAAACTACCTAACATTTGGAAGAAAGCAAACATTGTTCCCTTATTCAAGAAAGGGAATAGACAAAATCCACTTAACTACCAACCAGTATCACTAACCAGTGTTGTAAGCAAGGTATTAGGAAAGCTTATAAGAAAACTTGGGTTAATCACCTAGAAGAACACAGTATGATAACAGAAAGACAGTTTGGTTTCAGAAAAGGAAAATCATGTGTTACTAATCTGTTAAGCTACTATGACAGAGCAACAGACACATTACAGGAAAGAGAAGGATTGGTGGACAGTATCTATTTAGATTTCAAGAAAGCATTTGACAGAGTACCACACCAAAGACTTTTATGGAAACTGTACCATCAAGGAGGAATTCGAGGCAATCTGTATTGTTGGATGCAAGATTTTCTCATGAAAATGAAAATGAAAACAGTACTAAGGGGAAATTACTCATCATGGAAAGAAGTGACTAGTGGAGTACCACAGGGCTCAGTGCTGGCACCAATCATGTTTTTAGTGTATATAAATGATATAGACAGTAACACTGGAAATGAAAGCTATCTAAATATGTTTGCAGATGACGCAAAAATACAAAGGAGAATTACTAACACAGACTCTTGTAAAGAGCTACAAGAAGAATTAAATAAACTTCATGAATGGAGTAATACTTGGCAAATGGAATTCAATGTGGACAAATGTCATGTAATCAAGTTTGGTAAAAGTGGAAAAAGACCTGATTGGGATTATACATTAGGAAATAAAACCCTACACACATCAGAAAGAGAGAAGGACCTAGGTGTGATTGTCAATAACAGACTATCCCCGGCTGACCAGATCAGTGAGAAGGTACGGATCATGTATACACTGCTTGCCAATATGAAAATAGCGTTTACATACATAAATGAAACCATGCTGAGAAAGATAATAACGTCATTCATCAGACCAACCCTGGAGTATGCATCAGTAGTCTGGAGTCCTCATGTCAAAAAACACATAGACAAGTTTGAAAAAGTTCAAATGGCCGCTACAAGATGGGTACGAGAATTGAATATCGATTTAAACTCCTTCTATAAATGAAATAACAGCCAACCGTAACGCACATCATCACTATCATCAACCACAGCTTTATAGGAAATTAATAGATTTTTTTTTTTTCGGTAGGTTACGATGAAGGGACTTATGCTATGGATTCTCCTATACATAGTAAGAGTATATGCGCACCTAGACCCCAAGCATATAGTACGACAAGGATGCCTCATAGCTCCAACGGCCACGACTACAATCGTCAAGGACGTCATGAGTACTGAAATAAGTCTAGATTACTTGTATGACTTACCTACTTATCTAGAAAGACTTGCGACGCCGATAAGAACTCTGGACTTCAAGATAGGGAATTATGTTTCACAAGCACATAACACCAAGGAAGTGGATGAAATGGTGAAGTTAGCGAAATGGAAACTAGAACAGGCGAAGTCAACTATGCTCGTCATGATCCAAGATCTCCCATCTAATGGAACGGAGGTACTGGGCGACAGGAACAATATCACACGTACTCGCCAAAAGCGCGGTTTGTTCGATCTGGGAGGCGCAGTTCTTGAGAACATCTTTGGATTGGCTACAGAGGATGACCTGAAAGAAATAAACAACAAATTTAATAAGATAGCTCAGGTACTAACATACCAAGATAAATTCATCACAGGACAGAACTCAGCAATGAAGACAATTGTGAAAAATCTGAAACAAGCAGAAAACGTAGCTCTCGAGAGTGTAGATAAAATAAATGAATTAGAGGGCAACGTTATTAATCGTGACACTGTAAGCTATGAAGAAAGACTAAATAAACTGAATCTATCAACACTACAGGAGAGAAGGAAAAGAGGTGACATGATTATACTATATAAATGCATATCAGGGAAGGAGAAAATAGACATAAATGATTACTTAATGTATAAGGAAACATCAGCAAGAGGACACTGCAAAAAACTGCATAAAAAGGGAGGTGATAAAGACGTAAGGAAATTTAGTTTCCCAAACAGAGCAATTGATCAGTGGAATGCACTACCGAATGAAATAGTGTGTGCCAAAACAATTCAAAAATTTAAGGATATGTACGATATATATGGTTTAAGACACGGGACAGTTCGACCTTGACTCATTCCTGTAAAGATACAATTAGGTAAGAATTAGGTAAGAACACACACACACACACACACACACACACACACACATATATATATATATATATATATATATATATATATATATATATATATATATATATATATATATATTGTTACAGAACAGAGAAAACTGTCCCGCAAAGTTCCAGGTTCAAAACACAAGAGTTAGGTAAAATTACAAGTTAAAGTTTAATACTCAAACTAACAATTAAACATTCAGGACTCATAAGGATAATGTAATGGCAAAAACAGGTTAAATGTATGGTTAACTGCAATAGCCACTATTAACACGAAATTAGCAAGAGTAAATTTATCTAAGTCAGCCCTGATAAAATGAGAAAACCGGATAATGTTCAGTTAATGCAAGATATAATATTACAGATACAAAATATTATTACTACTGGCTGACAGCAAAAACTTTACATTAATCACAAAAACCTCGCTAGGCCTACGAATGAACACCTAATGCTATACAGTACAAGAAAAAAATGCAATAACACTTATACTCAAATTACACAGCTGCTAGATGGTTGCAGACTTCCTGAGCACTCACAATAATAACAACTGTACAGGGGAGGACAGAGATGTGAACAAAATGAGGAGTAGATCTAAGTGGCAATTAATGCAGAGACTGAGCTAATTATATAGGGGCCGGCAGAGCTTGATACAACTTGTAAGAAGGACGCGCAAATGAAGCCATAGGGGACAAAGAGTTGACAATCCTGCTCTGAACAATAGAAAGAACGACATACTCTAAGGGTTAGAAGGGGGGAGTGAGGTAGAACATGCTCGTGATCAAACATGCAGCATACTGTACGTTAGAATTATACAAAGGATGGTGAAATCATAGGCTATGTAACACCTCCCCACAGAGAAAAAAAATTTACAAAGGAAATTTCTTATTACTCTAAAACAATCTGTCTAAAGTCTAGATAAGCAATCTGCAATAACATTTTCTTTCCCCTTGACATGTTGTATGTCTAGTGAATACTCCTGAAGATGTAGACTCCATCTTGTCAATCTCTGATTTTTATCTTTAAACTTACTAAGGAATTTCAGTGGGTTATGATCGGTATAAATGACTATGGGGTCAAAACCATAACAAAAATAAAATGAAAAATGCTGTGAACCCAAAATCAAGGCCAAAAGCTCTTTCTCAATAGTTGAGTAGTTCTTTTGAGGTGGAGTGAACTTCTTACTGTAATAAGATACAGGGTGTTCAATACCCTGATCATCCTCTTGCAGCAAAACAGCCCCAGCTCCTGTATCACTTGCGTCAACAGCCATCTTAAAAGGCTTAGCAAAATTTGGAGTAGCGAGCACTGGCTGACTTAATAGGATACCTTTAAGTTTGCTGAAAGAGGATTCACAGTTATCGGTCCAGACAAATTTAACTCCCTTTTTCAGTAGGTCTGTAAGTGGTGATACAAGAATTGAAAAGTTAAGAACAAATCTCCTGTAATAACCTACCATTCCCAAAAATCTTTGTAGCTCTTTCCTACTTTTAGGTCTGGGAAGATCACTTATAACCTGAACCTTAGCTCCTGGTGGTGCAACATGTCCATCACGAATTACGTACCCAAGGTACTGAACTTTAGCTTGACCAAACTCACACTTTGATAAATTAGCTACAAGATTAGCCTGAACCGAATGCTCAAGAAATTTACTGACATGGCATAGGTGATCTTTCCAGTTGTCACTGAAGATTAATACATCATCAATATAAACAACACACCCTGCCAAACCCTCTGTTACAACATTCATGAGCTTCTGAAAAGTGGCTGGTGCATTCTTCATACCATATGGCATTACAGAACATGCAAAAGTCTTTCCTAGTGTTACAAAACATGAGATCTCCCTAGCACGTTCAGTCATAGGTACTTGCCAGTATCCCTTTAACAAATCAAACTTACTTATGTACCTAGCCTTTCCGATCTTGTCTATGCAATCTTCCACACGAGGGAGAGGGTAAGTGTCTGTTTTGGTTATCTGATTAACACGTCTGTAGTCGATGCAAAGCCGCTGTGACCCACCTGGCTTAGGAACTAGAGTGACAGGAAAACTCCACTCACTCTGACAGGGCTCAATCATTTTGTGGTCCAACAGGTAGCCAAGCTCCTTCTGGATGAGAGGAACTTTCAATGGGTTCACACGGTAAGGAGGCAGTTTAATTGGCTTTGCGTCTCCAACATCGACATCATGCATCAACACAGTGGTTCTTCCTGGAGTGGCATGGAACACTTGCGGGTACTCCTGCAGTAATGCCGAAAACTCCTGCCTTTCCTCGGGAGGTAGATGAGAAAGCTTAGTCTGGAGATCATTCATGATATCTTGATTCTTCCCCAAACTATCACTCAGGCTCATACTGCATGGGAGAGCTTCACTTGCAGACTCGGGTGGAACAGCTACAGTGCAGACTGGGTTATTTTCGTCCCGCCTGTGATATAACTTTAGCATGTTGATGTGACAAAGTTGCTTGTTCTTTCTAGGATCTGGTGTGGCGATTACATAGTTGACATCACTGAGTTTCTTCTCCACGAAATAAGGACCACTAAACTTGGCTTGAAGAGGTTGCCCATGCTCCGGTAGCAGAATCAAAACCTGATCTCCTGGCTGAAAGTGGCATAACCTGGACTTGTTATCATACCAAGTCTTCATCTTCTCCTAAGCAGCTCCTAAATTCTCTCTCGCTAGCTGTAAAGCAGTGGACAGCCGTTCTTTGAACTTCATCACATACTCCAGCAGGTTGACGTCATTTTCCTCCGACAGCCAGCATTCCTTGAGTAGCTTAAGGGGTCCTCTTACTTCATGGCCAAACAGTAGTTCAAAGGGTGAGAAGCCCAGTGATTCATTTGGAGATTCTCTTGCAGCAAATACAACGAATGGAAGACCTTTATCCCAGTCTTTCTGATGTTCCAAACAGTATTTCTTGAGCATCGATTTGAGTGTTTGATGATATCTCTCCAACGCTCCTTGGGTCTGGGGATGGTAAGCTGAAGACGTGATCTGGGTGATGCCCAACTCTTTCAGAGACTGCTTGAAAACATTTGACATGAAATTACTTCCCCGGTCTGACTGTACCTCCTTGGGCAGACCAAACTTTGTGAAGAACCCTAGCATTTCCTTAACCACGTTCTTTGCTGAGATATTTCTAAGTGGAATGGCTTCAGGATACGAGTAGCTATATCAATCAGGGTCAACACATAAGAAAATCCTGAAGAAGTCTTAGCAGCTGTGTATTATATATAAAATTATATCTATACAATTATTAAACTTGTCAGTGGCAGTTTAGGATCCCTGGTGGCGCGGTGGGTAGCATGCTGGCAGGTGAGTTGCGCACGTAGGTTCGAAACTCCTTTATACAAGTAATTTAAATACTCTTATTTCAGACATTCATTGCACGACAGCAGTGCAGAAAGTAAGGAGAGCTTAGTTTGGTGTCTTGGCAAATTAATGAAATCTGGGTGAGCTCCATGAAAAATGAAGGCATTAATTTAAATATTATCTATATCGGATATTGGAACTATAATTGAAGACAATAACTGGCTCATAATCAGATTGATACATTGCCGTTAATGGGCCGGGGTGCAAACGGATACTTGATTTACATTAGCCTGTTAGTGACAGTCGAATCTGGAAGTATCAGGCCAATACTTGATGTACAGGAAAACCAGTATTGGACCATTATTGTGCTAGTAGTTCAATGTTTGATGGGTTGTTGTTGTTGTTGTTGTGTGATATTTGCCCCACACTTGGTGGGGCACGGACAAACAAAGAGCCTGTCAGGAAGCAGCAGATGATGACTCTCCAAGGAGAGCATAGCTGGGCCAGCAAAAAGGCTGACGAGGAGGCAGCAAACTGGCACACAAGATGATGGTTGAGGAGGGCAGGGTGGGACGGCTGAAGCACGGTAGAATATGTGGCACCGACGAAGTGCTGAGATGGCAAACCGCCCCGACACTGCCCTCAGCCCCCTAGCCCCTGGTGGAAAGGGCAATAAATGCTCGCCCGTTCCCCAGCAGCAGCAGGTGGAAGCAAGGAGGGGAGGCCCGGTCCCAATCTTCACGAGGGCACAACCCCGGTCCTGGTGGTGGCGGAGGGAGGGTCGTTGGCTGGGTAGTAGGGGGCGGAGGAGCCTCGACCTCCTGGTGGACCGACTAGGACAGGCCCGACCCTCGGCTGGTATGGCTGCTGTGGAGAGCTGGTCCCGCCGGGAACAGCGGTGGTGTTGCCTCGGCGAGAGGTGGGCTGCGAGCAGGGCCAGTCCTTCCTATACGCTCACTACGCTCAGTGCGTAGGGCCTCCGAACAATAAATAAAAATGTAAAAAATGAAGTACATCGAGAATGGTGCTTATATTGAATTGGTTCCACGTGCATGAACGTTGTATAAACAATAATAACTGAATCATTGCAGGCAAAAATTATATTGGTCTTTTAGAGTAACAAAAAGCACTGGTAATTAGAAATTTGCTTACTGGGATTTAACATTAAATTCTGATGGCTATACTGAGTGCTCCACTACAGATCAGCCGAGTTGCTGACAGTGTTGCCACACGTACGATAATTATCGTATGTGTAAATAACATTGCCTCTGGAACGATGTATGATACCATTTTCTATTATCGCACGGTTTGTACGATAATTTTGGGTTGAAAACTAGCATGGCAGTAAATTTTGTGGCCATACATTCTAATGCTGAATGTGAAAAAGTATTCAGCAAAGTTAATCTTCTCAAAACCAAGCTAAGAAATAGACTAAAAACTAAAATTGTAAATTGAGGTCTTCTTTCATCAGAATGCCTAAAAAATTCACGAGGGTCATGTGTCAAATTTACTTACTCTAAAGATATGCTTGCACGCATAGCTAATCATGCACAGTTGGTACAGTTTGACAGATGAGGATCTTAAAGGCTAATTTAATGGTGATCACTGAAAATATATTTTTTTTAATGTTCTTACCGAGTTATTATACGCAAGAGTAAGAATATTTCTATGAATTATCTATTTAAGGTCTATGGACTGCATTTTGCTGCTATACTCCATTTCACCGAGTCTGGCACCGTTAGTGATGTCCTCAACACCTATAGCATTTATAAAGGTCCTCAGCACTGGATATACCTTTTTGTTTTGCCTTTATATAGGTTCTCAAGGTAACATAAAAGAGGCTCACCTAATGCAGAGGATTTACATCAACAGTACAGGCGTTGACGACATCACTGATGGTGCCAGACTCGGTGAAAATGAGAATAGGTTACCGGAAGGCCACAGATAATGTTGAGTGACGGCGTGATGACTTTGATTACTTGCACTGCATGTCTTGGTGTGTTCCGAGTATTTTGTCTTCTTCATACCTCATTCCACTTCTACTTAACCCTGGCTATGGCTTCTAAGAAAGATGCAAGTGTCAGTGGTGGTGTCAAGCGTAAACACTGGTCTATTCCAACAAAATCAAGTCTCCTTGATTTTGGTTAATTGGTCCGACATACTACCGCATAGACTAAACCCCCTAATAATCAGATACTGTAGCGTACTAAACGGGGGCAGGGGGGCGGCCCGTCCCGGGTGACAGCCATAGGGGGTGACATTTAGCTGAATGGTAACTTTTTCATTTCACTTGCTGTCATTAGTATCAACAGAGAGCTTGAGAAGCATCTCAGCTATGATGATGTAATAGACGACTTCGCCTCAAGAAGATGCAAGAGGGTGAAAGTCTAAATTAATTGCTAAAATTCCTTGTGTAATAATAATAATATTCAATATCGCTACTTATAGTATAAGATTAGAATCTTCAATCTTTCTGTGGATTATGATTACTTATAAATGAGCGCCTACAGCGTTTTGGTGTAGATTTCAGAATTATTACCGATTATAATGGTATTTTTACCGATGTTACATGTTTTTGTTTCATTATTGTTTTTGCAACTTATATGCCACTATTAGGCATTTTAGCTCTAAATTTTTCCTTTTCTAAATAGTAGTAATTCATAATCTTACAAAATATATAATGTTGTAGCCTTTTTGTCACTATGGAGTTATATGGCAATGACCATTTCTGTTTTTATATATCTGAGTAATAATTATTTGTAAATTATAGTTTCACACAAGGTATCATTATTTTATTATTCAAAGAATAAAAGATTATGCAGTGCAAGTTTTTTAAGGCGGCATCACACTAGACCAAAAGTGGCTAACATGCGAGCGGCTTTTGTGAGGCAAAACGGCTAGCAGAGACGAGTGTCCGTCATACTCGTGTTTTTTTGCGAGCCGAAACAGCTAACAGTGTCGTCTGCCTTGGTATCTCGTGGTCATTTGTAAACAAACCACAACGGAGTACCCATTCTCTTTTCCTCAGTTTCCGTAAGTGCCTCACGTACTTTAGCAACTCCAGAGCCACAAAGCAGTTTACCAGAGTTTTCCTTGCAGCAGGATCCATATCCAAATCTGATTTCTACTTGTTGTTTGGAGACAAAACAGACGGCCTCCGTGGCTGATCACCCGAGTGTCCAAATATTTATTTCATGTTACAAGAAAAAAAATAAAAATGAATAAATAACACAAGAATTAAACTGTATTTACTTGACAGTCTTAGTTAAAGTTTCTTTCTGTGAGTAACAGAATATTTTCTCACCAATTACAAAATACAGGCTCACTTGAGTTCTAATCCCACCAATATCCATTTCGCCTCACAAGCGAAATATCGCTCACCGTGAGTCAGTTTGGCTAGCAGCTTGCTAAACTGGCTCGCATGTTACCCTCTTTTGTCCTAGTGTGATGTCGCCTTTACTTTACATTGCTCAGGATAGGGGTATAACTTGAGGGGTGAATATATAAGGTAGGGAGAGGTGTAAATAAAAATTGGTGGGGGGGCCTCCAAATGAGATCCAGCGTAGGGCCTCAGAAAAGCTAGGACCGGCACTGGCTGCGAGTGACATTTGTTGGGATGCTAGAGCAAAAGTATTATATAAGTTGAAAAATAGAGTGTAAATTGAAACAACAGTCATAGCGAGTTCACTCACTACGTACAAAACACAACTATCTTCCCAAATTTTGACGAACATATAGCGGAAAAATCGAACCATTTGCAACACGCACTAGTAGAGATTGGGTTCTCATTTTATTTCGCCAGGTGTTAAAAATCTTGGACGGAACTGAGAAGATAGTTTTTTGTCACTGTACATATGTGACAATATTACTCTAAGGCCTGTAAATATGTGACAACATTTCTATAAAGTGGAAAAGGGTGTAATGTTAGTGGAAAAGTAATTATATAAGTTGAAAAAAGATACTGTAAGTTGAAACAACAGTCACAGCGAGTTCCCTCACTACATAAATATACCGATAATATTACTCTAAATATAATGGTAAGGACTGTAAATATGTGATAACAGTTCTATAAACTGGAAACTTGTATAATGTTAGTGGAAGAGTATTATGTAAGTAGACAAAATGAAATGTATGTTAAAACAACAGCCATAGCGAATCATATGTGACCAATTTGGCAATTTTGCTATGCTCACTCAATGGAATAATGCATATTTCTCCTATATTTTTGTGTGAAAACCAATTTATTCTTGTACTATATGTTATTTTGTTCCAAATTAACAAATATCTACCACTTCTGAATGATTTCCAATACCCCAACCACAGAAAACGGGACAGCAGCCGAGTGCCTTTACAGAACACGGTACCAGATGCGCAATGGCTCACCTGTTTTAACCATTTCTAGTTTCAGATAAGCACTTTCTCTGTGATCTGCCATGGTTTTTCACCAAAAGCGGAGGTTTGAGACAAAAAAAAAAAAAATCCAAAATTTGCCAGGATTGGGGGGGGGGGGCAGTGGTGGAAAATCGGCCGGGATGGGGCGGGTTAAATGAATATCAACCCATACTATCGTAAACATTTGTTCTCTACACTGAAATTTTTCTTATTTATCTCAACCACTTATTTTTCTTAATTTTTATCAATAAAATTATTATGTTATAGTTCCCAGACTCCCGCAAAGTCTCAGGCTGGGGAGATGTAGATGGTGGTGAGAGGGTGGTACCACATAGGCACCATGACGGGAAGGAGGTTAGCCGTAAAGGGTTACCAGGGGACATCATTTTACACTCTGTGTATCAACTCCCACTCTAAGACGTCGTCTCTTCACTGAGCAATGACGATTCTGTCATCTCTTAAACTTTCCCTTTCAAACTAGGCTATCACTCAACCCCTTTCCTGTGTGAGTGGGAGGCAGAGCACAGATGGAGTTGCCTGGTCTGGTGCTCGCTAGTGTCAGCAACTGAATCAGACTATGTGGAATTACATTATCGTCACTGCCCATCTCAAATCCTGTGTAAGACTAGCAGTGTAACTCACCCTCCTCCTACAGTATATGCCTATATCACACACTAGCCACCACAGAAAATGGATAGGACTTTAAACACTGGCGGGAAACGGAAAGCGACTACGTTTGTCATCCAAGTCACCCCAGACACCTGTTTTATGATGGCTATGACCGTTATCCAAGCTTTATTGTTTAATGAAAGGCAAATAGTGTGATATTTCAGACTATGGAATCCGTCATTAAGTGTGAACCTGAGTTTGTTTGAGTAATGGAAGTTTTTGTTGGGAGAGAGAGAGAGAGAGAGAGAGAGAGAGAATAGGATTGGAAAAGGAGACAATTGACAACAACAAATAATACAAATAAAGAAACAGTGATAGGAGGAGAGGGAGGTGGGAATGAAAAAAAAAAATGGTAATGGAGGAAGAAAAGAAAATATTTGAAGGAATTAAGGAAGAGAGCAAAGGAAGGAATAGGAAGGGAGAGAAACACTGAAATGAGAAGGGAGGATCAAGGCAAAACTAGAAAAAGAAAAAGGAAGAAAAAAGAAAAGTGAATATAAGCGACAGGGTAAGAAGAAAAGGAAAGAAGAAAAAGGAGAGAATGAAAAAAAGGCAAGTGGGGAGATTGGAAAGGGATGGAAAAATGAAGAAAAGGACAAAGACAAGTGAGAGTGGAAATTACGAAACGAGACAGTAAGAGGAAGGGAAAGGAAAGAAACAGCAGCAATGGATGGACTGAAGGAAAAAAGAGAAATCAGAAGGCGAAAAAGAAGAATAAAGAACGTGAGAATGGAAAGGGAGTGAGGGGAACAAAGAAAAATAAAATAATGGATGGAGGTAGGGAGGTGTGAAAATAAAGAAAGAAATGCAGGACCACACAAAAAAAAGAGAGAGGGAGAAAGAAGAGAGGAATTAAAGATAATAATAATGTTACAGGGAAAGAGTGGGAAAAGGAAAGGCAAATTAAAAGTGGAGGTAACACGAGAGGCAGAGGTGAAAGGGGATAATGACAGTAGGACGTGAAACAATAAAGAGAGCAACAAGAGATGAGGAATGGAAAGAGGGAGAAGAGGACAAGAAAATGGGATAGAAATAGAGAGAGGGAGAGAAGGGTGCAAAAGGGAGAAGAAAGAAAAGATGAGAGAGAAGAAGAAAGTGAAGAAAGAACGACAACGAAGACATCGATAATTACGCATGACGCGATAATAATAACGATAATCATCATCGTCATCATCATCATCATCAGTTATCATTATAATACTAGTTGTATCAGCCGTGGCTCAGTGGGTTAGAACGCTTCGCTCTGACCTAAGGCTCGGAGGCTCCAGTCCACCCTTAGGTCACTGGATGACATCAGGAAGGACATCCAGTCAAAAAGTGCTACACTCTCCAAACCAAAAGTTCTCTAGTCAAGGACAGTACCTTAGCACTTTTCGAAACAAGGTGACACGGTGTAAAAGAAAGAAAGAAAAAAAAAAAGTAGTAGTAGTAGTAGTAACAATAATAACTTGAATTTTGAAATTGCTAAAACAATATTCAAACATCTCCACATTCCAGATAATAATGCTACATTCCAGATTAGAATTAAAAAAAAAAAAAAAATCCACACTTCTACATCAGCTAATTATGGTTCTCAGTCTTTGAAAAATATACGGTATCAAGAGTGGTTTTGGTAAATGGTGCATTATTAATAATACATCATGAATGTGGAGAGATAAGTGTCATGATCTTTGTTCTAACCAAGATCTGTATATGTGAGAATCTAGGTTCAAAAATCGTCAAAAAGTGTAAAAAAAAAGCATTGTTTTGTCATAAATGCTGTTATGAAGTCTTGAAAAATAGACACTCAGTATTGCGAAACCACTTTTTTTTTTTCAATGTAGACCTAATATTAGGGAACTTTTATGACTGAATTTTATTTACAGATTTTGACATGTGACCTTGAAATCAAGGTCAACGTCATTCATACTCTGCAAATCATGTTCACTCATGACCCACTACATTCCCACCGAGTTTGGTCGAAATCGGCCAAATACTTTCCGATTTAGCACTTTAAGGAGAGAGGTGGCCATTTTGATTTTCCTCGATAACTCAAAAAGTATTTGTTGGATCTCAATATCATTTCCAAATTGCATTAGTATATGTCGGCGACTAAGTGTTGTAGCATTTGAAAACCAACCAATTCAGTAGTTTTTGTTGTGCAAGAGAGCAAAATCTGAAAAAGTAGCACATAGAGCTAGTGCTGGGGGGGGGGGATGTGCCAAATGCAGCCTACCACCAAGAACATTTCAAGTCTCTATCTCGATCGGTCTTAGAATGCCAGTCTTTTATATCTCCTCCCCCCCCCTTAAAAAATACAATATCGATAAGAACTTCACAGAATGTGCAGTGCTTAACCCGCCCCATCCCGACTTTTTCTGGGCAGTGGTACGCCCCAGTCCCGACATTTTTGGACCTTTTTTTTTTTTTTGGCTCAAACATCCGCTTTTGGTGAGAAACATCGAAAATTCATAGAGAAATCGCTCACCTGAGGTTTAAAATACTCGATCTAGGTACGAGTACTTCCTTACCTGACTGGGTTTTCTAACAGGCTGGCACCAAGGAAAACGAGTTCTATGGGAGGGTAACTATGTTATCCACCCATAAACAGTATTTATTTATTTACTTGGTACGAATTTATATGTAGTACAAGAGTATATTGGTTTTCAAACAGTAATATAGGCATTATAAGCATTGTTTCACTCACTAACTCATCACCATTCATGACCTTTTTTTCCCACATTACCTGATCATCATTTCTGACTGTTTCTTCCTCTAATGCTATGTAAACTTTGTCCTCCACATTGTCATCGATTGGGGAATCACTCTGGCCCTGAATGTCTTTATTGGCCAGGTCACTGGTAACAGGTGAATTGCCGAGACAATGTCGTGCAGGGGGGGGGAGGAGAGGTTATGCGGTGTAAGGCATTGTCCCTGCTTGGCATCTTGTAGAGGAATAGAGGAAGGTGTCCCGTGTATACATGCCAAAAATCACTCGTGAATTCACTCGCGAAAATTGAAAATTGTGCAAATTAGGGACCTTGCAATGGTGCCGCGTTAATTCACGTCTCCGGGATATGAGTGCACATCATGTGAGGACGTGAATTAACGTCTCCGGGATGTGGCGGGTTAATATAATAATAATAAAATAATAAAAACGTAATAGGTTAGCCAACCGGGATTACAGATTAAAAACTCAGAGAGGAAAATAGAAAGAAAAGCGAGAGAGAGAGAGAGAGAGTGTGTGTGTGTGTGTGTGTGTGTGTGTGTGTGTGTGTGTGTGTGTTGGTGAGCTACCCATACCAGTTAATTTTATACAAGCAATTTGTATAACTGCAATACACCTGAAATGCTACAACACACACACACACACACACACACACCCACACACACTTTGTGGCAAGGTCGATAGAGCACTCCATTCCCGATTCAAGTTATCCAATATGCAGCACACCTCTCTCTGGCTGCGGTGCTCGCATGGGGGAGGCAAGCTCTGCCCTGTCAATGTAGTTCAATGGACTCTGTCGTGACCCGCAGGGGCTCGAAGCTTGGCGGATAAAGATTAGGTGGTTTCTCACTCCAGCGTTGGTGAAGCTTGGTATTGTGTTGGCATTCTTCAGGAGCCTCCATGGTCAGCTTGTCGACCACTTAGATTAGGATACTAAATTAAGGATATGTGTGCATTTTCAGCATATGTCTGCAATGAATAAATAAACTGAAATGAACAAAATGTATATATTTATATGTATACACAAGCACACGCAAACATACGGTTCAGCAGATCCATTTTCATGATTAGAGACATCCAAAAAGCACACACACACACACACACACACACACACACACACACACACACACCAATCTATCTATATATTGCCAGACACCTTAAGCCCGAAAGGGGTGGCCACAAACAAATCATCCCTATGTCTCCATGTCCCTTGCCATTTCACTGCCTTGCTCCCAGCTCACACACCCCTCTTTCATATATCTCTCCAATCCATCCCTCCATCTCATCCTTGGCTTTATCCTCCCTCTCCCCCCTCCACTTCACTCACATACACTCTCCTTGTCAGTCTCTCAGTCTTCATCCTCTCCACATGGCCGAACCACCTCAGTGTGTTTCTCCTAACGCTCCATCACATCCACATCCACACCACAACAATCCTTCACTTCCTTGTTTGTCAGTCTGTCTTTCCATGTGACTCCACATGCTCCTCTCAAATGACTCGTTTCTACAGCTCTCACTCTTGACTTCTTCCCTCCAACAAGGTCCAAGCCTCACTTCCATACGTTAGAGTTGGTATCACAATGCTGTCATACAGCTTTTCTCAATAGGGTGGAGTCAAAGGCTTTTCGTCTCATTAACTCTCCCCCTCTTACTGACTCCCTTTAACCTCTGTCTCTTCGCCGCAATGTTGCATCTTTATCTCTTTTCTATCGCTACTTCAATGGTCATTGTTCCGCTGAACTGTCTGCATGCATTCCTCCACTTCTACCACGGGCGGGTAGCACCCGTCTAGCAGCAAACTCTCACCCCTTTTCTGTCCAACTCTCTAATGCAAGAGTTATCCGTTACTCCCGGTCCTTCATTTATGCAACAGGTCAACTCTGGAACCGTCTCCCTCTGTCTTTATTTCCTGCTTCCTATGATCTCCAGTCTTTCAAATGCAGTGTGTCCAGGCATCTCGAAATGAATGGATCTTGAATTTGGCTCTCTCTTGTATTTTGCCTTTCTCTTGGAAGGAACAGTATTGCGGGCTCAGTGCCTTTGGTTCCTTCTTCCTCACATAGAATATATATATATTTATATATATATATATATATATATATATATATATATATATATATATACCTAAGCTGCTTCCCCCAAGGAAAGGGAGGTAGCCGAGACAGGACGACACACTCCCAATTTACTCATCCATTCAAACACATTCATTCACATCTTAGCCCCAAAAGGGAGAACGGACAGATCCTCACCGCACCACACCGCACAAGGGTCAACTGCGCAATGCAATCAGTGACATCTGCAGCAGGGCCCGACAGCAGAACTGGTTTGCCCCTGCATCATAATAGACCCATCCCCTTACCCGCACCTGACCTGACTAGCTGATCAGACCAAATGCGGGAGAATATCCTCTCAGGGCTGCGTCATCACTTATTCATTCACAATTTCTCTCCATTTATTTCTGTCACGCACAGCCACTCTTCCTTGCTCAACAGACATCCCTCTCGCATCCAGCGCTCTCTTCACAGTGTCCATCCATCCTATTCGTGGTCTTCCTCTCAGCCTTACACCTCTCACATCAGATCTAGTTATCTTTTTCACCAATATCTCATTATCCATTCTCTCCATATGCCCAAATCATCGCAACACCCTCTGCTCAACTCTACCAACCATCTCCTGAACAACTCCAGTTCTCCTTCTCACTTCATCATTTCGCACTCGATCCATACGAGTCACTCCACACATACTCCTCAGACACCTCATCTCCATTACATTCAAACTTTTCCTCTCTGCTACACTTATATTCCATGTTTCAGCCCCATATAATGCAGTCAGTATCACAACACCCTCATACAGCCTTCTCTTTACATCCATTCTAAGCGAATGACATCTAAACACTTTTTTCATTCCTCCCAGCACCTTTCCTACTTCATTTATTCTAAACTTCACTTCTGCATCTATTCTTCCATCCACAGCATCCTAGATATTTAAAACACTCTACCTCCTCAAGCAACTCGCCATTCAAAGCTATATTCATCCCCCTACCATCTACCAACCTCGTACACTTCATCACTTTACTCTTACTCTCATTTACTTTCAATTTCCTCCTTTTACACACCCTTCCAAACTCCTCTACCAACTGTCTCAATCTCTCCTCTGAATCAGCCACCAGTGCAGTATCATCTGCAAACAGCAGCTGCTTCAGATTCCACTCTCCACCATCAACATTCACCAGACTCAGACCTCCACCTAAAACTCTTGCATTCACCTGTGGTGGGGGGGACACAATCTGGCCGCACTATGGGGTGGTACTACTACTCTGCGGCCAGGTTGTGTTAGGAAGAATACCGCCACCGTATTCCCTGCGTGTCGTAAAAGGCGACTAAAAGGGGCGGGGTGAGGGGACTAGGGACCTCCTCCTCTGTTTTTTAGTTCCTAAAAAGAGAGAGACATAAAAGGAAAAAAAAAAAAAAAAAACTTCCCTGTTTCTTATCACTGCTTTCAAGGAACCAGCAACCTTTCTTCCTTGTTGTACCCTTTCAAGCACTTCACCCTCTAAACTTCCATCCTTACTTATCACCCTACCTAAGTACTTAAACACACTCACATTTTCTGTTTCCTTCTCATCCAACCTCACTGTACATTCACTGCCTTCACCTCTCCCAAAGACCATAACTTTACTTTTCCCTACATTCACATTTAGATTACATTTCTTACATACTCTCCCAAACTCATCCACCAAGCCTTGCAGCTCCCCTCCGCCTTCACTTAACAACACAGCATCATCTGCAAACAACAGTACAGGGACTTTCCAAACACTGCCCTCTCTCACTAGGGCCACTCTACAATCCACTGCCCTACCTTGTATCTCTTTTATAACCCCATCCATATACAGATTAAACAATCATGGAGACATGACACATCCCTGTTTCAATCCAACTTTCAAATTAAAAAATTCACTCAGTTCACTATCCACATGCCCTGCAGCCTTAGCACCCTCATACATACTCTTCACAGCATTCAACAACTCCACACACTCCATATTTGCTTATTACTTTCCACAATCCTTGTCCATCCACCATGCCATATGCTTTCTCCAAATCCAGGAAGGCCACATACAACTTTTTTCTCTTCCCCAGAAACTTTTCCACTAAAGATCTAGGAATGAATGATCTACACAACGTCTTCCCTTCCTAAAACCTCTCTGTTCTTCTCCAACTAATTCTTCTGTTATCTCCCTAACTCTATCAGTAAGTATCCTTCCATGTTTTCCTATTACAATAAGAAGACAAATGCCCCTATGATTACCACATACTTCTTTTTCCCCTTTTTCCTTTCTACAGGGGAATAATTATACCTGACTTCCAATCATCCAGGACTCTACCTTCCTCCCAAGCCAATCTGCAGATCTTTCACATCCATTCTACTACTATCTCTCCCCCATGCTTCAGCATTTCACCACACACTCCATCAATTTCTGAGGCTTTCCCCATTTTAACTTTCTTCATTGCTTCCACAACTTCCATCCTACTGATTTCTTCCTCTCTTCTCACATCCCTCCGTCTCTCAGCCATTCCCCAGCCACTTATATGCTCGCATTACTTTCATTCTCTATGTCAACAATTCACTAATGTGTTCTTTCCATTTACTCACTTTTTCTCCCTTCTCCACTGGTAATCTACCATTTTTATCTTTCACTCCCCAACTAACCTCTTTGGCACCCTGTCTAACTCTCTTTACCTCTTTCAGAACATTTTCTTACATTCCCTCCACCTTAAACTCAAATTCCTTCCAAATTCCTCATCCACTTTCTTCTTATTCTCTCTTACTAATCTTTTCACCACTCTCTTCCTCTCTACATACAACTCTCTCTTCCGTCTCTCAAGTTCTTCCACGCCCCTGTTTCTCATCCACTCATTATATACTTTCTTCTTTTGTGCCATAGCCTCTCTCACCTCTTCATTCTACCACGCTGTTCCCTGCACCCCCTTTAGTCTTCTCTTCACACACCACCTCACATGCTGCACAGATTTCTTCTGTGAATATCTTGCACACACCTTCCATGTCCCACATCTGCTCCAGTCCAGATTCACCTAATCGCTACTTCCTCCTGTCCTTCCCTTCTTCTATTTCTCCATTTCGTTTGGACACTGATTCTAGTGGTGGTCAGAGAGTCCACTCCCCTAACCTCTATATACTATTGCATCCATATATATATATATATATATATATATATATATATATATATATATATATATATATATATATATATATATATATATATATATATATATATATACTTTGTATAATACAGGGTTCTCAGTTCTTCAGCAAGTTTGTAAAAAATGTGTGCATGCATACTAGTACCGGTATATAATTATTTTCATCTGAATTGTCTTCCTCAGTCAGCCTTTACAGTTGTCTATGTCCTCAAATCTTTTATACTCAGTTTGACGAGTCATCTCGAAATAAACGATTTCTGGGTCTTACTTTAGTTTAATTATATTAGCAAAAATCAATTATGTACGCCTCTACCCTTTGGTTCTTTCTTTTTGATTAAAAAGATACATAACAGACAGACATTTTTGAAGGAAATCATCATATAAATACTGTTTTATTTTCTCCTTTTGGCCCCTGGCTCATCAGGACGTGAGCTCGATAAACTACAGACTGCCGCTGCCCTTTTGCGGTTGTTAATTCTTTTTTGGGGAAAAAGAGAAGCTGTTCTGCTGTTTCTGTGCCACTACGTGAAGGTCCATCTCCCCAGCACTAGTTAGTCACCAACAGATATGTGCTTCTGTTGGACAGTTTTACTACAGGAGGCATTTCACTTCGCATAGCAGACGCAAGAGTGCTTCTTCCCGATCGATTTGTTTGGGATACTTATATTACATAAATAACACAAACATGTGGAAGTACCATGATGCCCCGCAAAGCGGGGTGTAGAGACGCAGATGTGGCGTCTATTCAGGAAGCAAAACTATATTCTCTACCCCTCGCCTCGCTGTGGAGGGGCACTGCCTGCACGGGGCGGCCCTGCAGTGGAGGTTGCTTGCCTGCAGTTGATGGGTCTGTTCCATCAAAGAGTAATACACCACATCTCTGTCTCTTATTCCCCCCTCTATATCACTGCAGTAAACTGTCCGTATTAAAAATATACAAGCAATATAACAGACAGTTATCACTATGTTAATGCCATAATAAATCGCTGAAAGCAAAATGCTACGATGCCGTCATTGATTCTTAGAATGGGGCTCTAAATCCAGTGCATCTCAAGCGAGTCATATGCGCCTGCATAGGAATGTTTAGTTACACCAGCGTTCCCTCCTTTTGTATTCTACATGTATGAAATCAATCTCTCTGTCTGTCTGTCTGTCTGTCTGTCTGTCTCTCTCTCTCTCTCTCTCTCTCTCTCTCTCTCTCTCTCTCTCTCTCTCTCTCTCTCTCTCATTTTTTAAATAACAGAACAGAGGAAGGAAAAATAATAATAATAATCCATACACCAGATTACTGGCGTCCTCCGTTCAAATATATATATATATATATATATATATATATATATATATATATATATATATATATATATATATATATATATATATATATATATATATATATATATATATCATCATCATCAGTATATATATATGTACAGTCTCAGTCTCCTATCGTGCCTCTCATGTCTCATCCTGTGCCTAACCTAAATTACCTCACGACCCTCCTTGTCCCCTCCTGTGTTTAACCTCCTGCCTTCCTGTCTCTTCAACCTGCATCATCCCAGCATTTTCTTGCCTAAATTCCATTATCTTCCCTGCTTCATCTAACCCTCCCCTTTTGCCAGGCCTCCTTCTGTGTGCAACCTTCCTGCCTACCCAGCTGACTCCTTTTTTGCTTAATCTCCCTGTTTTTTCTTCGTATCAGACCTACTGCCCCACCTCCCATCTTCCTTCCCGTCTCGCTCCATAGCTCTCATACCTCTCCCCTCCCTCCATTTTCCTGCACGTAACCTCCCTATCTAACCTTCTTGCCTCCTTTCCATACCTCCTTCTATTCCTAGATTCCCGGCCTAACCCCCCTCCCTAACTTCCTACCTGCCCTCCTTACCTAGCCACAGTCTTAACTTCCTTGCCTTATCCTTCGACCACCTCCTGTGTCTCACCTCACTCTTCATCCTTCTCTACCTCACCTCACAACCACTCTCCTACCTGCTTCCTCTCTACATCCCTCTGTGACCAACTTACTTCCTCGTCTCATTGCCTAACCTGCATGCCCACTGTCCCTGTTTCCTCCGGTGCCTACCTGTCCTATCTCGCTTCATACTGTAGTCCCTCCCGCTTGCCTTCTTTGCCCCACCTTATAACCACTCCTCTTCCTGTTACCTTCTGCGCCTCCCTTCCCGACATCTTTCCCTACCTCCTTCAGTGCCTGACCACCCTGCCTGCCATCCCTACCTAACCTTACAGCCCTCCAGGGATCAATAAAAGCATTAGTGTCAGCCTCACATCCCCGTCACCCTCAGTAAAAGACTCCTGCCTCCTCTCCTCCCTTCCCCCCTTCCTCTGTCAGCTCACAAGGTGTTACAGGTGGGTGCCATGGCAAACTCAGAGTACAGGTACTTGATGTACTGAGCCGAGAAATACAGATCTGTCACGTGCGGAGACTGAGCTACTACTGGTGTGAGGTAGAACAAACAGAATGTGATGAGCTTGAATGACGACTGACTTTGCAACAACAGATTTCCTAACGGTTATACAGTGGATTCCTACAGCTACATTATACAACTAGCTACAGAGAAAGGCTTATACATTACACTTACCTCTTTTTTGTCCCTTCACTGACCCTCTTCACCCCCCCCCCTCCTTGCCTTCTCATTCTTGTCTCCCCTCCATGTCTCCCTGTCTCCTCCCTCTAGCTTCTATCTCCCTCTTTTCTCCCTCACTTTACCTCTATCCATTCTCCCTCGATCTGTCCCTACTACACACAGATTAATTTGGAAAGAAATTAATAAATTAGAATGCGTAAAGGATCGGAGAGTCATGGCCGGCACTAACCTTAAAAAGACGTGACAACAGATTAGTGCAAGACATAATGCAAATGGGGTTCTAGAATTTATTTCGAAATGTGTGAGCAGCAGGATTCTTTAAACAATATATAATTTTACCTAACATTAGTAAGATCACATTTCAAGTATGTTGTGCAAGTTTGGAGTCTGTTCCGTAAAGGGGATGTAAATTCCTTGGAAATGTGTAGAGCAGAATGACAATATTTTACGTGATATTAGGATCTTTTATAAAAAGACAGATTGAAAAAATTATATATGCACTCACTTGAAAGGCGTATAGTATGAGATGATTTATGATTTAACTGGGGCGTTTAAGTGGATGATAAGGGAGATGTTAGCGATGAATTCAAAGTGAGCACACACGGCTATTATGAAACCTATGGATTTACTAGACAAAAGGGAGACAGATAGCACTGGTTTTGGCAAAACAGTAGTGGATGAGTCGAATAAGCTACTTAGTAAAGTAGTTCCACTGAGAGTTTCAAGATAAGCGCATAACAGGAAAGGGCTGAATATAATAATTACACTAATTACTGATTAACTGCATCTTCTTTTGGTTTCACTATGATTGTCTTTTTTTCCTTTCATCCTTTCCTATAAAATTTCCACGTCAAATTTTCTTTAGTGCGTGGTGCCGTTCTCACTTTTTCGTGTCATTTTTAGCTGGGGGGTTTGGTGGGCGGGAGAAAGTCTACTTCTTTGCTAAACTAGTCTAATTTTAGTAGTTTAGTCACACTCTTATAGAAGCTGCCGAACATGGGCCAACCGACCTATGCAGTTACCCTCTCTCTGCCTTTTACCTTATCCCATCGCTGTGTCCATACACCTTATTTCACCCTTTCCTCCGTCCTCTCGCCCCCTTCATTCCTCTTGCTCCCTCTGTCCCTCCCCATCCCTTCTGGCCTTCTCCCTCATTGCCCCCCCCCCCCAGATCATGGTTTATATCTCGTCGCCTTTAACGCTTTGTTTCCTCTCCCCATTATCGATTTTATGATATTTCCTTCCTTCCTGTCACTTATATTTCCCACAGTTATGAAACCCTTCCCAATTTCTATTATTTTATTGGTGATAATATGGACCCAGGGTCACCTGAACGTAAACCTGGTAGAGTGCAGGTTGATGCTCTCCTTGTTCAGCCTGCCACTCACTTTTCGGAGGTAAGAAGGGGGAGCTTAAGAACGTTTGTATAGGCTACAGACGTTTGTATTACCGTCCGTTGCCCTGTTTTGGCGGTGCCACCACGAAAAGGCATCCCAATTCTTCAAATTTCACTCTTTTATCGGGTTATTTTCTCTCCACAGTATTACTATTTTTCCTCTCCAGTGCCCTCCCTCCAGTACCATGTCGTGTCCTCTCTCCACTGTCACGTTCCTTCCCTCCCTGTCCTCCATTCATTTTTCTTTTTTCATTTACTTTTTTTTTCTTTTGTTTAAACGACTTGCTTCCCCTCACGTCTCTCTCTCTCTCTCTCTCTCTCTCTCTCTCTCTCTCTCTCTCTCTCTCTCTCTCTCTTTCTCTCTTTCCGTTTCATATGTTGAACCATTATATATATATATCTTTCGCCTTCCTTAAATTTTTCATAACAACTCCTCATATTCATAGTCACATCTTCCTACTTTCTGTCCACGTAGTTTTATTTGTAACACTTGGACACTCTCAATAACGCTCAACATAATCGATTTGTTTTTACCCGAAAGAACTGGACCATTCTCACATCTTTAATATTAATCCCTTGTTGCATGAAACTGGATAAGTATTATTATGAGGTAGGAATGAGTCTTGTTGTTACTAATTAAATCGACCCTACGATCTGATAACACATGGCCATCATTTGAACTGAATAGGGTAAGGGATCTTTGTTACGTTAGGTTACATTTACTATGCAAATCAAAATAATGCATTTGGTTGAGGTAAGCACTGAACACTGATGAAATGAAGGCTTTATCACTCGCATTAGTCAGAATATTATTCTATGTTCGGAAGGGGACTCGAAGAGCTAATAAAGAATACCGACATATGTAGTATTTGTAATGAACGTTGTGATGGTCTGAGTGACAAGTGGGTGGAAAGGTAAGGATTAGAATTGTCACACATTGGAGGACAGGACTACAGCAATTTTATTCCAACATGACGAAGATCGCTAACCCCTACCTGTTCAGTTCATGGCCAAGTGTACTCAGATCGGAGGGTCTGTTTGACTGGTAACGAAGTCAGTTAATGCCATAATTAAGATTCATCGAACTGTAAGCAACCATGATTAAGAGGTTTAGATTCTCTAGATAAAAATAAGCCGTCCTTATGTGTACAGTTGTGGTCATTATCACATTTACACGTCTTGGTCTCTATACTCATGAAACGACACTCCAACTGACTTGATCAGTACAGGTTAGACGAATAACATCTCCTCAGGATCTGAGACGGGTCTGAGACGGTGTTAAGCAATTACTGCCTACAGTTATATTGCTTACATGGTCAATGATGATTAATGTGAGTCTTAGTAACTGTACAAAAACTGAAGTAGAGTCTAGTTCGCCAACACTTTCTTGCCAATTGTGGCGACAGAAGTTGTCACAAGAAATTTTCTATTTTTGTGACAGCAGAATGAAGACAGCATTGTGATACCAACTCTAACGTATGGATATGAAGCTTGGACCTTGTTGGAGGGACACAAGTCAAGAGTGGGAACAGTGGAAGTGAATTATTTGAGAGGAGTATGTGGAGTCACATGGAGAGACTGACTGACAAATGAGGAAGTGATGGAGCATTGTGGTGTGGATGTGGATGTGATAGGAAGCGTTAGGAGAAACACAATGAGGTGGTTTGGCCATGTGAAGAGGATGGAGAGTGAGAGACTGACGAGGAGAGTGTATGTGAGTGAGGTGGAGGGGGAAGAGGGAGAGGGAGGCCAAGGATGAGATGGAGGAATGGAGTGGAGACGTATATGAGAGAGGGGGGGGGGTGAGCTGGGAGCAGGGCAATGAAATGGCGGGGGACAGGGCGACATGGAGGCGATATGTTTGTGGCCACCCCTTATGGGATTGAAGAGTCAGGCATTGGATAGATAGATAGGAAGAAGAACACGACAGAAGAGATTTGGCAGGAAGGGTATTATCTGACGTTTGAGTAGGAATGATAAATAGTGAAGGCAAGACACAGTATTTTGCTTCCAGTTGTATGTGACCTCTGCTCTTTTGTTCCCGATTGTACCACTTTGTTCCACCTGTCGGCCGTCACACCAGCCCACGTTTCACATCATGACCGTATAACACACACACTGACCCAAGCGTAACCTTCTCAGACCTTTATATTTTTAGCAGGCAAGGAGTTGGAATGGATCTGTCGGGATGTGAATCCTAAGTGTCTGACTCTGGACACAGATAAGACAGCTCGTTCCTCGAGGCTCAACAGTTCTGTGTTGTAAAACGTACTTTCCTATGTCCTCGCTTCGACGATAATATACACTGTCCATACCGAATACCTGCTAATGCTGTCTCAATCACGATTTTTGTAATGGTACTAGCAAATTTGTTGCAATGGCATGTTGGTGGGATTAGTGGAAGATCAGTAAAGTATGTTTCAAAAAAAGGCAAATTATCAAACTATTCTCTGCCCCTGCCTGGAACTGAATTCATATCCTTTCAACAAACGGATGACTTCTCTAACCACCTGTCCAGCTGGCGGACTCCATAACTTCTCATCCAGTCTCAGAGATATAGTTTAATTTTTTGATCATTTGATTGCCTGATATTTTTAAACCTACAATTTTGCTAGAGATTTACAATGTTCTATTTTTTTCACCGTTCTCTGAAGCTCAGACGACCATCAAAACTTTTTTACTTGTGTGAAAACAGCTGACGAGGCCGATACTCGCTCAGCAGACCTGCCAGCATGCTATAAATAGTCCCTGTTATCTCTGTACTTACGGATACGACATCTATTTTTATTTCGGCTACCATCGAAGTATTTTTTCTAGCGTGGTTAAAGGCCTCTGGAAGCCAAAAAAGGATTCTAGAAACACAGAAACACCTCACAAAGCACAGAAAGGCCTCTAGGAGCACAGAAAAGCCTCTCGATGGACAGTATATTAAAACAGAGATAGGGTCATGCTTCTTCATTTTCTCATTTACTCTCTCTCTCTCTCTCTCTCTCTCTCTCTCTCTAATTATCTATCTGTCTATATATCTGTCTATTCATCTCAGTCTCTCTCCATCACGCGTACCATAAAGACAGAAGGCCTTGAGGCGCAAAGATAGGCACGGCATACCAGAGATTGGAGCGTGCCTCACCATCTACGAATACTGTATATTTTATTTTTCAGACGCGAGAGAGAGAGAGAGAGAGAAATCAATTCCCCGAGCTAGGCAGCTAAGGCCATATAGCCCTGCTGGGTTACAGGAGGGCGCTACCCCTCCAGGCAACGGTAGCCCGGGCGAGGCTCGAACTTGCGACCTCCCGATCACAAGCTCAGCGTGCTACCACTGTGCTACCGCGCCCCCAGAGAGAGAGAGAGATCACACTGAATCAATAAGGTAAGGACGCTGGAAAGGTAGGGAAGAAAAGGTAATGGAGGGAAGGTGAAAAGGTAGGGAGAGAAGCTTCAAGGATGACCTGGAGGAAAGGGGAGGAAGTAAGGCACGAGGATGGGAAAGATGAGAATAAGCAAGGGAAGAAAAAAGAAGGAAAGAAGGAAAAACGTAGTGAAGGAAAGAGGAAAGGAGGGAAAGAAGCCAGTAAGGGAGGGAAGGAAAAGGAATAAGGAAAGAACGAAGAAAGGAAGGAAAGACGGAAGAAAGGGAGGAAGGGAGGAAAGAACATCAGGAGGACCTGAAAGAAATAGAAGAAAGGAAGGAAGGAGTGAGAGAGAACCCGGAATCAGCAGGGGAGGGAATGAAAGGGGAGAAGAAAGGGTAGAAAAAGCAAAAGAAAGAAGGAATGAAGGTTGAAGGGAAAGAAAGATGCCAGTAAGGATGAGTGGAAAGTTGAAACGAAAAGAAGGAACGAAAGAAAGACAGAAGGAAGAAAAAGAAGGAAGTGAGGGCAGCTGGAAGGAAAGAAAAAAAGAAGACATGAAGAGCGAGAAATGCAGGAAGGTGGATGGAAAAAATACTGGAGGTAATGAGGGATGGGAAAAGGGGCTTGGGAACTAGAAGGAAGAGAGGAGAGGGAAAGGAGGGGAGCGGTCGACAGGAGTGAGGGAGGTATAGTAGGAAGTGGAAAGAGGGGAGCAGGAATAGGAATACAGTGGAATACAAAGGAAAGCAAACAGCAACAGACCTTAATGTCCGTTCGAGGCTGTTTGTTACAGAGTAGACTATGACTACAAGATCTAATTCTACATGCTGAAGGATAAGGATAGTAAAACAAGAAGCCCTCTCCCGCCTCCAAACCCTCCAGTTAAAACAGGCAGGAAAAAGTGAGAAGAACCACCATGTAGCATAGAAAAACTGATATGGAAATTTCAAAGGAAAGACTGAAAAGGAAAAGTAACATTCTATAACGCTTTACCTATAAGCTACCAGTTTGAAAAACCTGAAAGAGAAAGTATTAAAGTAAAATGAATAATCAGATGAAAAATAACTGTGGCATGACACTATGTACGGGTACGTTGAGTTAACAGGGCGTCTGTACAGTAGACACAGCGTGGAAAATGGACAGTGCAAAGTGTGGATGTTCAGGGGTGGTGCGGCAGCCATGTCTGGCACTTTTAACAAAAATATCTGGAGGCAGTGAAGAGATAAGTATGTCCATCAGTTGTGGGGCTCGCTGACTGTAATGATACAATATCCCTCTACCTCACTCAGGACTGCTCTTTGAACGTGAACCAACCTAAGACGTGCATCTACGAGCATAACTGTCGTACATTCTCTCTCTCTCTCTCTCTCTCTCTCTAGATTTTATTAAATTTTCGTCAGTCTTCTAATCACCCTTTTAAACCCTCTTGCGAACCCCTGGGGGTTCGAGAACCCCAGGTTAACAACCCTGTAACAATAGGTCAATGTAACACCACCACACCTCAGTAATAACAGGCGTTAATATCACTGAATAACACCACTACATAACATCTTAATACCAATACTACATCACAATAATATTACCGTAAAACCATCACAGCACTATCACATAACAAGCCCCACATAACCCATATCAGTAAAGCACCATCACACTACACTAATACGGTACCATTGTTAACAACAATATTACACCATAACACACGCATAACACCAGGATAACAGTAGCCACAGTATTCGGGCCACGCTTGGGGGAATAAAGTTTTTGACAATAAAATTTCTTTCGTCGTGTGATAGGTCTCGCGAGCGAGAACACCAAATTTAGTCACAGTTTGGACCCCCGACATATGTACCCGATCGAAAGACTTATCGCATCAGCATGTGATGTGGTGTGTGGAAGGAAGAGAAGACGGAGGGGGGTGCAAGGAACAGCGTGGTGGACTGAAGAGGTGAAACGGGCTGTGGCACAAAAGAAGAAAGCATACAATGAATGGATGAGAAATAGGGGCGTGGAAGAAGTTGAGAGGCGGAAGAGAGAGTTATATGTAGAAAGAAAGAGAGAGGTGAAAAGATTAGTAAGTGAGAGTAAGAAGAGAGTGGATGAGGAATTTGGAAGGAATTTGAGTGTAAAGTGGAGGGACTGTAAGAAAATGTTCTGGAAAGAGGTGAAAAGAGTAAGACAGGGTGGAAGTGAAGTTAGCAGGGGAGTGAAAGATAGAAATGGTAGATTACTAGTGGAGAAGGGAGAAAAAGTGAGCAGATGGAGAGAACACTTTAAGGAATTGTTGAACGTGGAGGATGGAAGTAATGCGAGTATAAGTGGCTGGGGAATGGCTGGGAGAAGGAGGGAGGTGAGAAGACAGAAAGAAATCAGTAGGATAGAAGTTGTGGAAGCAATGAAGAAAGTTAAATCAGGGAAAGCCCCAGGAATTGATGGAGTGTGTGGTGAAATGCTGAAGCATGGGGGAGAGATAGTAGTAGAATGGATGTGGAAGATGTGCAGATTGGCCTGAGAGGAAGGCAGAGTCCCGGAGGATTGGAAGTCAGGTATAATTATTCCCTTGTACAAAGGAAAAGGGGAAAAAGAAGTGTGTAGTAATCATAGGGGCATTTGTCTTCTTAGTATAATAGGAAAAGTGTATGGTAGGATACTTATTGACAGAGTTAGAGAAAGAACAGAACAATTAGTTGGAGAAGAACAGGGAGGCTTTAGGAAGGGAAGAGGTTGTGTAGATCAGATATTCATTCTCAGATCTTTACTGGAAAAGTTTCTAGAGAAGGGAAAGAAGTTGTATGCGGCTTTCATGGATTTGGAGAAAGCATATGACAGGGTGGATAGACTAGGATTGTGGAAAGTGTTAAGAATATATGGAGTAGATGGGAAATTGTTGAATGCTGTGAAGAGTATGTACGATGGTGCGAAGGCTGCATTGCGTGTGGATGGTGAACTAAGTGAATTTTTCTCTTTGAAAGTTGGGTTGAAGCAGGGATGTGTCATGTCTCCATGGTTGTTCAATCTGTACATGGATGGGGTAATAAAAGAGGTACAAGGTAGGGTAGTGGATGTTGGAGTGGCCCTGGTGAGAGAGGATAGTGTTTGGAAACTCCCTGTACTGTTGTTTGCAGATGATACTGTGTTGTTGAGTGAAGACGAAGGGGAGCTGCAAGGCTTGGTGGATGAGTTTGAGAGAGTGTGTAAGAAACGGAATTTAAAGGTGAATGTAGGGAAGAGTAAAGTGATGGTCTTTGAGAGAGGTGAAGTCAGTGAATGTACAGCGAGGTTGGATGGTGAGGAATTGGAAAATGTGAGTACGTTTAAGTACTTGGGTAGTGTGATGAGTAAGGATGGAGGTTTGGAGGGTGAAGTGCTTGAAAGGGTACAGCAGGGAAGAAAGGTTGCTGGTTCTTTGAAAGCAGTGATAAGAAACAGGGAAGTGAGCGTGGAAGTGAAAAAGTTACTACATGACAGTATTGTGATACCAACTCTAACGTACGGAAGTGAAGCTTGGACGTTGTTGGAAGGACACAAGTCAAGAGTGAGAGCCGTGGAAATGAGTTATTTAAGAGGAGCCTGTGGAGTCACATGGAGAGACAGGCTGACGAATGAGGATATAAAGGAGCGTTGTGGTGTTGATGTGGATGTGATAGGAAGCATTATGAGGAACACACTGAGGTGGTTTGGCCATGTGGAGAGGATGGAGGGTGAAAGACTGACGAAGAGAGTGTATGTGAGTGAGGTGGAGGGGGAAATAGGGAGGGGGAGGCCGAGGATGAGATGGAGAGATGGAGTGGAGAAGTATATGAGAGAGGGGGGTGTGAGTTGGGAGCAGGGGAGTGAAATGGCGGGGGACAGGGCGACTTGGAGGCGATTTGTTTGTGGCCACCCCAAACGGGATTGAGGCGTCTGGCAATAGATAGATAGATGAAATGGGGACAGGGGTCGGGAGGAAATGTCTGTAATACAGTAGCGAACTTTTTTAGATATCTCAGCCAATTCGAAGTTACAAGAAAGATAGACACCAACTTGGAAATCATATAAAAATCCTCAATTATTTTCGCTTCATAGACAACCCGTAATTCCCAATAGCTTTTCCGTACGTCGAGGAAACAATTTTTTATAGGGCAGATTAGCGTAACAGACGACTGTGCAAGAAGTAACGGTCTAAGGCTGCATGAGTAGCGCAGCAGTATTTTCCGGCGATTGCTGAGAGCAACCAGGTTTTGCCTTTTCAAAACAAATAATACCATCGGTTTGGCTTTTTTTTTTTTTTTTTTTTTTTTTGACTGAATCCGAGTCAAACTACTACAATATTCTGACCGACGAAAGAAACTGAATTTCTTATTTCTGATTCGAATCAGAGTGCACCGAGAGTTTAGCGAAATAAATTTTTGTGAGTGAGCAAAAAGCAGAGTCATTATTAACCTGCTAGGTCCCAAGCCCTAGACCTAAATTTAATCCAAGAGGAGTATTGGTTTTAGGAAGTGTGAGGGAATATTTTTGGTGTAATCTTACAAGATTATTTAAATATTTTCAGTTCAGGAAATCAGAGGAAAATGATGAGCCACATGAGACAATAGTCAGCACTGCCTGACTTGCTCATTCGCTCGCTCGAACACGTTCCACACTTTCAGTGTGGACGCCTATTACGTTTCAATTTGCATCACAGGCTCCGTCGGGGGATGCAGTCTGTTTGTTGTTGGTCGGTTTGATGTGTGAAAGAGGATTAAGAGTGGTATTTGCTTGGTGGAAGTGGGAATCAGTCAGTGGAGAGGGAGCAGGGGCAGTTGGTCGACTTAATGAGGATTGGTCATGGATGATTGGCTTAATGTGAGGAGGATAGTCGGTGTGCGAGAAGCTGGAGTATGTTGGTAGTTGATGGATTTAGTGTATGAAATGAATGTATGTCGGCAAGGTGATAGATTGGTCGGTGGTTCGTTTTATGTGGAAAGGAGTAAATATTGTCAGTTTGTCAGTCGGTAGGGAAGAAATCGGTCCGTGTGTCTGTCAGTAAAGAAGAAAATAATTTTGTCAGTCAGTGGGATAGAAGTCGGTTGTTTTTTTCAGTTTGAGTGGAAGAAAATTGATAAGTTTTTATAGGAGGGAAGAAAGTGGTCCGGTTTCGGATTGGAGAGGAAAAAAATCGGTCGATTTGTCAGTCGACTGGGAAGCAAAAAGGGGTCTGTATGTTGGTCTAAGAAGAAAGTCGGCAAGTTGGTGGGGGTATAATAAGTCCGTGTGTCTGCTTAACAAGGCCCCGACTGAAGATGATTCTGGAGTTAGGATGCTGGACGTTGAGAGAGAGAGAGAGAGAGAGAGAGAGAGAGAGAGAGAGAGAGATTCACATATTACTACACCTGGCCTGAGATTGATAAACACACGGTCACTTATCTGTTATTATTATTATTATTATTATTGTGACCCGAGGTTGATGTGAAACATGAACGCGGTGGACTGCAGTCTTAAACTACTCTCCTCCTGCAGTCCACCATCCTCATCTCGGTTGCTAGGGATGCAGATGAAGGACCTTTTCATAACCAGGCAGTTGAACCGCCATATAGATGCCACCACGTGAAGACATCTCTCCTGCACAGTGGTTCTTTACTTTTTCTGGTCGTGTCCCTTTTAGTAGTTGTTCCACATTGCTCTGCACCCTTCCTACCATTATCTAACTATAAACTTCATTTCCAGTTACTCGTATTCTTGTTATTTTGTGCTTGTTGATCCTGGCTTAGCATTATGTCAACAGAGTGTAATGCAGACTGAATGCGTCCTCTAGCCGTTCACCATCTCCCCTTTAGAGGAACAGACAGGTAGGCGACGGACGTTTCCATAACTGGGCACATGGTGCTGTCAGGTTTGTTGCCACCACTTGAAGGTTCTTTCTTACATCCTTATTTGAATAACGAGTACTAAGAAACCTGTTTTTTCAGTTGTACATTACATAACTAAAACGAAAGAAAAGCATTTGCGAGCCGAATGCAGATCGTCCGACAGAATATGCTATTGGCCAAGTCCAAGATTTTGGCCTGATCTTGATACCCTGAAGGTTTCATGTTGATAGCTTAAGTCGTTCATGAGTTATAATGGTGCTAATAGCGGGCTATAAAATCAACTTGACATTAGGCAGCCATTTTGGTGACCTTGACCTTGACCACGAGCGCCCATTCCGAGCTCGGTAAAGATTTTGGTCATATCTTGATACCCTGAAGGTTTCATGTTGATAGCTCAAGCCGTTCATGAGATGTAATGGGAACAGTTACACACACACACACACACACACACACAGGCGAACAATAACATTAGCGCTTCGCCTTCTAAAGGCGAGCGATAACAAGTTCATGTAATAAACTCAATAGTACACAGCTCATTAAGTACGAATTGTGACACATTATTTGCCGGTAGTTTTGAATGTAAGGCCCCATGACAGAAAAAAAAAAAAAAAAAAAAACAGTGCATATCCCCATGTCATGCACTTTTTTTTTTTTTTTTTTTTTTTTTTTGTGAGCAACAGACGTTGAAAAAACGTTCTCACAGGATTGCTTGCATCTGAACATTGCTGGATCCTAGGAACAACCCCCTTAACAGAACACTGACACAAGAGATCATATATAGCCTACTATTACATAATATAAATACCGTCACATGGGCAAATCATAAACACAACCACATGGTAATATTTGCCACCTCATGATCATTAAATATAACCTCATACAAGACAGCATGTTACAAAACACAAAGAAGCTCCACTGGAACTTAACGAAGAACCTGTAGTTATTATTTTTCATTTACAGTTAATCATGCCTTAGTCGAAGAAACAAATACTGGATGGTAGCGATACGAAACTGTCACCTGTGGAAGCAGTGAACGAGCAACCAGCACCTGGAGATTTTAAATTTTTCAATAAATAATGAAAATGGTAATGCAGCTTTGTATATTGATTACAGACGGGAAAATTGTATAACTTTGAAGACTGAGGTGTAGTACATCCTTCGCGATAAAACACCTTGGTACTTTTTAGTTTTACTCGAGATGAGCAGATTATAGAAAGGGAAAGCAGGATAGTGTCCAGGCAACTTACAAAAGGAGAAGGAAGCCAGTTTATTATACGAGTGCAAAGAAAAATATGCTTTGAAGGAAGAAGCAGAAACAGTATCAAGACTGAATAGGAATCAAACGTTTACACACACACACACACACACACACACACACACACACACACACACACACACGCACGCACACACAAACACACACGCACTTCAGGCCAACTACATTTCCTCTGTGACCTCCATCCCCCTCCCCCCGGAAATTGCTCACATCACCCTAGGGGGCTCACCTCCCCAGCCTGAGAACACTGCCCCAGCATTTGTTACGATTATGATGTGTTTTTGTCGATGTGTGGCCTCAGATAACGGACTACTTAGTGTATGTTCAGAGTAAATCATATTAGCAGTATAAAAAGTGGGCATTACTCAACAGGCAGGTATTTCTTCTCCAGATCATCCCCTGCAGTTATACCAACCTTTACTGCAGGTGGGCAATAATGGTACACGCGATGGTGGTCCACATGAAACCTTCCGTATCACGCTGGGAGTTTCATCTGGCTGCACCCAGGATCAGCTTTCACTCAAATATTATGAGGACTGGACACTGCAGGTAAGAAACATAATACAGCTAAATCACGTTTTTCTTTAGCATTCGTATTTTTTTTTAGCATTGTTATATTTGTTTTCATTGCTACAGTTTTTTGTTTCTCATATTTAGCCGGAATCAACTCTTATTCACATATTACGATATCTGGCTATTGCACAGAGGCGTTTTGTTGCAGGTCTTTTTTATACTTTCACTCTGACTTTTTACCAAATTTTTGCTTCCTTCAGATTTTCATATTTTGCTTACGTTAAGTTTTGCAGGGTGAATAGAATATAAACATACTGTATATACACCCTCATTTAACTCCCTCAATACAAAATACATCTCCTAAATAGGAAAAAATCGTGTCGAAGTGATAATAATAAACTATATAATACAGAAATACATTACCGATAGATAGATAGATAAAAAATATATAAATATATAAATTGATACATAGATAGACAGATAGGTAGATAGATAGATAGATAGATAGATAGAGAAATAGATGGACAAACAGACACTCGTAGATCCCGCATCCTTTTACATTTCATGTTTTCATGATCTATATTACGGTATCAGTTGGAACATTTTCACATTATAGAATGAAATCGCCTATTCAATATTCATATTTCGAAATCTAACAGTGAAATTCCAGCTGCGCTGTAAAAGAAATAACTAAATAAATATTCAAACCCGAACTCATGTAAGTTAATACTTGTTTTCCACGTAGTTAAATTACGGCCTATTGCAACAGATATTTGTTGTAATTCCAAACGCAAAACAGATACCAACTCCAAAATCAGAATAGTTTTAATCACTGCGATTAGAGTCTGTGATGCTTCCATCTTTCTATCTATCTATTGCCAGACGCCTAAATCCCACAAGGGGTGGCCACAAACAAATCGCCTACATGTCACCCTGTCCCCCGCCATTCCATTGCTCCGCTCTCAGCTCACACTCCCCTCCCTCATATACCTTTTCACTCCATCCCTCCATTTCTTCCTCGGCCTCCCCCTCCCTGTCCCCCTCCTCCACCTTACTCACATATATTCTCCTCGTCAGTCTCTCGCTCCCCATCCTCTCCACATGGTCATACCACCTCAGTGTGTTTCTCCAAACGTTCCCTATCACATCCACATCCACACCACAAAGCTCCTTCGCTTCCTCATTTGTCAGTCTGTCTCTCCATGTGACTCCACATGCTCCTCTCAAGTAACTCATTTCCACTGCTCTCACTCTTGACTTCTGTCCCTCCAACAAGGTCCAAGTTTCACTTCCATACGTTAGAGGTGGTATCACAATACTGTCATGTAGTAGCTTTTTCACATCCATGCTCAATTCCCTGTTTCTTATCACTGCTTTCAAGGAACCCACAACCTTTCGTCTCTGTTGGTCCTTTCAAGCACTTCACCCTCTAAACTTTCATCCTTACTCATCACACGACCCAAGTACTTAAATGCACTCACATTTTTCATTTCCTCTTCATCTAACCTCACTGTACATTCACTGACTTCACTTCACTCAAAGACCATAACTTTACCCTACATTCACCTTTATATTCCGTTTCTTACAAAATCTCGCAAACTCATTAACCAAGCCTTGAAGCTCCCCTTCGTCTTCACTTAACAACACAGTATCATCTGCAAACAACAGTACTGGGAGATTTCTAAACACTACCCTTTCCCACTAGGGCCGCTCCAACATCCACCGCCCTACCTCGCATCTCTTTTATAACCCTATCCATATACAGATTGAACAACCATGGAGACATGACACATCCTTGTTTCAATCCAATCTTCAAATACAAAATACTAAGTTGACTATCCACATGCACTGCAGCCTTAGCTTCCTCATACTGAACTTTTTCAACGCTTCAGTAACAGAGAGTAGGCCAGCATGTTCCCCAATACAAGTATCTCTACATGTCAACACCAGTCTACATGCACAGTTCACACTACATTTCATTTTCAGAATTAACAAGAAAAATGGCACACATTAGCCATGCCCTGGAGTCCCCAGGGGTAGGGACCATAACTGCCCCCACCATCCGCCCCTCTCCTGGTGACGACTGAACGAGCTCCCTGGAACCAGTCTGACTCACTTCTTCATTTCTGCAACATTCGCAGCCTTTCCTCTAACTTTCTCTTTGTTGAACACCACCTGTCCTCCTCTAAACCTCACCTTCTCGTCTTAACTGGGACTCAGCTGTTTGAGGCAACTGACAGCAAACTCTTTTCTGTATCCTAGTACTTTATACTCATTTCAAAGCCAAAGGTGGTTGTTGTGTATATGCATGCAACTACTTACCTTGCTCTCGTGTTCCTAAACTAGATTCTTCTGAATTCTCTACTCTCTGGCTTTGGCTCTCCTGTCATTCTATGGCTAAATATATCTGCGGTGTTTACTTATCCCCTAATTCTACTATCAAAAATTCTTCAACTATCTTACTTCTATGATGGAACACATTCTATCCATTTTCCCTTTCTCTGAAATCTCCATTCTAGGAGATCTCAATGTTCACCACCACCTTTGGCTCTCCTCTCCTTTCACTGATCAACCTGGTGAACAAACCTACATCTTTTCTATCCTTAATGACCTAAAGTGTCTTGTACAGCAACCTACCCGTATCCCTGACCGCCTTGGAGAGAGCTCCAACACACTTGCCCTCTTCCTTAGAACTAATCCTTCTGCTTACACTGTTAACCTTTCCTCTCCATTGGGCTCCTCCGATCACAACCTTATTACCTTAACCTGTCTTATCGCTCTGGTGCGGCCTGTGGACCCTCCAAAGAAACGTTGACTGTGGCACTTTGGAGCTGTGGATTGAGAGGCCCTTAGGCTGTACTTTTTTTTTTATTTTTCCTGGAATGTTTATTGTTTCCATGGCCGGGAGCCATCTGAGTGTGCCATGCACATTACGAGGGTTATTCTCCCAGGCATAGAAGCATACTTTCCTTTCTCATATCCTTTGACTAATGTAAGAAAGCCTTGGTAAAATCATGCTTGTTCTAATGCTGTCAGCAACAAGAAGAGGGCCTACAAAACATACCAGATCCAACCCACCTCTGAATCACATCATTTTATGCTTCTGCCTAGAATCGTGATAAGTCTGTTCTTCACTCTGCTAAAAATATTTTCATCCATACTAAATGCTTTCAACTCTCCAAATCAAATTCTTCCCTCTCCTTCTGGCACTTTGCCAGAAACCTTTCTAACAACTTTACCTCATCATCCTTCCCTTCTCTTTTCTACTGTGATGTCTCTGTAGCTATTTCTTTTACTGGTAAAGCAGATCTTTTCACTCAGACTTTCTCCTCCAATTCCACAGACGATTCCAGTGCTGTTCCTCCATCACTTTCCCCTTCTGACTTCCTCATGGCTGACATTAAAATTTCTTCATCTGCTATATTTTCTGCCATCACTGGCCTTAGTACTAACAAGGCATGGAGCCCCTCCTATTGTCCTCAAGAACTGTGCTTCTGTGCTTACACCCTGCCCAGGTAAACTCTTTTGCCTCTGTCTTTCAACTTGTATCTTTCCTTCTTGCTGGAAGTTTTCTCTCATTCAGCCTGTCCCAAAGAAGGGTGACCATTCCCAACCCTCTACTATTGTCCAGTTGCTTTAACATCCTGTGTCTCAAAAGTTTTTGTGTCTATTCTTAACAAAAATTTTAAAGCATCTTTCCTGTCACAACCTTCTTTCTGATCGTCAATAGTGGAGGGACGCTCCACTGGCGATCTTCTCACCTACCTTTCAGACTCCTGGTCATCCTCCTTTCGGGACTTTGGCAAAAGCTTTGCCATTGCACGTGACATGTCAAAGGTTTTTGATGGAGTCTGGCATAAATCTTTGATCCACCACGTCCCGGCAGATTTTTCACCAATGATCCCCCCTCCCCCTCAATCCTGGCAGATTTTCAAAAAAAAAATTTTGGCTAAAATTTCCACTTATGAGAAACATCGAAAATTCAGAAAGTGCTCACCTGAGCTTATCCCGCCCCGTCCCATCGATGTATGGGTACGTTGCAACATTTTGCATTTGCCAGTCCCGGCGACATACTGGTACGTCGTGCAATTGTAAGGTCCCTAATTTGCACAATTTCAATTTTCGCGCGTGATTTTTTGTACGTATACACAGGACACCTTCCTCTATTCCTCTTCAAGATGCCAAGCAGGGACAATGCCTTACACTACATAACCTCCCCCCCTCCCCTCCTCACGCCATTGTCTCGGCAATTCACCTGTTACCAGTGACCTGGCCAATAAAGACATTCAGGGCCAGAGTGATTCCTCAATCGATGACAATGTGGAGGACAAAGTTTACATAGCATTAGAGGAAGAAACAGTCAGAAATAATGATCAGGTAATGTGGCAAAAGAAGGTCAGGAATGGTGATGAGTTAGTGAGTGAAACAATGCTTATAATGCCTGTATTACTGTTTGAAAACCAATATACTCTTGTACTACATATCAATTCGTACCAAGTAAATAAATAAATACTGTTTATGAGTGGTGTAAAATAGTTACCCTCCCATAGAACTCGTTTTCTTTGGTGCCAGCCTGTTAGAAAACCCAGTCAGGTAAGGAGGTACTCGTACCTGGATCGAGTATTTTAAACCTCAGGTGAGCGATTTCTCTATGAATTTTCAATGTTTCTCACCAAAAGCGGAGGTTTTAGCTAAAAAAAAAAAAAATCGAAAATACCTCGGGATTGGGGGGTGTCAGAGGTGCGAAATAGCTCTGGACGTGACGGGTTAAAAGTGCCCTATACAGGTGACCCTCCCCTCAACTAGTACCATTTTCTCTGGAGCCACGCTCCAGAGAAGACGTTTTCTATGGAAGGGGTAAGTATTCCAAATCACTCAGAATAGGTAGATATTTATTTATTTGGTACGAATTTATATGTAGTACAAGAATATATTGGTTTTCACACAATAGTATAGGCAATATAAGCGTTGTTTCACTCACCAAACACATCAACATACCTCACCTTCCTTGGCGATGTTACCTCCTAGTCATTTCTGCTCGTTTCTTCCTCTAATGCCATGTAATATATGTCCTCCACATCAGGAATCACTTTCGCCTTAAACTTCAACCAAGGAGGAGAAACCGTTGCATGACCTGTCTTTACAAGCCAGGTCACTGGTATCATGTGAGTTGCTGAGAAAATGGTGTGCGAGGGGGGTCACACGAGTCCAGGCAGTGTTGCCGCATGGCAGTGGGTAGAGGAAAGTCTACCACGTAAGCCTACCAAAAATCACCCACAAAACTTTAACCCCTCCGCGGCCGCTGGCATCGAATGGCGTTTAGCCGATCAATGGCCGCAGGCGTTGTTTAAGCGCGTCCTATAAAAAGCTGCAAAAATTTTTAGGAAGTGATCGAACGTTCTGAATGTCTTCAGACTGACCTACACTACACTCCCGTACACCTCATCAAGCAGTTCAAAGTCTGCTGCTGTGATGAGTGGATTTTCGATTTTTTCGCTCCTAGCCATTCCTAAACAAGCACAACTACACCCATTATCTAGACCCAGGCAGAACACATCATCTTTGTCCTCTCCTGCAAAACAGACACAACCACCTGCTTATGATTATGAAGTAATACAGGTTCATACAAAAAAGACATGATAATAAGTGAAAAATACAATTTTGTCTTGGTATCTTTACCTATTTGCTCAGGTTTGTTGTAATGGTTTGGAACATTTGATGCAGTGCAACTTGAAGAAAACCGTGAAAACCTTCAGGAAGTGAACGAAAATCTGGAACATGAGACTGACCTTGACTTCACCCTCTCACATATCATCTGTCAGTTCACCACCTGCTGTCGTGACGAGTGGATGTACAATTTTTTCTCTCATGGCCATACCTAAAAACACATAGTTACACCCATTATCTTGACTCAGACAGAAAATACAATCTTTTTCCTCCCTTGCAAAACACATACAACCACCCTGTTTACGAGACAGCAATATATATTGCGAAAATAACAAGATAAAATGATAAAAATGAATGTAAAATGATAGAGAAAAATGAACATGTTATTACGGAAAAAATACGTTTTCCCCCGTCTGTAAACGTATTTATTTCTGCTTTGTATCTGTATTCGTAAAAATTAGACTTCTGAAATTACATTACGATTCTAGTTTTAGCCATACTTGTGGTGTGGGAGCTCAAAGTTGCGACTCAACCTCCACATTGCTACTCGGAGCTGACCCTCCACTTTATTCTCCTGTGGCAGAGTCTAACCTTGGAGTACGTGCAGTTTTCTCATTTAGGACCGAAAATTCACCTCTTTCACTCCCTTTTCCAAGCATGGGCACAACAATAACTTAAAAAATAACTCGAAACTACCATAAACGTATTTTATATCAAAAAGGTGAAAAAGTATTAATAACAATTTTTTTTCCAGCCATTCCTAACAGATTATGTACTGAAATCATTTGATATCATCATATCTCGTATATGCACAAGATTACAGCACCATTTGTATTGTTTTGGGAGGTAAAAAACAAAAAAACAACACCTGCCCAGTTGCGTTGCGGAATGCCCATGGGCGGAGGATATCGCTTGCCGAAATTTCTGCAACTTCCACACTCCATTGCAAGCAATAAAATGTGTCTAGGAAGCTGGGATTTGCACTGTTAGGTGCATCTGAACTTTCTCTTCAATATGCCAAGAAAAAAAATCAATGGTCAAAACTTCAAAAAATGGCCCCAGCATGGGCCTGGCGTGCACGGAAAATTCCGGGTGTTCGGCCACGGAGGGCTTAAAAATGTGCAAATGACGGACCTCAAAGTTGCAAAACGTGTTAACACGTCGTTGGGACTGAGGTTGACAAAATGTTGCAGCATGTGGGGGAGAGATAGTAAAAGAATGGATGTGGCAGATGTGCAGATTGGCTTGGGAGGAAGGTAGAGTCCTGGAGGATAGGAAGTCAGGTATAATCAGTCCCTTGTACAAAAGAAAAGGGGAAAAAGAAGTGTGTTGTAATCATAGGGGCATTTGTCTTTTTAGTGTAATAGGAAAAGTGTATGGTAGGCTACTTATTGACAGAGTTAGGGAAAGAACAGAGGAATTAGTTGGAGAAGAACAGGGAGGTTTTAGGAAGGGAACAAGTTGTGTAGATCAGATATTCATTCTTAGATCTTTAGTGGAAAAGTTTTTAGAGAAGGGAAAGAAGTTGTATGCGGCTTTCATGGATTTGGAGAAAGCATATGACAGGGTGGATAGACAAGGATGGTGGAAAGTATTAAAAATATATGGAGTGGATGGAAAGTTGTTGAATGCTCTGAAGAGTATGTACGATTGTGCTAAGGCTGCAGTGCGTGTGGATGGTGAACTGAGTGAATTTTTCTCTGAAGGTTGAGTTGAAACAGGGATATGTCATGTCTCCATGGCTCTTAATCCATAAAAGAGGTACAAGGTAGGGCAGTTAATGTTGGACTGGTCCTGGTGAAAGAGGGTAGTGTTTGGAAACTCCCTGTACTGTTGTTTGCAGATGATACGGTGTTGTTGAGTGAAGACGAAGGGGAGCTGCAAGGCTTGGTGGATGAGTTTAGGAGTGTGTTTGAGAAACGGAATCTAAAGGTGAATATAGGGAAGAGTAAAGTGATGGTCTTTGAGAGAGATGAAGTCAGTGAATGTACAGTGACGTTGAATGGTGAGGAATTGGAAAATGTGAGTATGTTTAAGTACTTGGGTAGTGTGATGAGTAAGGATGGAAGTTTGGAGGGTGAAGTGCTTGAAAGGGAACAACAAGGAAGAAAGGTTTTCGTTCCTTGAATGCAGTAATATAAAACAGGGAAGTGAGCATGGAAGTGAAAAAGTTACTACATGGCAATTTTGTGATACCAACTCTAACGTATGGAAGTGAAGCTTTAACCCGCGCCGTCCCGAGGACGTACTTCCACGTCCTCACGTTTTGTCACAGCTAATCCCGAGGACGTACTTCAACGTCCTGCAATTGCAAGGTTCATAATTTCCACAATTTTCAATTTTCGCGAGTCATTTTTGGTACGTATACACGGGACACCTGCCTCAACAAGATGCCAGGCAGAGACAATGCCTTACCCAGCATGACCTCCTCCCCCCCCTGCATGCCCTTTTCTCAGCAATTCACCTGTTATCAGTGACCTGGCCAGTATAGCCATGTCATGCCACGGTACTAAATTCAGGGCCAGAGTGATTCCCCAATCAATGACAATGTGGAGGACAAACTTTACATAGCATTAGAGGAAGAAACAGTTAGAAATGATGATCAGGTAATGTGGCAAAAAAAGGTCAGGTATTAGTGAGTGAAACAATGCTTATAATGCCTATATTACTGCTTGAAAACCAATATACTTTTGTACTACATATAAATTCGTAACAGTAAATAAATAAATACCGTTTATGAGTGGTGTGAAATAGTTATCCTCCCATAGAACTCGTTTTCTTTGGTGCCAGCCTGATAGAAAACCCAGTAAAGTAAGGAGGCTCTCCTACCTGTAATGAGTATTTTAAACCTCAGGTGAGCGATTTCTCTATGAATTTTCGATGTTTCTCACCAAAAGCGAAAGTTTTAGCAAAAAAAAAAAAGGTCGAAAATTGCCCGGGATTGGGGGGTACCAGTGGTCGAAAAGTGGCCGGGACGGGGCGGGTTAACGTTGCTGGAAAGACACAAGTCAAGAGTAAGAGCAGTGGAAATGAGTTATTTAAGAGGAGCCTGTGGAGTCACATGGAGAGACAGGCTGACAAATGAGGATATAATGGAGCGTTGTGGTATGGATGTGGATGTGATAGGAAGCGTTAGGAGGAACACACTGAGGTGGTTTGGCCATGTGGAGAGAATGGAGGGTGAGAGACTGATGAGGAGAGTGTATGTGAATGAGGTGGAGGGGGGAGAGGGAGGGGGGAGGCCGAGGATGAGATGGAGGGATGGAGTGGAGAGGTATATGAGGGAGGGAGTGTGAGCTGGGAGCATGGCAGTGAAATGGCAGGGGACAGGGCGACGTGGAGGCGATTTGTTTGTGGCCACCCCGTACCGGATTGAGGCGTCTGGCAATAGATAGATAGATAGATAGTGTATCTACGTTGACGGGACATGGTGCGTTAATTTCCAAACTGCCCTCTTACGGTTTCTATCCTTCTATCTGTGCTTTCATCTATAGCTTCCTTTCTGGTCGTTCTATAGCCGTTGTTGTAGACGGCCATCGTTCTTCTCCTTGATTTGTCAACAGTGGTGTTCCTCAGGGCTCTGTCCTACCACGAACTCTCTTCCTTTTATTCATCAGTGACCTTCTGAGTTGTACATCTAACCTTATCCACTCGTATGCTGATGATTCCACCCTTCACCTTTCCATTCGGTTCCTGCAACGTCCATCTCAGCAGTTACATCAACAACCAAGGGATGAGGCCTTGGGACACCTAATGTCTGACTTGGCTCGTATCTCTGACTGAGGTAAAAATAATCTTGTTTTTTTTTAATGCATCAAAGACTCAGTTTTAACACCTATCAGCCCAACAAAATCTTCCACAGGAGTACCCACTTATGTTTAATAATATCCAGCTCAGTCCTGCATCATCCTTGAACATGCTTGGGGTTTCATTCACTCGGGACTTATCTTGGAAAGATCATGCTGCATCTCTTGTAAAATCTGCTTCCAAGAGATTAGGTGTGCTAAGCCGACTCCATACCTTCTTTACCCCTGCACAGTTGTTGATTTTATACACAAGTTTTATTCGCCCCTGTGCAGAGTACAGCTGTCATCTGCGGGGAGGCTCCTCACATACAGCTCCTCTCAATATGGTGAAGACAAAGGCCTTTCGTCTCATTAACTCACCTCCTCTTCCTGGCTCCCTTCAACCTCTGTCTCTTTGCCGCATTGTTACATCTTTATCTCTTTTCTGTCGCTACTTCAATGGCCACTGCTTCTCTGAACTGTCTGCTTGAATCCCTCCACCTCTACGATGGGCGCGTAACACCCATCTAGGAACAAACTCTCATTCCTTTTCCGTCCAACTCTCTAATGCCAGAGTTAACTGTTACTCCCAGTCCTTCAGTTGTGCAACAAGTCAAATCTGGAACCATCTCCCTCTGTCTGTATTTCCTACTTCCCATGATCTCCAATCTTTCAAACGCTGTGTGTCCAGGCATCTCGAAATGAACAGATCATGAATTTGGCTCTCTTTTGTATTTTTTTTTTTATTGGCAGGAACTGCTTGCGGGCTCCTAGCCTTTGGTTCCTTCTTCTTCGCATAAAAAACATAATACATACTCTTCACGGCCTTCAGCAACTACCCATATACTCCATATCTTCTTAATACTTTCCACAATCTTTGTCTATCCACCCTGTCATATGCTTTCTGCAAATCCATAAAGGCCCCATACAACTTCTTTCCCTTCACTAAAGATCTAAGAATGAATATCTGATCTACACAACCTCTTCCCTTCCTAAAACCTCTCTGTTCTTCTAGAACTAATTCCTCTATTTTTTTTCTAACTCTGTCAATAAGTATCCTACTGTATACTTTTCGTCTTACACTAAGAAGACAAATGCCCCTATGATTACCACACACTTCTTTTCCTCCTTTTTCTTTGTACAGGAGAATAATTATACCTGACTTCCAATCCTCCGGGACTCTGCCTTCCTCCCAGGTCATCTGCACATCTTCCACATCCATTCTACTACCATCTCTCCCCTATGCTTCAGCATTTCACCACACACTTCATCAATTCCTGGGGCTTTCCTCATTTTAACTTTCTTTATTGTTTCCACAACTTCCATCCTACTGATTTCTTCCTGTCTTCTCACATCCCTCCTTTTCCCAGCCATTCCCCAGCCACTTATACTTGCATTACTCTTATTCTCTATGTTCAACAATTCCTTTAAGTGTTCCCTCCATCTGCTCACTTTTTCTCCCTTCTCCACTAGTAATCTACCATTTTTATCTTTCACTTCCCAACTAACTTCTTTGGCACTCTTAACTCACTTTGCCTCTTTCCGAACATTTTTTCACATTTCCTCCACTTTACACTCAAGTTCCTTTCAAATTCCTCATCCACTCTCTTCTTTCTCTCTTACTAATTTTTTCACCTCTCTCTTCCTCTCTATATATAACTCTCTCTTCCATCTCTCAACTTCTTCCGCACCCCTGTTTCTCGTCCACTCACTATATGCTTTCTTCTTTTGTGCCACAGCCTCTCTCACCTCTTCATTCAACCATGTTGTTCCCTGCACCCTCTTTCGTCTTCTCTTCACCCCACACACTACCTCACACGTTGCACAGATTTATTTTGTGATTATCTTGCACACACCTTCCACGTCCCCCATCTGCTCCAATCCAAATCTACCCAATCGCTCTTCCACTTCCCTCTTATATTCTGCCTTTTTTCCGTCCTCTTGTTACTCTTCCACCCTCGGTGTATGAACTACTTCCTCGTGTTCTTCTCTTCTTCTGTTTCTCCATTTCATTTGGACTTTGATTCTGACCACCACTTGGTGGTGGTCAGAGTCCATTCCCCCATCCTCTACATGCTCTTGCATCCATTACACACCTTCTCATCCTTTCATCCACACATACAGAATCAATCATTGCCTTCCGTTCATTCGGTTCACCACCCACCCTACTCATAACTCACCACGTATACCTATGGATCATTTGTGCCTGAAGAGGGTATTAGCTATCACCAATCCCCTCCCGGCACAAATGTCCACTAAAGCACTGCCATTCTCATCCATCTCTGCAGGCACACCCCACTCACCAACTACTCCATCTTCCTTCACATTCCCTACTTTTCCATTCATGTATCCAGTCAAAAACACTCTCTCATTTCTTTCAAAATTTTCCATGCACGCTTCCACATTTGTCCAAAACTCTTCTCTTACTCTGCTTCACGATCTTGCGGTAGCGCGTACACGCACACAATCGCCCACATTTGTAGTGCAACTTTCAGTCTTACCCACACAATCCTTGAGCCAACCGATCCATACTCTCTTATATTCTCCTTCCATCTGTTACTCACAACAATACATACTCCTTCTCTTGCCCTCTCATTCTCTACTTCCTCGCACATACCCGATCCATACTCTCATTCTCTCACACTCTCACCTCTTATTGAGTTTCAGTTAATTCACATACAACCACTTTCGCACCCTCAATTACTTGCACAATCTCTCTTTCTTTCACCTTATCATTTGCACCCCTTACATTCCATGTAGCTATGCCCATTACGTCCTTTGTTCGGTCCTTACTCGTTACCTTTAGGTCAGTCCTGGTCCGAGGCTTCTTGTTCGTATTTTTAGTTGTTTTCTGGGAAGGGGCACTAACTCTCCACGAACGCACTTGTTGTCACGTAGGGAACACGTGTTGGTTGATTTTAAGGTTACCATCCAGCACTGTAAATGCTTTCGTGGTTCATTAAGAGAAAACATGGACACTGCATATCTTATCCTGTGATACGCATGGCGATATGGAAGAATTCGTCAATAATAGTTACTGTCATAAAAGAAGTTAGTATCCCAATGCACATTGTAGGTCACATGATAGCATTGTTGGCATATGTAAAAGTGTGATTTCCCAGAAAACATTCAGTGAGCTGAAGTTGTAGTAGCAGCGGCAGCAGCAGCAGCAGCAGCAGCAGCAGTAGTAGTAATAGTAGTAGTAGTAGTAGTAGTAGTAGTAGTAGCAGTAGTAGTGGTGGTGGTGGTAGTAGTAGCAGCAGTAGTAGTAGTTAACGGATGGGCGATCATTCTGCAACATATTCTAGAATATCAAAGCGATACCTTCCCTCGTTACCTTATTTTGTTTCTCATATAACATTTGAGGAGGGCTGACCCCCCCTCCGGGAGGGGGGTCAAGCTCTCCAAATATCGCATAACGGATGAAAGTTCAATGTACATCATGCACCAATATATCAAAACCATTTCTACCTTCATTTCACCGTTTCTGCGAATTTTTAATTTCGTGGAGAGGACTGACCCCCTTGAAATTCATGACTGGAAAAGTATATAGTCCTATAATGAATACCCTGGGAAAAACCACACTAACTTACCTGGAAAGTTTCATTCAAATCCATCAAACTGTCTAGGAGGAGTAAGGCGCACACACACACACACACACACACACACACACACACACACACAAGCTGAATTTCTCGCAACCATACAGGACGAGTTGGCAAAAATGATACCTGCCTCTTTCGCAGAGTTTATTATATGCCATATACTGAGATGATATTATGTTCAAACCTAGAAAATTAATTTTTATCTGTTTCGTCTTTACGTAAAATATTAAATAACGATATGAATTATGGTTATATATATATATATATATATATATATATATATATATATATATATATATATATATATATACTGTATATCCCTCGTGTGGGATTTCCAATAAGAAAAGAAGCCAGAACAGCCTCCATACAGAACAACATGGTGTGAAAATAAAATATAAAGTAGGTTTCCATAAAAATAAAAAAAAGCCCCCCCCCCCCTCCCGTTGTACTGGTGAAGTGAAGTGACATCGTTTCGTAGATAATAAAAATAATACGTATACACGCAGCTGATAAAAACAAAAACAAAGAGAAAATTAAATGTATATTACACCCCCCCCCCCAAAAGAAAAGCCGATGTGAGAAACAAAATGAACCCAAAGGTACGAACACACAAATAAATGCCCGTTCAAGGAAGCATAAAAGTAATTACGTGCTTACCACAAGTAACAGCCAGACAATATTAATGACAAGAAAAAAAAGTAAGCGCACGCGTGCGTGCGTGTGTGTGTGTGTGTGTGTGTGTGTGTGTGTGTGTGTGTGTGTGTGTGTAACAGTGTCTGTTCTTACACTAACCTCCATGTAAATCTCTCGTTTGCTGTAAGTAGCTCAAATAACAGATAGATTTAATTAGACATTAGTAAGGTAACTGCACAAATTTCCGCACATAATTTAATACATAGGCCTACTGTAGAGTTTCCATGTGTTACTTGTGATAGCAATGGTTGCTGCTAGTGTTAGAGACTCCTGTGTTGTTAGTCGTTCATAAAGCTATTTAATGATTACATGGATGTCGCTTAAACTTAATCTGCATCCCTTTGTTTCTTTTACATGTCAACATGTAAGACAAATTGTTGAAATGCACAGTTTCAAAAATAATCAATCGCTGAGGAAGATGTGCTAGGGAGCCTCCTATGCCACCCAGAATACAGCCTTGATATGCATCCTGCTGATCCGTAGAGTCCGCTGCAGCTCTTACAGTCGGTTTGATATCGATATAATTTGCATCAGTATCGTACAAGAAGTTTTTGCTGTAACATGCATAGCAGTTCGCTTTGAAAGAGGTGTTAGGAAGCCTCCAATCCCACATAGAGTATGGCCGTATATCTGCCCATGTCCACTACCAATGCCTTCTGGACCTCTAGCGATGGACTAAAGAGTAAAGGGAGGGGAGAGGAATATAAAGGTGATGGTGGAATATGTTAAGATAGTCTTTGACGCTGCCTCAAGAATTTATCTGCCAGTACACCGCTTTGCATACCATAGTACTGCAGCTTTCTCTCTCTCTCTCTCTCTCTCTCTCTCTCTCTCTCCTGGTTTAAAGACATTTAATCTCTTGAATCAAATAACCTATTGCGTCGGTTTATTGTAACCACTTTTAGCCAACTTGGTTCAGCTTGGTGGAGATCTTTTGTAGTTAATATATATAAAGTAATACATAACCTCTACACTTTGAAGATCTTTCCTGGTGTGAATAAAGAGACCTGGGTAGCAACGATTAAACAAAAAAAAGTGTTACCGGACCTACTCTCGTCGGATTAAATTCGTTCTGAGTTATCTGGAAAAGAATACTAGAAAGAATTCTGCCACTACTATGGGTAAAACAGGAAAGGATAAAGCTTAGGGAAAGAGGATGGGCGAGGGAGAGGAAGCTAGCTCAAGGGACACCATTCGATCTGGACTCGATGTGAGGCTGAGAAATTTCCGTCATGGAATTTGCTCTGTTCTGGCACGTGAGAGCGAATAGACGGGTTCTGTATGCCTGCCTTAAAAGAGGAGGTATGCAGGCGGAGTTCTGAAGAGCTCTCCAGATATATGAAATAGTCCGATTTTCAGGGATTAGTAAGGCTGAAAGGTATGAGTTTCTATGAGTAGTTTCTCTCCATCTGAGGGACGTGAACCACTCTCAGATGTTAAATACTATGTAATGGTTGCAAACATTGAACGAGCTTAGCTATGAGGCTGGACTGAGTCTTCTCTGCAGCTTTTCAAAATGAAACTCCAATCTGAGTACATCTGGCCATCGACAGAACTGAAAGACGTTTCGAATTCTTATCAAGGTAGAGTAAATGCAAATAATTATCTGAATGTGGAACTAGTTTAGGAGATATAGGGATTTTTTCCCACTTCTTCTGGAACAATCTAGGACAAGTTTTAAATTCAGTTACGATATACTTGCCAGATCTTACTCCACTTAGCTCATAGTTTTCATTCTACTGAGCTCTTCAAACAAATGAGCCCACAGTTTCTTCGAACTGTTACGAAAATTTAGCTTTATTAAAAAACTACACAGGGCAACAACCCGTTACAATAAACTCAGTACTTTACAAATGCTATAATTTTTTCATTTCCCAGCAGTGGAAACAGTGCTCAGCTAAACTCAAAACTTCCGGAACCTAAACTCAAAGGGTAGCCTACTCAACTGGGTTACAGCTTTTCTGTAATCGAAATCGTGTCTTTTGAAATTTTTGTCTCAGGGCCAAGCTCGGGTGTGAGAGGAGCAGAGGGAGACGAGGCATTGACTGTCAGGACTAACACACGGTTGGGGGAGTTGAGGGGAAGGAAAGGGGAGAAAAGGAAGGGAGGGTGAGAGGGGAATGGCAGGTGGGTGAGGTAAGTACAGTAGAGGGTAAACGGAGGGAAGAAGGGTGGGAGTGAGGAGTATGTGCGACGAGCGAAGGAGAGGGTTGGGAGGGTTGCAGCAATGAGGAGGTGTGGGAAGGGAAGAAGGAAAAGGAAGGAGAGTGAGGAGGAATGAGGGATGGGTGAGGTTAGGAGTTATACTGTAGGATGGGGAGGAGAGTGAGGATGAGTTGAAGGAGTGATGAGAGGGGCTGGGGACGAGGTAGAGTTTGAGAAATAGAAAGTGAGAGATGGTGAGAGAGGGAAGCATGGATGTGGAAAACAGAGGAAAGGATGGAGGGTTACAGGTGAGGCAGGGTGGTAAAAGGTAGGTCAGGAAAAAAAAACAAGGTCGAGGGGGGGAGGTTGAAGAGAAAAATAGGTTGGTGAAAGGTTCGGCAAGAAAAAACAGGGAAGGAAACACACACACACACACACACACACACACACACACACACACACACACACACACACACACACACACAAACACTCACACGCACACACATTATCCTCCGATAACACACTTCTCTCGACTGTCCAGCTCATCAGCCTAGTTGCAAAGTAGAAGGTGCGTTTTACCTGTCTTCAGTAGTCAGAGGAAAGTTTGTGTGTGTGTGTGTGTGTGTGTGTGTGTGTGTGTGTGTGTTTACCTAGCTGTGTTTTAAAGGATTGAGACTAATCTCGTTTTGTTCCGTCTTCTTTAATTTGTAATTCCTGACGATGAATATATATATATATATATATATATATATATATATATATATATATATATATATATATATATATATATATATATATACTCTACTTGAATACCACTTTTTTCTATCTTTCCTTTTCTCTTCACTCCCATTTCATTTTTTGTTTCATTTTCTTTTCTTTCTTTCCTCATTTCCTATCCTTTTTCCTCCTCTCTTTCTCATTCCCTTCTCTCCGTTTGTTTCTTATCTCGCCTCTTTTTCTTTCCATTTTTTTTCCTAATCTACACCGCCATCTCCATTCTTCCCTTCAGTTATCTTCCCTCATTTCTATATTTCTCTTCACTTCTCTCCTTTTCTCATATATATATATATATATATATATATATATATATATATATATATATATATATATATTTATATATATATATGGAATTCCTTCCTTTCCCCATTTTCTCTTTCTCAGTATGTCTTTCTCCCTTGTCAGGGTGTGTGTGTGTGTGTGTGTGTGTGTGTGTGTGTGTGTGTGTGTGTGTGTGTGTGTGTGTTTCACTCTGTATGTCTGTTTGTTTGTCTCTCTCTCTCTCTATCTGTCTATTTCTCGATTAATCAATTTCCCTTTATCCTTTTCTAGCTTACTGCCTCCTCCTCCTCCTCCTCATTCGTTACCTCTATCCCTCTATCCCCAACACATCCCTCCTTGTTTCCTCTATTTTGCCCCCGTCTCTTACCCCTATGTCATCCCTTGAAAACCTCATTCTTTCACCACACTTCACTCTCGTCACTCACTTCATTTCTTTTCCTTCCCATCCCTCCCCAGCATCCTTGCCTCTACCCCTTCTTTTTCCCTCTCCCTCTCTTTCCTTCTTTATCCCTCTTCCCTCCTCTCCCATTCCCCCTCTCTGTCCTATTCCTCATTCTCTTCCTCCCTTTTTCGCCTTTATCTTCAACCCCTCCCACCCAGATCCTCCTCAATAGTAAGGGATTTTTTGGTGTGAGTCTGGGGAACGTGATGGGATTTAACCGAATGCGTCTCCAATTGTCCGATATGAGAGGTGTCTGGACAAACGATTGATAAGAAGACTCTCTCTCTCCGCGCGCGCCTTTGTGTGTGTGTGTGTGTGTGTGTGTGTGTGTGTGATAACCTTTAACATACTGGGGGTTAGCCTATTATTTGCTGGACTGAACCTTCAGACGGCAGTCATAATAAATATTTAGAGAGAGAGAGAGAGAGAGAGAGAGAGAGAGACATATATCGTAATGTATATATAAAATGCGCTGGAACTATTTTAGATCCGTGAAAGCCCGTGGAGGAGGTTAGGTTAACGCAATGGAGTGCCTTCATTCATGAAAGTAATTTCACGGGTCTCATTAATGTGCTTGGAAACTTTATTACGTTCTAATAAAACGCATTCGGAATACGTATAGCATGTGAGCATTAAAATACTCCGCATACGGTTATGGCAAAGAATGTTGAAGAGAATGAATAATTTTCTTTTATAAAATAATGCTCTTCTAGTGGTGTAGTGGCTGGTACAGTTGCGGAAAGGAGTTTCTACACCCCCGATACTACCTCCCTACCCTACCCCCTGACCAAATGTGGCACCGTGGCAGTAGTAGTGTAAGTTTCCAGGAATGAATGGGCCTCGTCCTGTTACGTGGGACGGGAGTGGTGACTGGGTTTTGCTATTATTGATGCCGTTAATAGTTTGCAGTATGGCCTTAAAAACAATTATGTGACTCCATGAATCATTACCATAATCAATAAATGCAAAGTGAATGCTAATACAAAAGGCTTAAAGTAATATAACTGTATGCTGCGCAGACAGTAGCCATCATACATCAGCCAACCTTATCACACCAACGTAGAGTCTGGTGAATTCGAGCTGCTTCTTTGTGCAAGCGATTTGAAACGTCCATGGACGACACGTATGAAGATTGATTATAAGGGTAATGCAAAATATATGCCAAATTACTGGTTGCAGTCCATCTTCATCAATACAGATCAGACAATCATTATCCGGGTGACCCATAGGTGAGACCCGTGGTAGTGTAAGGAAATTTTGACAATATGATCAAATTATGATATGCGTTTAAACCGATATGACACGCCTAGCAAATGCAAAGGAGACACATACACATCATGACAAGGAGTAAAGTAAGCCCTTTTGCAACATTATTTCCAGTATAATGGACATCATTTTCTTAGGGTTAGACACATATACTTACCCGCCATCGAACATTGACATACCTGATATATTGCGTCTACTCGTCCTGTATACAGCCTGTATTTGTCATCATCATCATCATCATCATCATTAACCATTTAGAGTCCACTACTGAACAAAGGCCTCCCTTTTCCTTTGCATGAATTCCTTATTAGGGCCAGTCTGTGCCAGGTTTTGCCTACAATCTTCTCTATTAACTCCATCTCTTATATGGTCGTTTTCTACTACGCTGCCCATCTCGTGGAATCCAGTCAGTCAATCTTTTACTCAACCGGGTTTCCTATACTGCTACGTGATCTGTGCATATATATATATATATATATATATATATATATATATAATTCAATTATACTTATCATTATATATCCAAGTGCATCCTCCGAATGAAACAAAAACATAGGTATGCCATGATTACTATTTTCACCTCCTCTTGTCTTGCGAAACATACTTACGTGAATCTTAATTCACGACTGAAATTATGATTATTTATAGGCTACTAATACAGTTTTGTCTTAATAAGTATATGCAGTGCAGTCCCAGGCAACATATTTATCGTCCACCAGTTGGCAAGCGGGAACGTTACCACTGCACCAGTGAGCGGTGTGTGTGTGTGTGTGTGTGTGTGTGTGTGTGTGTGAGGTGGTGTGGGTGTGAGTGATGTGGTATGAAGTGGTGGTGGTGTGGGGAGAGGTGGTTATTCGGGGGATGGGATGTGAGGTGGTTGGGTGTGGCGGATGGGGTGATCAGGTGGTGTGGGTGTGAGGTGCTGGTAGAGTGTGTGGGGGGGATGGCGTATGAAGTGATGGTGATGTGGATGTGAGATGGTTGTGGTGTGTGTTTGTGTGTTTCACGTGGTGTGGGTGTGAGGTGCTGGTAGTGTGTGTGTGGGGGGGATGGGGTATGAAGTGGTGGATGTGAGGTTGTATGAGTGTGGCGGATGGTGTGATCAGGAGGTGTGGGTGTGGTGAATGGGGTGTCGGACGTGGGGGAATGAATGTCATGTGGTGCAGTGGGCATCAGCAATGTAAATATTATTACTTTTGATAACAGGGCCGAGGATGAAATGAAGGGAAGGGGTGGAGAGGTATATGAGAGAGGGGGGTGAGTTGGGAGCAGGGCAGTGAAATGGAGGGGGACAGGGCGACGTGGAGGCGATTTGTTTGTGGCTACCCCGAACGGGATTGAGGTGTCTGGCGATAGATAGATAACAGAGTTATATTGTGGTAACACTGACCAGTTAGGATAGTTGTTTATTACCTATTGTATAGTGTATTTAGAAAAGTGTGCAGGAAAAAAAATAGTTTGCCATGTGGCAATAAATCCTTGCTACTTCCGCTGAAAACAGTATATAATTATAATTAACACATTAACCCATTATAATTTTATTAGATAATTGTCTAATAAAATTATAATGGGTTAATGTGTTACATTGTTTTGACCTCCTAAGCATATTATGCTACATGTAATCAGTCATATATACATGAAACATGATATGGATAGATATGTGATATTTATACATACGGGTGTGCTAATGCTGACGTTATGAACATTTGACTAATGCTTTCCGTATATATTATCTGCTTACGAGTTTAAAGCGGTGGTGGGTTAAACAACTGTTTCGAGTGAAGAATGAGGTAGCAGCGGAGTTGTTTCCTAGGTTTGGAGGGGGGGGGAATGATTGACCAATGGCAACCCACGTTAAGTTTATCGATAAATATGTTGCCTGGGACTGCACTGCATATACTTATTAAGACAAAACTGTATTAGTAGCCTATAAATAATCATAATTTCAGTCGTGAATTAAGATTCACGTAAGTAATTTTCGCAAGACAAGAGGAGGTCTATCTATCTATATACCTAGGCTGCTTCCCCCAAGGAAAGGGAGGTAGCCGAGACAGGACGACACACTCCCCATTTACTCATCCATTCAAACACGTTCATTCGCATCTTAGCCCCAAAGGGGAGAACGGACAGATCCTCGCCGCACCACACCGCACAACGGTCAACTGCGCAATGCAATCAGTGACATCCGCAGCAGGGCCCGACAGCAGAGCTGGTTTACCCCTGCCACATCATAATAGACTCATCCCCTTACCCGTACCTGACCTGAAATAGCTGATCAGACCAAATGCGGGAGACAAGAGGAGGTGAAAATACTAATCATGGCATACCTATGATTTTGTTTCATTCGGGGGATGCACTTGGATATATAATGATAAGTATAACTGAATTATATATATATATATATATATATATATATATATATATATATATATATATACGGTATATATGTATGCACAGATCGCGTTGCAGTATAGGAAACCCGGTTGAGTAAAAGATTGACTGACTGGATTCCACGAGATGGGCAGCGTAGTAGAAAACGACCATATAAGAGATGGAGTTAATAGAGAAGATTGTAGGCAAAACCTGGCACAGACTGGCCCTAATAAGGAATTCATGCAAAGGAAAAGGGAGGCCTTTGTTCAGTAGTGGACTCTAAATGGTTAATGATGATGATGATGATGATGATGATAAATACAGGCTGTATACAGGAGGAGTAGACGCAATATAACAGGTATGTCAATGTTCGATGGCGGGTAAGTATATGTGTCTAACCCTAAGAAAATGATGTCCATTATACTGGAAATAACGTTGCAAAAGGGCTTATTTTACTCCTTGTCATGATGTGTATGTGTCTCCTTTGCATTTGCTAGGCGTGTCATATCGGTTGAAATGCATATCATAATTTGATCATATTGTCAAAATTTCCTTACACATTGTCTGATCTGTATTGATGAAGATGGACTGCAACCAGTAATTTGGCATATATTTTGCATTAACCTTATAATCAGTCTTCATACGTGTCGTCCATGGTCGTTTCGAATCGCTTGCACAAAGAAGCAGCTCGAATTCACCAGACTCTAAGTTGGTGTGATAAGGTTGGCTGATGAATGATGGCTACTGTCTGCGCAGCATACAGTTATATTACTTTAAGCCTTTTGTATTAGCATTCACTTTGCATTTATTGATTATGGTAATGATTCATGGAGTCACATAATTGTTTTTAAGGCCATACTGCAAACTATTAACGGCATCAACAATAGCAAAACCCAGTCACCACTCCCGTTCCATGTAACAGGACGAGGCCCATTCATTCCTGGAAACTTACACTACTACTGCCACGCTGCCACATTTGGTCAGGGGGTAGGGTAGGGCGGTAGTATCGGGGGTGTAGAAACTCCTTTCCGCAACTGTACGGACTTTGATGAATGGTTCCGGAGAGTGCAGTCGTGTATTCGTTGCTCTCTCCTCTAGCGATCTAGGGCCGCCTCACCGGCAATAGTTTTGTAAATAGGGGAGTAAAAGTTAGGTTAGCTAGATCTCATTTTCCTCCTTGGCCTTAGTAGATATAGTAAGTGTCTATATCTGTTTCCTGAGATTGCCTTTGCTTACTCACCTCTGGAGTGTACCCCCCACTGATCGCTCTGGGGTGTGAGTCACACACAGGCGCGTCCTCCCGAGAGTGGTTTGAGAGGGTAATCTCAGCGTAGGTGGGTCTTCCTCAGGTACTTTGCCCCTTGGTCGGTTTTCTCTTTCTTCCCACTTCCCCCTTACGGGGAGAGTGGTCACTAAGACGGACGCCCCTGTTGCCTCTCCCCCCTTCAGGGGGGGAGGTGGTCCTGACGAAAGTAGGCATGACAGGACTGACCACCCCCAGACTGGACGTCAGACTCGAGCCCCACTTGACATACCTGTAGCTAATGCGACCTATGTCACCATTCATGCGCTAGGTTCCACTCCCCTGTCCAGTCTCAATCCCTTCCTTATCAAGAAGGTGATTGACCACTGTGCGGGAGAAGTTGAACAGGTAAAAAAAACTTGCTAATGGAGATCTCCTGGTCAAAACTGTAAACTCGGCACAGGTAAAGGATTTGTTGAAACTGCGCAAATTCCACTGTTACAATGTCGAAGCCAAAATCCCAGTCTCCATGAATTCTTGCAAGGGTGTTGTCACTTGCAGGGATCTCATGGTGATGAGCGAGGACAAGATCGTAAGTGAATTGGCGCAGCAAGATGTCGTCGAGGCTAAATTCACAACTCGCTACTCAGAAGGCATAAAGACGAAGACAGCAACTAGCATCTTGACTTTTGCCAAATCTTCTCTTCCTAGTGATATCAAAGTTGGTTACGAAATTATTCACGTTCGGCCGTACATCCCTAACCCTTTGCGTTGCCTGATATGCCAGCTGTATGGGCATGGTACAACAACTTGTCGGGCTTCCCAGCCAGTGTGTGGCAAGTGTGCAAGCCAGGGTCATGATGCGGAAAGTTGCACATCAGAGACAGTACGTTGCTTTCACTGCAAGGGTACTCACTCCACTTCCTCTAGGGATTGTCCCAAGTGGAAGGAGAAGGAAGTCTGCACAGTGAAGGCAACTGAGGGTATTTCCTACTACGAAGCTAGGAAAAAGGTGAAGGAGTTGCATGCAACTCCCATGCCAAATAGGTCCTATGCTTCAGCAGTAATGTCCCGTCCTGTGATGTGCTCTGTCGAGACGCAGACTGACCCTGTCCTTCTCCCTCCTGCCACTCACAGTACATCTCCATCTCGACCTCCTGTTTGCCCCAACTCTCTCACTGACATCCCTAAGGCATCAACTTACTCTCAGGCTGCTGCTGCCTCTCCATCAGTACGGCCTAAAGCGAAGCCTGACAAGCCTACTAAGAATAACATGACCACCCTCACGAAAGAGTCACGTCCTCATGTTCTTCCAGTTCCTACTCCAGCGAGGGAGAGAAAGGTTAGCTCTTCCTCGGGGGAGGCTGGGAACCTAATTATTGATGAAAATATGGAGGTTTCCATCAACAAGCACAGGGATAGGTCCCCCGGTAGTCGCTCGCCTACTGGCAGGCGACAAAAAAAGACGAAGCACGCTGGCCCCCAACGAAAATCTTAAAGCGCCGCATTCACTCTATTACAGTGGAACTGTAGAGGTATTGGGAATAAGTTACAAGATATAGCAATCTTGCTTTCTATACACAGGCCATCACCAGGTGATCAGTGCAGGTATGTAATGTAGAAAGGCATTACATATCTGCAGTCGATGGTGTTCTCTTGGTCGAGGCTTTTTTAACATTAGTGTAGGTCTAGTTATTTGTCTCTTAGGATTTAGTATAGTTTAGCGATTTGTCTGTTAGGTGGTTAGTTTTAGGGTATTTAGATTAGGTATTTTTGATTATAAGTCATATAAGGTTAAAAATATAAAAAATAATTAAAATAATAAAAATAAAACTACGAAAAAATAATAAAATAAAAATTATTATATATATATATGTACGTGTACATGAAAGTGTGTATGTTCATATGCATGGATGTGTGTATGTATGTATGTATGTATGTATATATAAATACATATATATATATATATATATATATATATATATATATATATATATGTGCGTCAATATATATACATATATATATATTTGAGGCTCCGGCCTCAATGGTCGATAGGCAAAAAAAAAAAAAAGCAACTGTACGATCTTGTGGGAGTGGCGGCCTTCCATGGGTTCGAACCCCAAGAGGTGACTGGAGGCTTTTCGATCTTGTAGTGCCATTAAGGGGGGTAGGCTGGTCATACACCTTGACTAGGGCACCTTAGTCTCTTCCTCCTATACCTCCAAGTTCGGAAATGGGACCGGATGTTACCATTTATTTTCTTTATGTTCTTGTTTTGACGATAATTATTCTTACCTTTTTAAATACGAGGACATGTTTTTCATTTTCTGCTTTGCAGACTTTAGACGGTTATATTTTCTTTGTCATCTATTTATTCAGTATAAGACTACCATCGGTGTTTCTGTTTTGAATAACCATCCAAATTGTTTCCTGTACTACAAGAAGCCACCTAGGAAGTTGCAGGGTAACCAAATTTCCGATGCAGAACCTGGACGCCTGGTGATCTAGTGAGTTAATGTGCTCTATATGGGTTTGTACTATAATGTGCAAAATAAATATGTAGGTAAGAAAGTGGTACTAGCGACCCCTTAAGACTACGGGAACATAAATCTAACTTATGAGTGGGGGTGAGTTTATGGTGGTAATTATGAAAGCGTGCGAGCGAGGCGCTTGGAATACCCAAACTTTGATAGTTCCAGAGAGAAACTATGGCACTGACTTAATGGCCCCGGGATGCAAGTTTTGTGTCGATCTTTCTGTGTCCTGCCAATTTAATTCAGCTGAGAATAGACTTTTCGAACTGGATGGGTTTGATTCAGTTCAAGGATTGGAGTTCGATCTCATGCTGGGGCAGTGAACAGTTTGATGACTTGAACCGGTTAAAACCGACTTCACTGATGTTCAGCAAGATTTAACGACATGTTATAAGAATAGTTTTTCCGATCCAGGCCACATCTCCTCAGTCCACAGTTCCATACGGTAACAGTCCTGAATGAGACTGTGTGGATGCTGGGCATAGCACCGAAGTGATGATATGTAAAGGTATGTGGCACGTAAAGGGGATTGCTAGGTCTTAAAGGAAAGAGTATCAGGCCATACTCAGAAGTGAAAATGAATAAATAAATGAGTAAAAAATTAAATGAATAAAGTTAGGGTGAAAGCCATGTCTTTTAGGTGCAACGGGTCAAAACCCTCTGGGGATGACTGGAGGCTCTTTTGCTCACGTTACAACCTTCTCTCCACCCACTCTGCTGTATCGCAATCTCTGCAACTTGAAGCCTTTCCTCACATGTGGAGATTTTTATCATCTTTTCTTTTTCATTCGTACATACGCTTTAAAGTCCACTAGAAAATTTATTACTATTTAATATTGCACTACAAAGATCACATTGAGGATAATTATTTCAGCATTTGAACTGTGGGAAGTGTGGGAGACTGCTTCCTTAGCTCAGCAGCAGCCCATTAGATGTAAGCCAGGGCTAATGAGTGTAATTTTCACCCCCGTCAGGCTCCAGTCTTATCTCTAACATTGCATTCTTTCCATCTGCACCATTTTCTGCCTCCCCTTCATTCCACCTGTGTGTCACCTCTTCCACTCTTCCTCTCCCACTACCCCATCCGTCCTATCCCTCCTCCCTCCTCTCTTCCTTCCACCACTTTTCTTGTCTCAAACCTTTTCCTCGCTTCTGTCTAACCACACACCACCGTTTTCCCCTGCTCTCCCTCCCTTCCCCTATAATGGAGTCAAAACAAGGGATAATCATGACTGAAGCGTTGTAATTACTATGTTACCACGGAGTATTAGGTACTTAATACACCCACCCACCCACTTACCCACACACACACACACACACACACACACACACGGGCTTCATGTGACATGTAGTAGTGTCTAGTGTGTGTGTGTGTGTGTGTGTGTGTGTGTGTGTGTGTGTGTTTCTTGATTAAATCATCACCATTATCTTCATTTTCATCAGGATCGTTTTCATAATCTTTTACCCCCAGTGTCCCTCCTCTCCTTCCCCTTCCCCTGCCTTTCCTATTTCTCTACCCTTCCCCAGCCCCTCTTCCCCTCTGTTCCCTCCTTTCTCCAGTCTTCCCCCTTTCCTTCTCTTCCCTCAGTCACCCCTCTCTTCGTCCTCTCCCTCAGTCTTTCCATTTCCCTTCTCCATTTTCCCTTTACTCCCTCTATCCCCTCACCCATTTTCTTCTCCCCTCTCTCCTGCCACGTTTCCTCTTCCTCCCCACGGTTTCACAAACAGAGCAACTGTGGGAGTTTTAAAACTGTGTCCCAGCTTGTGTATAAGCATTTACCGTACCTATTAAACAAATTATTATTCCTCAGTAAATTTGGCCGACAATCATATCATATATAACATTTTAGGGCAAATATTTGTACGGATCATGACACCTGGAGTATTTTAGGGCGAATATAGAAAATCACCATCGTTAGGTCATTTTTGAGTAAAAATGAATCAAGACAATATCACTACTTTGATCATTTTATCTAGGCAGATAAATTCCATTTCTCCATTTTGAATGCCAAGTTTTAACATGAGATAAACAGTAGAATACAACGGAAGTTACGAAAAAGTGGTATTATGTAGGACCAGAGTATTGTGTTATTGGAATGCGAAACAACCGAACTCACCGGCCTCACACTTCCAAGTGAGCGGGCTCCGCCTGCATACCGCAAGACCCTTCCGATGACGTCACCACTCGGAACGCAACAAGTGCGTGCGCACACACATACCAACAGCAATATGCACTAACAGTCTTTTAATGCCATTGAGCTACGGGGGGAAAACTGCAAAAGGGCAAAAACCTGCGCCTAGATAAAGTGAATGAACCGTAGTATATCCCAGTTTCTCTTATTTAGTTGATAGATTTTGTTCACTGAAGGTTTGATTTTGGCTTTGTTTAATTTTGCTTTTTTAGGTGGAACAATATTGCAGGCAGCTATACTTTATTAGATTGACCTGTGCAGTTGAGGTTTATGATGCGAGTAAGATGTGTTTGTATCGTGGCTGCTGATTGGCCGCCAATGATGTAAATCTACAGCTCCTCTTATTTCAACACATATATGTTTTTATTTTTCAATTGCCTGCAATACAAGCAACCAGTTTAAATATGGAATAATTTCCAAAGCTAAAGAGACCAAAATTAGCTTAAAAAGTTTACTCATAAAAAAATAAAGCTGATTATAAAGTTTTATCAAACGACGAGTGACTTTTGAAATAAATTACCCACCTACGGTGTACATCTACGTCCGCTTGTTGCTCTATAATATCCACCTCATGTTGCACTGCAATACATGTCTGTATTTACTTCAATGACATCATCGGCGGCCAATCAGCAGCCGCGTATCAAACACACCCTACTTGCCTCATTAATCTCAGCTGCACAGGTCAATCAAATAGACTATAGCTATACATAATGAGCCCAGGAAACTATTATTTCTGGTGAAAAGGGTGCTTGGAATTATGAAGGAAGCTCTTGTCACAACCAGGAATACAGAATTTGTCTTATATGTCTAACAAGACAGTACATCTAATTTATTCATAATGTCTGCTTGTGAAATATGGTTGCGGGACAGTGTCTTTCATCATGGAGGACCCTTTGCTTGATCAACTTCGCCAATGTTGAAAGTGATACATGTGCTTGAATACTTCGGTGCAGTTCCGTTACGCTAGTTATCATCATATTCATCAGCATCATCATAGTCTTCATCATTGTTTTTGCCTCCTTTCCCACCTAAGGATTGGGTGAAGTCAGATCTGCCTATCTGTCTGTGTGAGTTTGCCTGTCTGTGTGTTTGTCTTTATATCTGTCTGCCTAGCTGTGTAATTGCCTGTCTGTGTCTGCGTGTTTGCCTGTTTTCCTATCTGCTTGCCTGCCTGTCTCTCAGCCTGTCTCCCTCCTACATGCCTGTATATCTGCCTGCCTGGCTGGCAGCCCTTTTAATGAACGGGGGAAACTGGGCGGATTTGTGTGCCACTGCTGGTGAGGTTTGCCGAGGGTAACCACGTTATTGTTTCTTTGTTGATGAAAGAAGTTTCTAACCTTTCCATCTCGTAAAGGTCTTTGATAAAGTGAATAATAGTTGTCGTCTTGTATTTGTAATTATATAATCTCAATGAAAGAGTCAATGGAAGTGAACGTATCCATTTCCCATCCATCCAATGGTCGCCCAACCGTGTTTTGCCCAATAGGAGCCCTCACAAACTCCTGAAAGTTGCCAGTGTTTGCCGGATCACTAAATAGCGTGAGGTCACTACCCGCTCAGAGCTGGTGTACCTTCCTTAACCCGCAGCATCCCGTCGACGTGAATTAACGTCCACACATTTTGTCACTGCCTATCCCATTGACATTCATAAAAGCGAATCAATTGCAAGGTCCCTATTTTGCACAATTTTAAATTTTCGCGAGTGATTTCTGGTACTTATACACGGGACACCTTCCTCTACAAGATGCCAGGCAGGGACAATGCCTTACCCAGCATGACCTCCCCCTCCCCCAGCACGCCATTGTCTCAGAAATTCACCTGTTACCAGTGACCTGGCCAGCAAAGCCATGTCATGCCACGGTACGAAATTCAGGGCCAGAGTGATTCCACAATCGATGACAATGTGGAGGACAAACTTTACATAGCATTAGAGGAAGAAACAGTCAGAAATGATGATCAGGTAATGTTGCCAAAAAAGGTCAGGTATGTTGATGTGTTTCATGAGTGAAACAATGCTTATAGTGCCTATATTACTGTGTGAAAACCAATATTCTCTCATACTACATATAAATTCGTATCAAATAAATAAATAAATACCGTTTATGAGTGGTGTGGGATGGTTACACTCCCACAGAACTCGTTTTCTTTGGAGCCAGCCCGATAGAAAACACAGTAAGATAAGGAGGTACTGCTACCTGTTTCGAGTATTTTAAACCTCAGATGAGCGATTTCTCTATGATTTTTCGATGTTTCTTACCAAAAGCGGAGGTTTGAGCAAAAAAAAATTTTTTCCAAAAATTGTCGGGATTGGGGGGAGTCAGTGGTGGAAAAGTGGTCGGGATGGGGCGGGTTAAAAAAAATTCTTATCGGGGTCATTACTCATGCATAAAGCATTATATGAGTATTATAATCGTCTTAGATATATTACTGATGCTCTCAATGAGATTTACGCCAAAAAGTTCTCCACAAAGTTTATTAAAAGCCATGAAAGCTTGTTGTTTGTTTTTGCATTCAGCACATTTTTACCAAGTATTATGAATCTCAGTTGTTCAAAAAATTTATCATACAGTTTCCAAAGACCGTATTCTTTCATTTGGCAAACCCTGACATGATTCTATCTGTTATACACTTAATAATAGTAAGAACTGTACAGCCGAAATCTTACATGCCCGATATCAGCGACCCGAGTTTTAAAAGGCACGGTATTCCTCTTGCTTTGAGAAAATGTCTCAGTTCTGCTACAGTCTATTTTTCCACATATACTTTAGCTCCACAGTCGACCATGGCACTGTATTTTCTGGATTTATCGGCTGATTTCAATAGGCGCAGGCGTCAGGAATGGTGTATACTCATCACCAGCGCCGCCCTGGGCCCCTGGCGGCGGGAACACAAACTACGTGCCTCCGTATGAGCTCAGTGAGTTCATACGATCTTCGATTGTTTATGTACCATATTTTCTTCATTTGTTATGTAAGATACAATATCGTTATATTCAGTTACCATTTTTCCTTACCGGTGTACATTCACCATCTAAAAACACGACAGTGTTCAATACTCAGGCAACATAATACTCACATGTAGGCTGTCCCTAAATTGAGTTGGATGCAACCTTAAGATTCTATTATATTTTGAAAACGAAGCCATTTTTTCTCCAGTATTATATGCAGATAAATCAATAAGTATCCTATTTTCAGTTCAGTAACACAAAAATTGTATAACAGAGAGTAATTCAAGTTTACCCCACTTTTGCACTTTACATTAAGTAATCTGGCGAGAGGTGGCATCTTTTGCCAGTTTGTTGGGGCTCCTATTAGGTGCTTACTGACCTCTGGATATGTTGCTTAGTCCACAGAGACAATAAACGCCGAGTCAGACTACAGAGCGACAATCATCTTTCCTTGATTCAGTACCAACACAAAAAGCAGCTCAGAAACAATCCATTCCATCCTTACAGTGATGTAGTCCCTTACGTTACAACACATTTCGCTCATCTGCATCTTTTTCACTACACAGACAGTTCTTCAACATAAACCCAACAAAAGACCTCGAGAAGCCCCCTGCTCAAGTGGCTGGGTCTCTGCAGCCCACCGGGTTCATTTCCAGATGATCCTTGGCAATACAAGATAAATCTATCATTACATTTACCATCAATCTTTCCATCTAAAGCCTGTTCTATTCTTTTCTTCACATTCTCCATTCTTTCCTTTTCCACATGTAACCTTTTTTCCTTCCCCTCTTGCAACTCCTGGTGTGTAGAGACCTGATGAGAGAGAGACAGACAGAGAGAGACAGAGACAGACAGACAGACAGACAGACAGACAGAGATGCTAGCCAAGACAGGATGTGTATAGTGAACGAATAAGTAGGAGGATGAGGAAGCAGGCTGGACAGGGGAGGTAAATCAATCATTTCCTGTGGCACCCTCGGGGATGCATAGGGCCTCGATGAACTCACACCACCACATCCTATCTTGTGCTAACTCCTCAAGATCTCCCCAACACTCATCTCCAGCTTCCCGTCTCATTGTCCTCACCCATGTCTCTTTTGGCCTTCCTCTACCTCTCCTACCAAGTGCCACCCACCCTGGTGTACCTCGTACTATTCCCTGTCTCCTATACACATGTCCTAGCCACTTCCATCGTGAGAATCTAACATATTCATCGATCGGCTGCACTCCAGTTATTTCTCTAATTCTACTATTTGGTATCCTTTCCCACCACTTAACTCCTAATATTCTTCTAAGTGCTTTATTTTCAAACACCAAGAATTTATTTTCCATAGTCACTGTGCTGTACCAAGACTCGTGTCCATAAATTAAGATACTCCTAACCATTACCTTATAAAGTTTGATTTTTGTATGCACAGAAAAATTGTTATTATTCCAAACATTTCTAAGCATTCCCATTGCCTGATTAGCCTTCTTTAACCTTTCCTCGAATTCAAAGTTCAAAGAACCATCCTTGGCTAAATAAGTACCTAAATATTTAAACCTATCAACTTGCTTTACAACCATACCTCCAATTACACATCCCTGCGCATTCTCCGTATTCATATTGATTATTTCAGTTTTTCCACAATTAATAACCAAACTCACCTTGCGACCTTCACTCACCAAACAGTCCAACACTCTCTGCATCTCTTCTGGCCCATCACAAATCAAAACTATATCATCTGCATAATCTAAATCCAAAAGTTTCCTGTTCTCTCCCCAAAGTATACCTGCACCGGTTTCTGTTCCAACGCGTTTCATAATGTAATCAATGACTAATATAAATAGTAAAGGCGATAGAACACCACCTTGAATTACTCCGGACTTGACTTCAAATGAATCACTCAGACAACCATCAACCATCACTTTACAAAATATGTCCTCATGCATGTTTATAATGACCCTCACAAACTCCTCTGGTATTCCATAATGTCTCATGATCTTCCCCATAGTCTCTCTCGAAACACTATCAAAAGCTTTTTCAAAATCAACAAAACAAAGACTTAATGGTACTCTCATTTCATTAACTTGCTGCATCAAATGCCTAACTATAAAGATCTGATCATTGCAACCACGTCCCTTTCTAAAACCAGCCTGTTCATCCCTCAGAATACCCTCAACCACCGGCTCCAACCTATTTAACAACACTCTACTGAAAACTTTCAAAGCTATCGGTGACAAAGAGATTCCCCTCCAATTACCACATTCACTCAGGTCTCCCTTCTTCGGAACTTTAACAATTACACCATTCTTCCAAACTGATGGTAGTAACCCCGTCACCCATATCTTATTGAATAGCTTGGTCAAGATCATTATTAATCTATCCCCCTCCACTTTAAACATTTCCGGAAATAAACCATCCTCCCCTGGTGCCTTATTATTCTTTAACTGTTTTACTGCTTTCTCCACTTCTGCAAGCCTCAACTCTCCTCTTTCTATATTTAAATCTTCCTGAGCAGACGGTATATCCTCTTCTGGTGGTATTGGTCTATTAAGAACTATCTCAAAATGCTCTTTCCATCTATTTTTAATATCTCCATCTTTGGTCAATAAATTTCCTTCCCTGTCTCTAACTGGTATTTCCTTGCGTTTACCTGCATTATCACTCAGTTCTCTAATCGATTCATATGCTATTCTTTGACTCTGTCCATCATTTTTGTTTATTAAGATTTCAGTCTCTGCAACCTTTTCATCCACACATCTTCTTTTATCTCTCCTAGCTAACCTTCTTACTTCTGAATTCAAACTCCAGTACGCAGCTCTTGCTAATTCAATCTCTCGTTCATCAACACATTGCATCTCACTCCTCAATTTAGCCTCACCTCTCTTTTTTATCATATCCCACGTTTCCTCTGATATCCATTTCTTTCTCCTGAATCTATGTCTCCTTCCAATCGTACATTCAGCAGTCTCATGCAAAACTTTGTTCACATCCTCCCACATCTCATCTACACTTCTCTCCCCCTCTTCCAACGTTTCCAACACCAAAAACCTATTTCTGCATTCTAATCTGAATTCCTCCTTTTCTTCTCCTTCCCTTCTAAGCTTAACAATATCGTATCTACCAACACCAGATTTTTCATTCTTCTGATTTTTAAGTTTAAACCTTATTTTTGCAATGCTGAGTTGATGGTCACTACCAATATCCGCTCCCCGTTTAACATGAACATCTAGCAGAGAACTTCTATGCCTCCTACTGATAGCGATATGATCAATCTGATTTTTATATTTTCTACACAGCGACACCCAAGTTGTCTTGTGTATATTGCAATGCTGAAAGAGTGTGCCCCCGATGACTAAGTCATTTGCTAGACAGAAGCTTCCAAACCTCACTCCGTTTTCACTCATCCTACTACCAACTCCCATCTTACCCATACATGCCTCAAATCCCTCATTTGAACAGCCCATAACTGCATTAAAGTCTCCAACGCAGATCAAAACATCATGTCTAGGTACCCTTCCTACTCCTTCTTGCAACTTTTCATAAAATGTGTCTTTCCTTTCATCGCGTGCATCATTAGTAGGTGCATAACACACAAACAGACTGATGTTGCCATGATTTGATTTAAACCGTGCGTATAACAATAGCTCATCTATAGGATCCCACTCACATAAAGCCTTATTTGCCTTACAACCCAGCAACAATCCTACTTTCTGATAATGCATTCCGTCCTGTCGGCCAGATATCAATAAACGTATACCATCCTCCAAATCCAACTTATCGACTCCAGTTAATCTAGTTTCTGTCAGAGTACAAATATCAAGTCCGTAATTTTGAAAAACCTTCACTAACTCATCGATTTTACCGTCATGATTTAGCGTTCTCACATTCCAGTTACCAATTTTAATTGTATTTTTTGCATTAACAAAGGAATTAGATTGTAATTGAGGCAACCGTGAGATTCTTAGCACCCCCTGCCCATTTAAGGGCTGCACGGGACTGGAGGCCATTATTGTTCTTTCAGAGTCAATCAAGGTTTCTTTGGCTAACTTCCTGAACACCTCGCCATTGTGTTGCAGTCGCAGTAGGCAGCTAACTTCCCTGATTGCCCACACCCGAAAGACCCAGCTATGCTGTAGCCAGTCACGTGCCGGCATGCTTCCCAGCCATTTCACTCTCAAGGAGTTCCTCTGCCTGAGAAAGCAACAACCCCCCTGCTCCCGAGGGCTTTTGATCTGTGTAGGTAGAGGGCGATCACTCCCTCGCTAGCCATATACAGTGTATATACAGTGTATATACAGTGTATATCCCTAATCAGTGTGGACACTCGGACCAAAATTTTTCAGAACTGTATCCCGGACTTGGAGACTTCAAAGTTAAATAAAAGAAGTTCTTTTTAAGTTCTATTAAAGCTCGAAAGGAAGTAGACGGGGTGGTTACAGGCTACTGAGGTGAAATTAAATAAAATTTAAACAATACAACTGAGACATTATGTAATGGCTGGAGGTCTGTGGGAGAGGAGATGGAGTAGGATAAGGATGAGAATGGGGAGGAGGAAGATGATGATGATGATGATCATGATGATGATGATGATGCTTAAGTGGAAGAGGAGGATGAGGATGATAATGATAGTGATGATGATGGTGAATAACCATGATGATTATGATCAGGAGGAGGAGGAGAAGGAAGAAGAAGAAAAGGAGGAGGAAGAAGAGGAGGAGGAGAACAAGAAGGAATGTGTGGAGGAATAAGAGGAGGAGAAGGAGAGGGTATGTGTGCTTTTTTCCTCCTCAGTGATATAGAGTTGTACTGCTGCCTTTTATGTTAGTGATCTACGGTACGTGAATTAAACTGCAAGAGAGGAAGAGGTACGGACTAAGTTAAAGTGAAAAGAAAATAATAGTAAGGGTTGAAGTGCCATAATAGTGAAATAAATCGGAGAGGAGGGGATGCCAAGAAGCCTATAATGCCCAGGAAAATAAACCCCGAGAGAGCAAAGCCCAGTAGAGTAAATCCCAGTAGAATAAAGCCCAGTAGAATAGAGCTCGGAAGAGTAAAGCCCAGCAGAACAATGTCCAGCAGAGTAAATCTCGTTGGAGTAAAACCTGGCAGAATATAGGCCGGCAAAATAATACCTGGTAGAATAAAACAAAGCAGAATAAAGTACAGTAGAACAAAGCCCTGCGGCATACTGCCCGGCAGAATAATGCCCAGCAGAATTAACACCAGCGGAATAAAGTCCAGCAGAATAAAGCCTTGCCACATACAACCCAGCAGAAAAAAGCTCAACAGAACAATACCCAGCCTAGTAAAACCGAGAAGAATAAAACCCAGTAGAATAAAGATCAGCAGAATAAAGCCTAGCAGCATAAGGCCCCCAGGGCGTAGACTGTAGCACCAATAGAACATGGCAGTACTCATAAGGTATAGTAGATGAAAAGCTGGTGACAGGGATACCTTGAGCTACCGTTTCATCAGCCCTTGGGCTTCTGACCACCCCCCTTTGCTGAACCTTTTCAGTGTTTCCATAACACACAGAGTAGACCAGCATATTCCCCTACATAGTTTCCTCTTACAATCAACACCAACACCACACATCCTGTTTGAAATCTAGGAAGAAGTGCATCTCTGCACCAGCCTTGGAGTCCCCGGATAGTGGGAGGGAGACCATTAAAAGCCCACACCGTCCACCCTTCTCGTGGTGACGACCACTTGAGACACAAGTAATCATTGTCTGGCTCAGTCTTTATTCATACCTGCAACGTATGTGACCTTCCTCTAATTTTCTCTCTGTTGAATGCCATCTCTCTTCCTCTAAACCTCACATTCACTTCCTCACTGAGACTCAGCTGGGAAACCTTGCACTATATCCTTCTACTTTTTCTATATTCACTTTAAAGCTAATGGTGGCTGTTGTACATATGTACACAACAACATATCTTGATCTAGTGTTCTTGAACTAGCATCTTCTGAGTTCTCTACTCCCTGTCTTTGTCTATCCTGTCAATCTTTGGCTAATCATGTCTGTGCTGTGTGCATATGCCCTAATTCTAGTGCTATTAAAAAATTTTTGACTAGTTTACTTCGAAGATAGAACACATCCTATCAATTTCTTTTTTCTCTGAAATCTCCCTTCTAGGTGATTTTAATGTTCAGCATCACTTTTAACTCATCTTCTTTCACTAATTCACCTCGTGAACAACTCTACATCTTTTCTATCCTTAATGACCTACAGCAGCTTGTACAACATCCTCCCTGCATCCGCGATCGCCTTGGAGAGAGTTCCTATATAACAGACCTTTTTTCTTATAACTAATCCTATTGCTAACCCTGTTAATCTTTTCTCTTCACTGGGCTCCTCCGATCACAACCTTATCAACTTAACCTGTTCCATCACTCCAGTAAGGCCTGTGGATCCTTCCAAGAAGTGACGGCTGTTGCAATTTGGAGATGCTGATTCAGAGGGGCTCCAGGCAGTGCTTCTTTCATTTTTCCTGGAATGACTATTGCTTCACGACTGAGAGATTGAGAATCATCTGAGTGTGTGTCGTGCATTACAGAGACTATTCTTTCTGGCATGAAAACATACATTCCTTCTTGTTATCCTGTGACTAATGTAAACAAAAAAATAATAAAAATAAAACTTGGTTTGATCACGCTTCTTCTAACGCTGTCCACATCAAGAAGAAGCCCATAAAAGGTATTGGAGACAACCCATCCCCGAATCTCACATCTTTTATGTCTTTTCCCAGCACCATGCCAAGTCTGTTCTCCACTCTGCTAAGGATAATTTCATTTGTACTAAATGCTCTGAACTATCTGACTCAAATTCTTCCTGCTTCTTCTGGCACCTTGCCAAAAACCTCTAACGACTTTACATTATCATCCTTCCTTTCTCTTTTCCGTTCTGATGGCTCTGTAGCTGTTTCCTTTACTGTACAAGAGGACTTTTTGCTCAGGTTATATCCACCACTTCCACCTTAGACGAATCCGGTGCTGTTCTTCATTACTTCCCGTCTCTGATTTCCTCATGGTTGACATTAAAATCTTTTCAACTGATGTATTTTCTGCCCTCGAGGCCGAAGTACTAACAAGGCATATGGGCCTAATGGGGTCTTTCCTGTTGTCCTCAAGAACTGTGCTTCTATGTGTACACCCTGCCTAGGTAGGTTCTTTTGCCTTGTCTATCGACTTGCACCTTTCGTATTTGCTGAAAGTTTGCTTTCATTCAGTCAGTCCCAAAGAAACGTGACCATTCCCAGCCCTCCAACTATCGCCCAATTGCTTTAACATCCTGCATTTCTAAAGTTTTAGAAATTATTCTTGAAAAACTAATTTTAGAGCACATTTGTTATTAGAACCTTGTTTCAATTCACCAGCATGGGTTCCGCCAGGAACGCTCCACTGGCAGTCTTCTCACCTTCCTTTCAGACTCCTGGTCAACCTCCTTTATAGACTTTGGCGAAGGCATTGCATTTTCACTTGACAACTCAAGGTCTTCCGATCGAGTCTGGCATAAATCTTTCATTTCCAAACTGCTCTCTTACCGTTTCTATCCTTCTATTTGTGCCTCATCTCTAGATTCCTTTCTGGGCGTCTTATGGCTCCTGTTATAGATGGCCACTGTTCTTCTCCTAGAGCTAATAGTGGTGTTCATGAGAGGTCTATCCTGCCACCAACTCTCTTCCTTTTTTTCATCAACGACGGTCTAAACTGTCCAGGTAGTCCTACCCACTCATACGCTGATGACTCCACCCTTCACCTTTGCATTTGCTTCTCATAGCGCCCATCTAAGAAGTCACTTAAAAAAATAAGGGGTGAGGCTATGACACGCCTAATTTCTGACTTGGCTCTTATTTCTGCTTTGGGTAAAAGTAATCCTGGTGTTTTAATGCTTCAGAAACTCAGTTCCCTTCTTTCAGTTCAACAAAATCTTCCAAAGGAGTATTTTCAAGTCCTGAACAATGTTCAACTCAATCCAGCATCATCTTTGAACACACATGGGGTTTCATTCTCACGAGATTTATATTTGAAAGATTATATTATCTCCCCTGTTTGAAATGTCTCCAAGATACTGGGTGTGCTAAGCCGATTTTGTGCCTTCTTTACCCCCGCACAGTTATTGACTTTATAAAGAAGCTTTATTCACCTGTTTAGAGTACAACTCTCATATGTGAGGAGGTTCCTCGCATACAGCTTTTCTCAGCAAGGTGGAGTCAAAGGCTTCTCGACTCATTAACTCTCCTGCACTTACTGGCTCCCTTCAACTTGTGTCTTCACCGAACTGTTGCATTTTATCTCTTTGCTATCGCTACTTCAATGGTCACTGCTCCTCTGAATTGTTTGCCCACATCCCTCCACCGAAACGGTCAGCATGTAGCAACCGTCTTGCAGCAAACTCTAGTTCCTTTTCTGTTCATGTCTCTAATGCAGGAATTAGCCGTTCCTCCCATTCCATCATATGTGCAACAAGTCAGCTCTGAACTGTCTTTCTCTGTCTGTATTTCGCACTACCCATGACCTCCAGTCTTTTAAATGCGATGTTACCAGGCATCTAGAAGTGAAAGGATCTTGAATTACGCCCTCTGTTATTTTGTTTTTATTTTTTCTTCGGAGGGAACAATCTTGATGGTTTCATCTTTCTTCTTTGCATAAGAAATGTTCAAACCGGAGAGTCTCTGCAGCTGAATAAATGTCCTCGTTAATTCCAGTGAGCTTCTACCTGAGAATAAAGCCCTTAGTTCATTCTAGGTACCGACTACAGGTCACTGAAGTGAGTCTCCAAACTCCAGAAGAACAAGACTCTTTAGTCAATATAGACAAAGATCCCTAACCCCTTTCCGCTCCGTCTGATTGGTAGGTGTGGTTGGATAAGAAGGTGGATCTACGCAGTAACAAAGGCAACTGATTTCTACCTCATGATTAAGGCTCATCGAATTCCCTTCACCTTCACTTTACTAGTGAATCTCTGAATGTAGCCCAGTTCCGTCAAAAGAAAGCAATTGAAAAGTACTGTGGTTCATTTCAGGGTACTTCCACCACTCACCAGCCCACCCCCACCTTGTTACACCCAAGGACAATTATTCCGTTCCTGCGCAATCGCAATCTCTTAGGAGCGTTAACTGACTTCGGAAACCAGGGTAGTTTGTTTAACGTGACAGTTTAATGGAGTCATGGGAAAGCATAATGAACACGCCTACGACTCTCATTACAGGTACATGAGGCTAGTATGAGGGTCTGTGCATTATAAGGGAGTGTGCAGTTTGAGGGAGTGTGTAATATGTTGTGTAGTCTTAAGTAGTGTGTGCAGTCTGAGCTTGTTTAGTTGATCTGTCTGTCTGTCTGTCTGACTGCCTGTCTGTCTCTCGGGTTTGCATGCTTGCTTGCGAATGCATGTACGTGTGTTCTTACCTAATTGTATCTTTACAGGAATGAGTCAAGCTCGTACTGTCCCGTGTCTTAAACCATATTTATCGTACATATCCTTAAATTTGTGAATTGTTTTGGCACACACTATTTTATTCGGTAGTGCATTCCATTGATCAATTGCTCTGTTTGGGAAACTGAATTTCCTTACGTCTTTATCACCTCTTCTTATGCAGTTTTTTGCAGTGTCTTCTTGCTGATGCTTCCCCATATGTTAAGTAATCATTTATGTCTATTTTCTCCTTCCCTGATATGCATTTATATAGCATTATCATGTCACCTCTTTTCCTTCTCTCGTGTAGTGTTGGTAGATTCAGTTTATTTAGTCTTCCTTTGTAGCTTAGGTCCCTTAAGCTTGGTATCCATCTTGTAGCGGCCCTTTGAACTTTTTCAATCTTGTTTATGTGTTTTTTGAGATGAGGACTCCAGACTACTGATGCATACTCCAGGGTTGGTCTAATGAATGATGTTATTATCCTTCTTAGCATGTCTTCATTTATGTATGTGAATGCTATTCTCATATTTGCAAGCAGTGTATACATGTTTACGTACCTTCTCGCTGATGTGGTCAGCCAGAGATAGTCTGTTATTGATAATCACACTTAGGTCCTTCTCTCTTTCTGATGTGTGTAGGGTTTTATTTCCTAACGTATAATCCCAGTCAGGTCTTTTTCCACTTTTACCAAACTTGATTACATGACACGTGTCCACATTGAATTCCGTTTGCCATGTATTACTCCTTTCATGAAGTTTACTTAATTCTTCTTGTAGCTCTTTACAAGAGTCTGTGTTAGTAATTCTCTTTTGTATTTTTGCATCATCTGCAAACGTATTCAGATAGCTTTCATTTCCCGTGTTACTGTTTATATCATTTATATACACAAAAAACATGATTGGTGCCAGCACTGAACCCTGTGGTACTCCACTAGTCACTTCTTTCCATGATGAGTAGTTTCCTCTTAGTACTGTTCTCATTTCTCTTTTTATGAGAAAATCTTGCATCCAACAAAACAATTTGCCTCGAATTCCTCCTTGATGGTACAGTTTCCATAAAAGTCTTTGGTGTGGTACTGTGTCAAATGCTTTCTTGAAATCTACATAGATACTGTCCACCCATCCTTCTCTCTCCTGTATTGTGTCTTTTACTCTGTCATAGTAGCTCAACAGATTAGTAACACATGATTTTCCTTTTCTGAAACCAAACTGTCTTTCTGTTATCATACTGTGTTCTTCTAGATGATTTACCCAAGCTTTTCTTATAAGCATTTCTAATACCTTGCTTACAACACTGGTCAGTGATACTGGTCGGTAATTGAGTGGATTTTGTATATTCCCTTTCTTGAATAAGGGGACAATATTTGCTTTCTTCCAAATATTAGGTAGTTTACCTAGACTCAAGGATTTCTTGAAAATTAAAAATAATGGTTTACTTAACTCCTTTGCACATTCTCATAGTACCCAACATGAAATTTCATCATGACCACTTGCTTTTCCTCTGTCTAATTTACTTAACTCCTCCTGTATTACTTTTTCTGATATTTGTATATCTGGTAGTATGTGTGGACATGCATGTTCCACATAGTCCCTCTCAAAATTTTTTTCTTCTGTAAAAACTAATTGGAAATTCTTATTTAGTGCTTCACAAATATCTTTCTCTTGTGTATAGGTGATTCCCTCGTCCGTAATGGATTGTATTATATCTTTTACTTTGGTTTTGCTTCTGATGTAGCTGTAAAATAGCTTTGGTTGATCACTACTTTTATTTATTATATCCTACTCAATCTGTTTTTGGGCTTCCCTCCTTATTCTTGTATAATCGTTTCTTGCCTGTTTGTAATTATTATATGCCCTTTCACTATTGTGTCTTCTGTATCTATTCCACAACAAATCTCTTCTTTCTTTTGATTTTTTACATTCTGTATTGAACCAGTTCTGTATTTCTTATCTGCTTCTTTGTGCTGTGGGATGTACTTCTGGACTCCTATTTCATAAAATTCACAGAATTTTTTATATACAGCATTTAAATCTTGTCCTCTAAGCTCAATTTTCCCAATCAACTTCTAAGAAATACTTCTTTAGGTCTTGATAATTTCCCTTTTTATAGTTTAGGCTCTTTTTGTAAGTTTCATTGCTGTTAACTATGTCATATGCTATCCTTAAGCTGTAATTTAGTACTGCATGATCGCTTTTGCCGAGTGGAGGGTGATATATTAAACTGTCAGTATCATTTTCTTTCCTAGTAAATATTAGATCTAGCATTGTACATCGAGTCCTCTTTTTCTGGTGGTTTCCCTCACATGTTGCGTTAGGAAAAACTCTTGCACGAGATCCAGGAACTTTTGGTCCCAACAGCTTTCTTGGCTATTTATATCTAGGGTATTCCAATTTATATTTGTATTAAAATCTCCAGTTAGTATAATTCTTTCCGATTTCTCTTCCATTTTATGTAGTAATGATCTTAAACTCTGAATTGTACTCTCTGCCAGGTCCTCATATTCGTCTCTTTCCCATGTGTTTGATCTGGGTGGCATGTACAAATTGGCTACACTTACTTTCCCTTCAGATGTGTTGATCTCTACTGCAATCAGTTCTATTTGTGACGGTATATCTAGTTTTATTTCATTGACTTTTAGATTTTTCTTAGTTAATATTATAATTCCTCTTCCTTTTTTTAAGTTTCTGTCTCTTCTCCATATACTGTATTCCTCTAAGTTTAGTATGTCATTGGATATCCTTGGTGTTAATTTTGTTTCAGTTAGGCATATTATATGTGGTTCATTTTCTATGACATAATCATTCATCTCTAGTAATTTAGATACCATTCCATCCACATTTGAGTACATCAACTTTATCATCTTGTTTATATACTTGTCATGACATGGTTCTACTACCTTCCTCCTTTTTATTCCGTCCTGTTTGTGTACCACTTTCGTACCTGCAATCCTATTACTTTGTAAAAAAAAAAAAAATGTGTTCATCTCCTCTTCTGATCTCCCCTCATTTTTTGTTTTTGCTTCCTCCCTCTTCTCTTTCAGTAATTCCAGTTCCTCTTGTGTTAGGCATCTTTTTATCCATACATTTTTTAACTCTTTTTCCATAAGATTCTTTGCATTTTTTAGTATCTCCTCCACAGTGTTTACACTCTGGAAAGTTAACTTTAGAGGTCTTGTCTTGCTTTTCTCATATTTCCCTAACCTTTTGTGTTCCTCTATATCTTTACTACAGATTTCCTCTGATACTTCTTTCAGTAAGCTCATTTGCCATCTCCTTTTTGTCTCTTGTGATCTTGTTTTTACTTCTTCCTCTTCTATACCAGTGATTACTATAGATTTGTTGATATCTACTGAATCTCTGACTAACTTTGGGTTGTTTTGGATTATTCTTTTCACTTCCTTTTTAATGCTTTTTTCCTCTACCCTTGTTTCTAAGTTTTTCTTTCCTTTCACCATTTCAGCATACGTGGTTTCCACATCATTTTTGTAGCTTTGCACAGGTTCATTCACCTGTGTTATCGTCTCCTCAAAATCACTGCTCTGGTCTATCAGACTGCTTACTTGCCTAATTGTCTCTGTATCATTTTTGAACTCTTCCATAATTCTTTCGTGATTGACTACTGTACTTGCTATTTCACTCATTTTCTTCCTAAGTGTACTCAGTTCCACTGTTAGTTCACTGATGGTTGTGTCTTTCTTGTTGACCTCCCTTCCTAGTATTTCTATTTCTTCCTCTTGCAAGTGCATCTGCTTCTTTATTTCATCAATTTCATTCTTGAAAGCCATCTCCAGTTGGTGTACACGTTCAACCAGTCTATTGTGAGTCTCCATTTCAACCAGTCCTTGGTAGAAATCATCATCTTGCTTTCTACCTTTATCCCTTTTCTTTTCCAAGTTTGCTTTACTAAAGTATGTGTCCATTTTGCAATACTAAAAGCACAGAGTACTTACATTCCCTGGGGCAGTTGTAGTCTAAACAAACCTCAGCTGACTGAGCGCATTCTTTCGCCACTCGGTTCTCTTTTCTGTTTGAACAAGTCTTGCTTAAACTTCTTAATATTTTTTTTTAATAATAAAAAATCATTTAGTCTAACCTGGTACAGAGCTTGACTCATATAAAGATACTAATTTAGGTAATGCCACTGGCCGTGCTGGCTCGGTATGGAGCGCTGTTGGCGCACGTCTGTTCTCCTTGACTCCTGTGTGTGTGTGTGTGTGTGTGTGTGTGTGTACTATGAGTTGCGGCCAGTAGCCTAAGTAAGCTGTGGTAGTGTGAAGCAGTGTGCAGTGTGCAGGAGTATGAAGTGTGAGCTGGTGCGTGCAGTTAGAGCATTTGTTTAGTTGTGTGTAATATGAGTCAGTGCATAGTTTTGAGTGCTTGTCTATGAGAAAGAGGCGAGATGAAAATGATGAATGGTGAAAGAACTTGGCCACTCCCACAGCCTGAATATTAAGTCGTTATTGCATGAAATTCTAAAAGTCCTGATTATGAAATAGGAATGAATATCTTTGGAGACTGTATTCGGTTTTGTTTGCATGAAGAAAGTGGAAAGCTTCCACAACCGGAATACTAAGTGGTGATTACACGAAGTTCACTTAGTTTTATTTATAAAACTAGGTAAATTAAAAATTAGTAATTTAAGAATGGGGAACAGGGATCCCTAAAAAAAGGAAACAGACAAGGAAGGATCCCTGGAGAGCATGCAAAACCAGCAAGGGTTCAAGTAACATTGACAATGTAAACTCACAAATCCCTTTTGACTCTGGTATTAACAGTTTGTAAAGAGTCAAAACAGGGATTTGTGGGTTTACATTGTCAACGTTACTTGAATCCTTGCTGGTTTTGCATGCTCTCCAGGTATCCATCTTTGTTTACCTTTTATAGCGATCCCTATTCCCCTTCTTTAAATTACTAATTTTTTATTGACCTAGTTTTCTTACATATTTATAATCTATTTATGAACTAAACAATCAAAGTTCCTGCGTTTCAGTTATGTCACTAAACACTTGACATTTTCTTATAATTTTCATTGCTGTGGTGTCGTGGCTTTGCACACACTGATTGTTTGTTGTTATTTTAAATTCTGGTCTTCGTTTTGTTTAATATTGTTGTGAGGCCTCTTACAGTTGACAGTGCTTCAGAATCTCCATATTCTGCAAACTGTTGAAGCAAAGATAATTTATAAGAAGCTGCATTGAGTAAAAACTGAAATGCTTTATATTCAAGCTGGTTTCAAGACAGAATCAAAATCTGTTGTATTCTTTGCTCGACTATTTCGCATAATAGTCGGTATTTTTTTATTTTTCTTGTGTGAAATTGAAAACGCATTGTCACTACATTAGTTACAGTAATATTTGATTTAGTGGGCACTTCTTGTGCCTCTCCCATACCCTCTTCATCCCTTTCCTCTGTCTCTTCCTCGTTCCCCTTCTCCATCTCATCTTCTCCCTCCTCTGCGCCCCCCTGCAGTTGGCTTGTGAGAGATAGTTACTGTCACGCTGAATTCCAGTAACGCTGAAAAACTGATCCAAGTTTGGAGTCAGTTAAGAAATGGTCACAATATCACAACGTGGTCACTTCCAATAAGAGCACAAAGCACAAACCCGTGCTTTTCAGTTGTCTCACATGACGTCTACACACAAGCCTGCTGGGACTTCAGGAATTAAATAAAAAAGGCTAAATAAAGCCTTAAGATGAAAGTTAACGTAACTGTGTAAAATCGCACCTGTGCGAGTTAATTAGGTAAAGACCCATTCCCAAAATGGCACTTCATTGCCTGTGTAAGTAATCTACAAGCTAGAAATTTCCACCTACTAATAACAGTGTAATATAAAATTTAATATAGTCGCTCTGCTAGTGATGCACTATTGATATTTGAGAGCATTTCCGTACTTGAATGGCTTCTTACGTGCTTACAATGGCGTAGGGGAATCTCTATGTATCCAGCTGAATGATCATCTTTCAATCAGGTGTTTTAAAATAGGTTATGGACAGGCGCAGCGATCCATTAAATATGACTGGCTAGTTTTTATCCCGAAATACCAAATTATTTTCTTGTAGATCTGTGAAACAATAATATGAATAATAATAATATGAAATAACTGTCAAATTTCGAATGTACCAAACTTTCTTATAACATTTCTTTTCCACATTATCAATGCTTGGCTGACCTAAACTATTGAAAAGGAACCCTCTGGATGTTGTTTCAAGAATAAGTTTTCTTTCTAAGTTGGTTTTTAGGTGACTGCTCTATTAGGGGTTTCAGTAATTTCCTGGGGATCTCTATTATGAAACACTACCGTGGTTCATGATAGGAATGAGCCTCCTTGGTTAGTAGTTAAATCGACCCTCCACTTTGTGTTTATCTGTTCGTCACTTCACAACCAATTTGCTAAGTTGAGGTATATTATCTATTCAACTTGACCATGAGCTATGATGCAAGGGATTAGGGTTCTTTACGAGGTAAAAGCAAATACTATGAATGCTAACTCACAGTACTGCAAAAAAGGAGCGAGGAATTCGTATTGTAAGTGCCGGAGAAACACGGAAGAAAGAGATTAACATAGTCGGAAGTGAATGCAAAAACACAGGAAAAGTGACACAAGCTTGAATGTGAGGAGTATTAGAAATGCTATAACAAGGAATGAATACGAAAAACTTGAAAAGTTAATTTGAAACAAGCCAAATGACAGCCGTGAATGAACGTAAGGCGCGTGAAAAATTAAAGTGAAATTCATGCTTAATGTTTCACCCTCAGATGAGTGTAAAACGTGTGAGAAAAGAATAAGAAACTTGTCTAAATGACACAGCCACCAATGAATGAAAAGCGTGTGAAAAAAAAATAATAATAATAATGTGAAACTCAAACCATATGGCACACCAGAGAATGAACGGAGCATACGAGGACAGTGAATATGAAACACATGAAAATGAATACGAGGCACGCACTACCTAAAATAACAGTTAATGGTGATACAACAGCGAACATGACAATTGGAAACGTGATCGAAGTGTGGTAATTCTCCTTACTGATTAATATTCCAGGTTAATGGTGGTCAGGGAAACACGAGACGAAGCAATGTTGGACTGAGGTGTTAATGTGTGTGTATTTGGGGGAAGTTGTGTTGGTTTAGCCTGCTGGGTGTTGGTTTAGGTGGCCCAACTGGACGCGGGCGGGTGAGGACGAGAACTTCTATGGGTTACAGTGATGCAGAACTCCAGTGAGCAACCGCCCAACCAATCAGGTAATTGATGTGGTCGCGGCGATAGTTATATACTAGAATGATAAAGTTTTATGACAAGTTAACTCAGGTTAGGTTAGATTGGGTGAAGTTAAATGAGGTTAGACTGGGATTATGAACAACTGCATTATTTTATGGTGATCGGGAGTGATCTATCAAACATGAGACGATGGCTTCCTTAATTTCTACGTGAATATGTGGGACTATTTTGATTTACCTTGGTTTTGACTAAAAGTAGGTGTAGCTGAGTTAACTGTGTTGAGGAAAACTGGGGATATCTGAGGTTGTGCACAGCTGTAGCACACACACACACACACACACACATACACACACACACACACACACACACACACACACACACACACACACACACACACACACACACACACACACACACACACACACACACACACACACACACATGCGCGCGCGCGCGAACAGCGTTTGTATAAGCTACTAAAAGGATATTTAACAAACGCGTACTGTTGATGAATTAAGTCATTTAAATAATGTTTTTACTGCATCCATTTACCATGCACTAAAAGGAAATGACGGTGTTATTGAAATGGGTTGTGAATGAGCAATTGATATACTGTGCTTCATGCATGAATATATATATATGGAGCCTCTGTGGTACAGTAGTAGAGTGTGTTTCGTGCACGGATGAACCAGAGTTCGTGCCCCGCCAGGGTAAAAATCTTTGGGAGTGTTCACCCGGCCACGTACTGGATTGGCGGACATAAGGGATGCGGTGGGTGAACCAGTGTCGCTTACTATAAAGTATGCTTGCACCCAGTCGGCTTGCGCGGGCCGATTACACTTGGTTCACAGACTACACACAGATCCAAAGCCACTCCAACACTACAATTACACTTACAAGCACTTCTCCCATCCTAAGCCACTTGGTAGAGATGCATTAGCTGTATCGTCCCGACTTCGGTCGGGATAGGCCGGTCCTGCAGTGGATATTCAAACAGATGATGATGTTGATATATATATATATATATATATATAGATATATATATATATATATATATATATATATATATGAGAGAGAGAAAGTCTGTGTGTGTGTGCCAGAATTACCTTTGAACTCAATTTTTTTTTCTATTTCTTTTTTAGTTTATTCTTGCTGCCTCCAGATAAGATGTTACTGAGATCAGAAAAGACCTGTCATGCGTGGAAAGGTTGATGAAGGCTCTGTGTGATCCCTACATGTGGAAAAGAGTCTCCTGAGCTGACTGGAATCATCTAGTAATTACACTAATTATATGAAAAACACGTGGCAGTACTGAAGGAGGAAGGCAGAATAAGCATAAGAATAATGATGACGATGATGATCAGGAGGAGGAGGATTAGGAAGGGGAATCGGAGCAAGAGGAGGAAGAAGAGGATGGGTATGATAATACTAAAAATTTTTATTATTATTATTTTTTTTATTATTATTATAACTATTGGTAATGGGGGCGCCCATCATCCACTCACTCAATGTAGAGTGATGCCATATGAGCTCTATACTGAGTGACAAGCCAAATGGTTTCCTGTACCCAAGAAACCATTCAATGCGCTGGGTGGTAACCATACAACCGGGGTTTCTGGCAGGGTTGTGTCCCCCAGATTCCCCTATCCAAAATCACTTACTCATGGCAGTCGTTTCAGAGAGCCTCGGAGGGCCCAATACCTGCCCAGGGCCCCAACCAAATGGGCAGACTTGCGTGGCCATGTGGAATATGAGAGATGTGAATGAGGAGAGCAAGAGGGTGAAAGTGGTGAATATGTTCAAGAGTGCAAGATATGTTGTGATGGCATTGTGTGAAACGAAGATGAAAGGGTGAGAAGTGAAGGAGTGGGAGGATGTGATATGTGTAAGATCAGGAATGAATGGGATGTGAAGATGCAAGGAAGGAGTTGCTTTGTTGATGAATGAGGTGTGGCAGAGTGGAATGAGAGACTACAAACGTGTCAGCTCGAGGTGTATGTATGTCAAGTTCAAGTTTGAGAAGGTGAAAGTGGCAGTGATTGTAGCATATGCACCGTGTGAGGACAGGAGTGAGAGAGAGAAAGACAGGTTTTGGGATGAGCTGGGTGAAGTAGTGGGAGAAATGCTCAGAAGCTATAAAGTGATCGTGATGGGGGATGTGAACGGAAGAGTAAGCACTGGTCCTGAGGATGATATAATGGGTTGTTATGCAGTACCAGGAGAAAATGATAATGGGAATCGACTAAAGGATATGTGCCAGGAGAGGAGGTTGTGCATTTGTAATTCTTATTTCAAACACAAAGATGCACATAAATATACATGGTATAGAGGAAACGGGGATCGTGTGGAAAGAAGCCTGATTGATTATGTGCTCGTAGAGAGGTCGATGATGGGAATGGTTGCTGATACTAGGGCTGTGAGAGGATGATGTGGAGGTCTGTCAGATCATATGATCGTGGTATGCAAGATCAAGCTGAGAGGAGTGAGGTGGATCAAGAGAGAGAGGAGCAGTCAGGGAGAAAGACTGAAAGTTGAGAAGCTGAGGATCAAAGAATAGTAGATAATTGCAGGACCAAAGTAGAGGACAAGTTAGAATCAGTGAACTGGAATGAAATGGATCTGGACAGCCTGTGGAATGCATATAGGGATTGCTTAGTTAGGAATGCTAAAGTGGTGTGTGGTGTGGCAAGAGTATCAACAAAAAAGAAGGATACGGCATGGTGGGATGAGGTGGTTGAGAGAGCAGTGGAGGAAAAGAGGAAGAAGTGGCTAAAGTGGTTACAGGATAGTGGTTCAGTTGAAATAACTGAGTATATCAAGAGCAAGAAGCACGTAAAGAGACTAGTGAAGAGGAAAAAGAGGGAGGTAAATGATGATCTGGGAAGAAAAATGAATGCGAACTACCCTGAAAATAGGAAGTTATTCTGTAAAGAGGTGCGGAAATGTAGAAGTGAAAGCAGAAAGAAATGTGATGGTGTAAAGGATGCAGGTGGTAGGTTACTAACCCATGGAGATGAAGTAAGGACCAGATGGAAAGAATATTTTGAGAGCCAGATGAATGGAAATAGAAAGAGCAGAGCGGCTGTAAACATGATTGGTTTTGAGGGTATGCAGAGAAGGAATGCAGTGCCAGGAAACGTGACACTTGCACAGGTGAAGAGCGCTGTGAAATGGCTGAAAAATGGGAAAGCAGCTGGGGTTGATGAGGTGTATGCACAGATGCCTAAGTGTAGTGGAGAGAGTGGAATGAAGTGCTTGTTCGAGATATGTAAGAAGGCATGGATGAGTAAAATTGTGCCTCAGAGTGAAAAAAGCTGTGATTGTACCCCTGTACAAAAATAAAGGTGAGCGGAGTGAGTGCAAGAATTATCATGGCATAAGTTTATAGAGTGTGGTAGGGAAGGTATACGGAAGAATTATAATAGAGAAAGTAAGAGAGATATCAGAAGTCTTAGTGAGTGTTGAACAGGGTGGCTTTCGGAGTGGCAGAGGATGTGTGGATCAAGTATTTGCAGTGAGACAGTTAGCAGAGAAGGCTTGTGAGAAGGACAGTAAGGTATTTATGGCATTCATGGATCTGGAAAATGCATACGACAAAGCAGACAGAGGGGGATTGTGGAAAGTTTTGCGTATGTAAGGTGTAGATGGTAAGCTGTTAGGTGCTGTCAAGAGTTTTTATGATGGTAGTGAAGCATGTGTAAGGGTTAATGGACATCTAAGTGAGTGGTTCACGATCGGTGTGGGCGTGCGACAAGGTTGTGTGATGTCCCCTTGGTTGTTCAATATATTTATGGATTGGGTGATTAGAGAAGTAAAAACTAGAGTAATGGAGAGAGGGAGGGCGCTGGTAATGAATGGTGATAGATGGAATATCTCAAATTTGTTGTATGCTGATGATGCAGTACTGCTTGCAAGTACCGGACAAGAACTCAGTAGGCTAGTGCAGAGTTTTGCTGATGTCTGTGAGCGTCGTGCCTTGAGAGTAAATGTAGAGAAGAGTAAAGTGATGGTTATTGAGAGAGAAGGTGACTCCTAATGTGATGTCACAGTGAATGGAGAGAAACTGGAATTGGTGGGAGAGTTCAAATACTTTGGTACAGTGATAGAAAAGAGAGGAAAATGTGCAAAGTTGAAAGTAGAGTGACACAAGGAAGAAAAGTGGCTGGTGCAATCAAGGCCTTGATAAGAAACAGAGGCTTGAGTGTTGCAGCTCCACGAGGCTTACATGAGGGGGTGTTTGTGCCAACTCAACATATGGGTGTGAGACTATGATGTGGCATGAAAATGAAAAGTCAAGAGTAAGAGCAGTGGAGATGGGACTGCTGAGGAATGTATGTGGAGTACAGAAGGTGGATAATATACGAAATAATGTGATTCGTGAAAGGTGTGGAGTGAGGAAGTTAGTGGACACCAGAATTGAAGATAGTGTCCTGAGATGGTATTGTCATGTGGAAAGAATGGATACCAATAGAGTAGTAAAAAATGTATACCTGAACGAATTTGAAGGAGGGAGGAGGCGAGGAAGGCCAAGGAGAAGGTGGAAAGATATGGTGGATGAGTGTGTGAGGAAGAGAGGTTTGGAAGTCGGTGAGGCTAGGAAACTGACAAGAGATCGAGCTGGCTGGATGAATTTTGTGAGAAGTGCGTGATCACGGATTTTGGCACCCCTTGTGAGCATGGCAGCGTCCAGATTGACTCAATTGGATACGCTGTGTGAAGCTGCAGAATGTAGTGAATGTTTTTGGCGTATCCGGTGGAGCCAGGATTCCGAGGGCTTGAATGATGAGTGAATGGAAGTGTGGCCTATTTGGATTGGGCGAGTTTGTGCTGTCTGGACATTGCTACTCCTCACCCTCCCCTTGGGTGGGAAAGGAGGTCCAGATGATGATGATGATGCTAACTATTAGTATTACTACCATTACTTTTATTATTATAATTAATACTATTAATGTTACTGCTCGTCCCCGCCCCTAAGGGTCTTGGGGACGATTATTATTTTCATTCGGTTTGTCTGTCTGTCTGTTTGTTTGTTTGTTAACAACTTTACGCGATAACCACTTGTGCGATTTTGACTAAAGTTATAGGGACGATGGGCTATGACTTCTGATCAACTGACTAAATCTGGGACCAAACTGGGTCAAGGCCTAGGCTGTCGGAGCAATAAAAAATGTAAAAAAAAGAAAAAAAAATGACAGGCAAAAATCGTTTTCTCGCCATAACTCCTTTCAAACTTGTCATATCGAAATGAAACCAAAACCTAAAGGTGCATCTTTCAAATTTTCATCCTATAACATGCCTCACTACATCAGGGTGGTCACCCCCCCCCCCAGTTAGCCGTAGGGGGATCAATATCAGGTGGGTCGGGCCTATATTTTCAAATGAGTGTAAAATCGTCAATTTTCACCCGATTTACTCCAAAGTCGATATGTGACATCTTTGACTAGATATCCTGTTATGTTTATATGTCAGCGCTAAAATGACTGCCGGGGACGGGTTTGCTGTGCCTTGGCACTGATTCATGTTATTATTATCTTCCCCTTCCTCTTCTTTTTCTTCTTCTTGCTCCTCGTCCTACTCCTGATCATCATCATCATTATCATCATCGTCATCATCATCATACTCATCATCATCATCATCATAATAGCAGTAATAATAATAATAACAACCAGAACAAAAATCTACCTGAGACGTCTTAATCGTATAGGGGGCGGCCTCAAACAAATTGCCTCCATGTCGCCCTGTTTCCTGTTATTTCTCTGCCCTCCCCTCAGCTCGCACCCCCTTCTCTCATATACCTCTCCGCTCCATCCCTACATATCATCATCATCATAAAAGAAGAAGAAGAAGAAGAGAAACCGGTGGCAAGGCACAGAAAACCCGTCCCCGGCAATCATTTTAGTGCTGACATATAAACACAGCAGGATATCTAGTCAAAGATGTCACATATCATTTTTGGAGTAAATCGGCTGAAAATTGACGGTTTTACGCACATTTGAAATTTTAGGCCCGACCCACCTGACATTGACCCCCTACCGATAACTGGGGGGCGACCCCCGTGATGCAATGAGGCATGTTATAGTTTGCAAGTTTGAAAGGTGCACCTTTAGGTTTTGGTTTCATGTCGATATGACGAATTTGAAATGAATTATTGAGAAAAAAACATTTTATTTTATTTTTTATTTTTTAATTTTTTGGGCCTACAGCCTGGGCCTTGGCCCACTTTGGCCCAAAATTTAATCAGGTGATCAGAAGGTCATAGCCCATCATCCCTACAATTTTAGTCAAAATCGCAATAGTGGTTTTCGGGAAAATTGTTAACAGACAGACAGACAAACAAACAGAAAGGCAAAGCAAGTGAAAGCAACACCGGTCCTCCAGCCCCTCCCGGGCAAGAACAGGTAATAATAATAATAATAATAATAATAATAATAATAATAACAGTAACCCCACTGTCTCATCACATAATTTTTCGTTTATTTTTCTTCCCCAAGCAATTTTACTCAAGAAAGACTTTTCGAAGCGAAGGGGTTAAATATCTATCTATCTATCTATTGCCAGACTCCTCAACCCCGTTTGGGGTGGCCACAAACAAATCGCCTCCATGTCGCCCTGTCCCCCGCCATTTCACTGCCCTGCTCCCAACTCACACCCCCCTCTCTCATATACCTCTCCACCCCATCCCTCCATCTCATCCTCGGCCTCCCCCTCCCTCTTCCCCCCTCCACCTCACTCACATACACTCTCTTCGTCAGTCTCCATCCTCTCCACATGGTTAAATATAACCTTCATTTAATTTTCCTCTTTTTTTTTTCTTTTTTTTCCGGTGATGATTTGCTAAAGTTCATTAAATGAGGTCGAAGGTCCCCCCAGACTATTCCAGGATCCAATCAAAGCCAAGAAAACACGCCAATATAGCCAATTAGGGCGAGTTGTGATGATTAGTGAGGGGAAGGTGTGGTAATAGGGAGAGAGAGAGAGAGAGAGAGAGAGAGAGAGAGAGAGAGAGAGAGAGAGAGAGAGAGGGGTGGAGGGGAATGAATTCTTTGGCCCTTGAGTGGAATGAAGAATTTAGAAGGAATAAATGAAGAGTGAAGGGATTTTTCGTCTGTTATTTTCTGGCCATTCTGTTGCAAGTCTTTCAAATTTTGTCTCCACGTTAACGCTGCTTGATTCCTCCCACCTAATGTAGTTGTGGGAAGAGAGGTTAAAATGGTGATGATGATGATGATGATGATGATGATAATGATGATTTTTATTCATGTTCCTGAATCCTACCTACCTCGCCCAAATAGCAGGAAATTAAGTTTGGAGGCAATATTGGCCATGCTAATTAAAAAAAAAAAAAAAAAAAAGGAAATGCAAGGACAGCGGAGAATTAAAGAATGAGGAAATAGAAGCTCATATGAATATTTAAAAACATATAATGTGAGGGAGAAATAAAAAATAAAAAAAATGTGCATATATATATATATATATATATATATATATATATATAAATATATATATATATATATAGATATATATATATATATATAGAGATATATATATATATATATATAGATATATATATATATATATATATATATATATATATATATATATATATATATATATATACATATCACGGGGTTTTTACAATATCACTGTGTTTTTAAAATAAAATGCTGAAATATTATTTAATTGATATTAATATTCAATAATATTGAAGAGCAGAGACAATGATCGTCTTGCTACATCAAGCAACGATTACTTTACGCTGGCTTGTGCACGATTCTCTGAGAACGAGAATTTATAAACTTTCTCAACAGTACACAGCAGAGACTAATTACTCACAATTGCTGAATTACTACTGTTAGCCTCTGGAGAAAGTTACTTCACTCCTGACAATAAATAACTAATACTAACATCAGGTTCTTGCCGATGCTTAACTCTTGGCACAACGGATTTTAAATTAATACAACAAGACTGGTCTAAGTACCAGTTATGAATAGTAAAATGTCTATGCGAGCTAGGAGCTATGTGGGAAATAAGCTTAATTTGGAGAAATGAAACAAGATTTTACTTTACATTAAGCTCAAGGAAAAGAACTGTTAAATTTATTTATTACAAAAAATTAAATTTAACGTTACAATTCAAATCAAATCAATGAGACGCACTCACTCACTCACACAAAAGCTAAATACTTACGCCTAGAAAAAAAACACCTTAATTTAACACTTAAGACTAGGAAAACAAAAGGAAATACTGAACGATGAATGCTTTGTATCACCAAGGGGTGGGAGTTTGGAGAAACTGTACTCTGTGGAGCTTGGGTGCTAGCTGACCTCTCACACTTCTGGAGCACAGGACCTCTCTCCGTCAAAGCCACAACTAGACTGAGTAAGTCGTGGGAACAAAAGGGAGCAGTAGGCCGCATTTTCTAATGGTCAGAGGCAAGCAGGGCGAACAATAAAGAACAACAGTATCACTCAGTACAGCACTTAGTGAAGTGCATTAAATCGGTCACTTTTGAAAACAGTGACGAATGTTTTGGAAAGTATACCCCGAAATGGAGGGAGAAACGGTTAGCTGAGCGATACACAGTGAGTTTTCCACTAATAGTTCGTGGCTTCTCACAAAAGGGAAATGTCGCGAATTGATTCGTGACATTACACCCTTACAAAATTAAATTTTTTCCTTATGGGAAAAAATTTGTGGATATATATATATATGTACACATCCTAACTCAGTCACACAAGATTCACACTGTGGTGTGTGTGCTATCCTGCTACAGGAGAAAGTCACAGTCGCCAGTGAGCGAAAAAAAAACTTGTATTTATGTTAATAGAAGCAAGCTTGAGGGAAAAACTCCGTGACGACAGTGAAAATCCTGTACTCAGGTCAAACTGAGCGAAAAGTCGCTACATTTACACTGACAACTAATTGTTGTGTAGCGTGGTGTATGTAATACACGGTGTAGATGTGACAGGTGTAGTGTAACTGTACCTACGTGTAAAATGACACAGTAAATAATAATATGGCAATGACGAAGGCAGAGGAGAAGAGGCAGCAGCGTGTGGCAGACGATCAGCTGGTCCGCACAGCAAAACTGCTACAACCATTGCTGAACCTGCAAAATTAATTAAGGTGAAGCATCAAAAGTGTCAATGAGACAAAATTCTTATTACGTTACAATTACTCTCTCTGCCTAGCAATCAGTACATGCTACGAAAAGTACACTCGAGGTCGCCATTAATTATAGCACGCGATTATGTCAGCAAGTTGAGAATCCCTGTGCAAACTCGGGTCTTCCATAGCCTCAAACTGCACACGGGTCCTCAACCTGTGCCTTAACCTACAGTTCTTATATTAATATCGGGAAGCTGAGAATCCTTGTGCAAACTCAGGTCTTCCATAGCCTCAAGTCGCCTCTGTGGAGTTCTCACTTCCCCCTTAACCTACAGTACTTATATTAGTATCGGGGAGCTGAGAATCCTTGTGCAAACTTGGGTCTTCCATAGCCTCAAGTCGTCTCTGTGGAATTCTCGCTTCCCCCTTAACCTACAGTACTTATATTAGTATCGGGGAGCTGAGAATCCTTGTGCAAACTTGGGTCTTCCATAGCCTCAAGTCGCCTCTGCGGAGTTCTCTCTCGAACTTCCCCCTTAACCTACAGTACTTATATTAGTATCGGGAAGCTGAGAATCCTTGTGCAAACTTGGGTCTTCCATAGCCTCAAGTCGCCTCTGCGGAGTTCTCTCTCGAACTTCCCCCTTAACTTAGGTACATAATATGTATGTACAGGCCCTGGACATAATGTGTCCTGTGGGGCCAATGGGCGAGACGTCAGGTCTGCACCCACTTCACCACTACCCTGTCTCTCAACTGACTCGGAGATTACAGGTGTGGTTACGAATGGCACAGGAAGGACATGTCCCTGATTAGTGGTGTTACTTTGACACACACTGCAGGAACGGACAAAACTATCTATGCCTCGTCCCATCCCTAGCCAGAAAAAGTCAGCTTGGATACGGCCCTGGGTCTTCCTTTTGCCCATGTGATCTCCTGAGGCTGAACAATGACCCCATTCTAACACTGCTAGGCGGTACTTGGCGGGAACGACAAACTGCAGTCGAACCTCGCCCTCGGGTGTTCGTGACTCACAGTAGAGCCGTCCTTGTTTACAAAGGAACTTGGCTTGACCTCCCCGTGAATACTTAATCACTCGACCCTTTTGTTTGTTCCGCACGGCAGCAAGTGTTGGGTCAGAATGTTGTTCTTGTACAACAAGTTGACTACACATCAGATCTTGCGGCGATTCAATGATCACTGGGGTGACACAGTCTGGAGCCTCAACCATGGCTCGTGTTACCGCAGCAGCCGAAGTCTGAGTTGCGTCATCGGAGCAACTATCCTTGACTCCATTAATATTTCCAATGATGAGGTCAAATAAAGGTTCTGGCATGACAACTGCAAGTGTCATACCAGTATAAAATGGAGATGCCACCTGGATACATGCCTCAGGGAACAATCTCACTGATCCATCAATAAGGTTTGCATGGATCTGTCGACCTGTATACTGCTCAGGCCGAACTAAACTCTGTTTGACAGAGCAACCTGAGGAACCATTATCTCTCAGGACCTTCACAGGAATGCCTCCCACAAACCCTGGCTGAACAAGGAAGGTACTGTCACCTGTGGGAGGGCCTGTGGAGGAAGCAGCTAGCCATTCATGAGGCTGCTGAATTGATGCGGCAAACATTGTGCCTTGTGGGTTATATTGGGAAGATGGAACATTGGCCATCTGTGGAGGGGGGTTCACTGTCACTGTGGGACTAGTGAACTGTGGGGAAGTACCCACACTGGTAGGGACGTGACCACCAGGCTGCTGCTGAGGAATGAAGGCTGCATTCGCTTCCTGCCTCTTTTGAGCTGGTGGTGAAAAAGTTTGTCCCGACGGTCGGTTGCGTGGCTGATACTGCTGCTGGTTAGGGTACCAATTGTACCTCTTCCACTCAGGTTTCTGAGTGTTTTGCCCCTGGTCCTTCCACTGCGGTTTTGGACCTTGGCCATTACTCTGAGAACGACCTTGGTGCTGGGATTCAGTCTGAGACGGCTTCCCAAACTTGGCAGTATCTTTTCTGCTCCAGGTGTTTTGCTTACAAGCTTGATACCCGTATGCAGTAAAGAATGCGTCAGCCTTCTCTGCCATTTGGCTGGCATCTTTCACCTGGCAGATCTTAAGCTGTGCTATGAGCTCAGCAGGCCACGACCTCTCTAGCTGTGTACGCAGCATAAGGTCAATTATACCCTCACGCGTGGAAGGAGTTTCATCTTTCTCCATCCACTCATTTAAGTAAGCAGTGAGACGATCAAGGAACTGAACAGCTGTCTCCTTGTCTTGGAGACGAGCTCACATGAACTGAACTTTGGCGTCGTCTACTGTGAGACCATACGCCTTAATGAGTGCAGCTTTCATCATCTCGTATGTGAGATTGTCTCCACGAATTCTGTGGAGAATATCGAGGGCAGGGCCCTCAAATAGGCTAAGAAACTGAAGCCGCTTAGCTGCCTCATCCAGTTGATACATGTCTGCCATGTCCTCAAAACGAGCTATGTAAGGCTCGATTTGCTCGCTTTCCTTGTATGAAGGAAGCTTGATGCGTGGGGTCGCCAGGACATGTGCAGGGAGAACGCTCGTGGAGCTTGGACCAACTGCACCGGATGTGTCTGATGCCAAGGAATCTCGCTTGAGCTTCAGCACTTCAAGTTCATGTTTTTCGCGTGCTTCTCGCTCGGCACGTTCGTGTTCTCGTTGTTCCCGCTCGTATTCCCGTTGTTCCCGCTCGCGTTCATGTTGTTCATGCTCGTATTCGCGCTCTTTCTCACGCTGCTCTTTTTCATATGCACGCTCTCTTTCACGTTCCTCACGCTGTTCTCGCTCATATTCGCGCTGAATCTTACGCTCTTCACAGGCATCATTCTCGCACTGCTGCTCCTGATTATGCCGTGAGAGTATATACTCTTTAATTTCGGTTGGGTCTGTAAGGCCCATATCTTTGGCTTCCTGTAAAAATATGGTGGTAGCCATGGCGCTAATTTATTAAGCAAACCGAAACTGAGTACTGACTGCTTCGCAAACGAATAGTAATGACACAAATAAAGAGTACAGACACAAGCTAGTGGTGACCAGTCTTATCTAGTTAACTGGCAAAGAATAAATCAAAAATGTAAATGACTGGGAAGACTCAATAATAAACACAATGGGTACGGCGACTTCCCAGAAGCGAATAAAATCGTCTGGCGTTACAAAGAATAAACTAGAGTTAAGTACTCTATTGATTAATAAAGCAAAAATTCCCTTGCTAAATCAACGGTAACCACCAGTAAACTTGTGCCTATAAACTTTAATGACAAATTCCTAAATATGAACGAGTGAGCACTATCTCGTGAATAGCTTTATAGCTAAGAGTTAATATCCTGGAATGAGGTCGCCAATTGTCACGGGGTTTTTACAATATCACTGTGTTTTTAAAATAAAATGCTTAAATATTATTTAATTGATATTAATATTCAATAATATTGAAGAGCAGAGACAATGATTGTCTTGCTACATCAAGCAACGATTACTTTACGCTGGCTTGTGCACAATTCTCTGAGAACGAGAATTTATAAACTTTCTCAACAGTACACAGCAGAGACTAATTACTCACAGTTGCTGAATTAGTACTGTTAGCCTCTGGAGAAAGTTACTTCACCCCTGACAATAAATAACTAATACTAACATCAGGTTCTTGCCGATGCTTAACTCCTGGCACAATGGATTTTAAGTTAATACAAGACTGGTCTAAGTACCAGTTATGAATAGTAAAACGTCTATGCGAGCTAGGAGCTATGTGGGAAATAAGCTTAATTTGGAGAAATGAAACAAGATTTTACTTTACATTAAGCTCAAGGAAAAGAACTGTTAAATTTATTGATTACAAAAAATTAAATTTAACATTACAATTCAAATCAAATCAATGAGACGCACTCACTCACTCACACAAAAGCTAAATACTTACGCTAGAAAAAAAAACACCTTAATTTAACTCTTAAGACTAGGAAAACAAAAGGAAATACTGAACGATGAATGCTTTGTATCACCAAGGGGTGAGAGTTTGGAGAAACTGTACTCTGTGGAGCTTGGGTGCTAGCTGACCTCTCACACTTCTGGAGCACAGGACCTCTCTCCATCAAAGCCACAACTAGACTGAGTAAGTCGTGGGAACAAAAGGGAGCAGTAGGCCGCATTTTCTAACGGTCAGAGGCAAGCAGGGCGAACAATAAAGAACAATAGTATCGCTCAGTACAGCACTTAGTGAAGTGCATTAAATCGGTCACTTTTGAAAACAGTGACGAATGTTTTGGAAAGTATACCCCGAAATGGAGGGAGAAACGGTTAGCTGAGCGATACACAGTGAGTTTTCCACTAATAGTTCGTGGCTTCTCACAAAAGGGAAATGTCGCGAATTGATTCGTGACAATATATATATATATATATATATATATATATATATATATATATATATATGTGTGTGTGTGTGCAAACTAACCACAGGAGAAATGAAAGGAGCGACAGTGAGTACTTTCGTATATTACATCTTCAGACAGAGTGAGACAGAAACGTAAAAGGTAGAGGTCTTTTATGCACACCCGCAGCAGGTAGTGGCACACAGAACAATGGATGACCTGAATTTCTACCTGCGGCTTAACTTATGGTCACTTGCAGCAGGGAGTGGAACACAACAAAGAATGACCTGAATCTAAAAATGCACGCGACAAAGGAGGAGGGGGGGAGGAAAAAGGAGTGGGAGGGAGGGAGGAAAGAGGAGTGGGAGGGAGAGGGATGGGGGAGGGGAGGAAGGGAAAGGGGAAGGGAAGAGGGGGGGGAGGAGGGGATAAATGTTGCTGCTTAACTTAAGACCTAGAGGATTAATGCTTGGTGTGTCCCACACAGGTGTGACTACACCACCAGGAGATGACAGGGAACAGTCACGTGTTAGTCTGGGGGATACTGCTTTAAAATTAATTCATTTAACAATTTATCACACTTAAAATGATCATAGCTCATGTTTACAGTCTTTTCATATGTGCTAGAAATTAGACAAGATTCTATTACATTTCTTTCATCTAAGCTTTTTGATATTGCTAGAAAATTGGAGCCTGTCCAGTCAATATGTTGATCACTGGATGCTTTGTGCTGAAATAAACCACTGCTCTGTTGGGCTGTTCTTACACTGTATTTATGTTGCGAGATTTTAGTTTCCAAATGTTTTCCAGATTGTCCTATGTAAAATTTGTTACAGCTTTTACACGGGATTTTGTAAACAACGCCTAAATTACTGAAAGGGCTGTTCTTGATGAGGGTTTTTTTGATGGTGTTCTCATATTTGAATACTACTTGTACATTGAGTTTCCTCAGTATGTGAACAACATCAAGAAAATTTTCATGTAAGGGGAGGACAAGGGTTCTTTGAATGTTCTGGCGATCTGGCTTATTAGTTTTCCCTTCAAGGAATCGTTTCTTGGCTGTACAGTATTGTGGCACTGAGTTAGTATGCTTTGTGGATATTTAGCTTCTTTCCAATACTCTGAATCATTTTTAGTTCTTCATCTAAAAATTCTGGGTCTGAAATTCTATATGCTCTTAGGTACATGGATATGAACACAGATCTTTTTACATTAACATGATGGTTTGAATATTAATGAACATATGACATAATATTTGTAGGTTTTCTATATACCTTAGTCTTCAAAACATTCTGGTCCCTGATAACTTTTACATCCAAAAATGGCAATTCATTATCCATTTTCATCTCATGAGTAAACTTAATCGATGGAACTAACGAATTTAATTGTAGGAGAAATTCATCAATGGGAAGACTGTTAGCCCAGAAGCACAGGATATCATCAACGTATCTGAGCCAAACTATGTTTTGCTCCTTTATGGAGGTCTGTAAATGTTTCTGCTCATCGGCGAAAGAAGTTACGGACTCTGTAGAATAATCCAAGTTTCTTTGAGGCGGTTTTAGCAAGTAATCTGACGTGAGAGGTCCAGCTGAACCTATGACATAATATTTGCAGGTTTTCTATATACCTTAGTCTTCAAAACATTCTGGTCTCTGATAACATTTACATCCAAAAATGGCAATTCATTATCCATTTTCATCTCATGAGTAAACTTAATCGATGGAACTAACGAATTTAATTGTAGGAGAAATTCATCAATGGGAAGACTGTTAGCCCAGAAGCACAGGATATCATCAACGTATCGGAGCCAAACTATGTTTTGCTCCTTTATGGAGGTCTGTAAATGTTTCTGCTCATCGGCGAAAGAAGTTACGGACTCTGTAGAATAATCCAAGTTTCTTTGAGGCGGTTTTAGCTAGTGATCTGACGTGAGAGGTCCAGCTGAGGGCACTGTTAAGTGAGAAGCCAAGAATTTCAATACTTTTGGAGATGGGAATATTAGTAGCACTGAATGTAATATACGAATCTGGCAATATCTGTCTATTAGTAAACTGTATATATTTAGTTTTACTAGCATTAAAAGAGACAAGATTGTTTTGTCCCCATTCACTGATCGTAGATAGATCTTGATTTATGGAGATGGCTGTACTGAGTTGAGAGGTAGAGATATTAGACTTTGTAAATGGGTGTCTGAGTGTGAATGAACTATGTAGTGTTGAGTCATCTGCATATGAGTGAATGGGATTGTGGGTGACAGATAAGATATCATTAATATGAACCAGAAATAGGGTTGGCGCCAGAATTGATCCCTGTGGCACGCCGGCATTAATTGAGTGGAAATTGGAATATACATCATCTACTTTTACTCTTATTTTCCTGTCACTAAGATATGAAGAAATCAAAGGAACAAAAGACGTTAGTCCATAGCAAGGGAGTCTGGACAGCAGGGAACGGTGCCATACTCTGTCGAAAGCTTTAGAGATATCAAGAGCTACTGCATGAGTTTCTCCAAAAAGATCAATTGATTGATGGATGGTATGAGTTAAGAGATTGAGTTTGTCAATGGTGGATCTTTCATGGCGAAAACCATATTGTCTATCACTAATTAAGTTGTTGGATTCAAGATGTTTAACAATGTGTTTATTAATTAAAGTTTCAAATACTTTACCAAGAGAAGAGTGACAGCTATTGGTCTGTAATCGGAGGGGTCAGACGAACTTCCTTTCTTTGGAATTGGGTGGATATTGGCTTCTTTCCATGATTTTGGGAAAATATATATATATATATATATATATATATATATATATATATATATATATATATATATATATATATATATATATATATATATATACGAGGTTTGTCAGAAAAGTTCTAGGACTGATTTCACAAAAGATATATTTCATATCCAAACTACAAAGTACGAGTTGCCCCCTTCGAAGTAATCCCCCTGGAGTCTAACGCACTTTCCCATCCTTCTCTGCCACGCCTCCATGCACTCCTGGAAGAATTCTTCCGGGATCCTCCACAGCTCTGCCGTCACGGCCATCTTGACGTATTCCACGTCTTCAGAACGGGTCCCCTGATGACCCCCTTGAGCTTGGGGAAGAGGAAAAAATCACACAGAGCCAGGTCGGGTGAGTAGGGAGGTTGCTCCAGCATGGCGATGTTCCTCTCGGCCAGGAACTGTCGGATGCTCAGGGCACTGTGAGCGGGCGCGTTGTCATGGTGAAGCAGCCACGAGTCGTCCTGCCACAACTCTCGCCTCTTCTCGCGCACTGAACGAAGCAAACGCCGCAGGATCTCTTTGTAGGCGTGCTGGTTAATCGTCACACGGTGACACAACCAGGTAATCCCTCTCCTACTCATAGCTCACACAGCACACAGTCCTGGAACTTTTCTGACTCACGTCGTATATATATATATATATATATATATATATATATATATATATATGTGTGTGTGTGTGTGTGTGTGTGTGTGTGTGTGTGTGTGTGTGTGTACAGTAACGTGTGGCCGATCTTGCTTATATTCTCATGTATCATTCAGGGCATTTATTCGATTATGTTGTTAACATCATGCTTAGCACTTGTGTGAACAGAGAAGTTTTATTAATATCAAACCACATGACAGCAGCTACCTTGGCTGTGTGTTGTCGCTAGTAGAAGTGTTATATCGTTATATCATGAGTTGAAACTTACTAGTAGGAGTTTCTATCACTGACTGTTATATACTATTGCGCCTTTCCAATGTTTAAGCCAATGTTCACATCCGTTTCCGGGACTTTGCACTGAATTGTTGCCGTTAGTGCTACGTTTTCGTGTCTGCCCATGTTATTTTCGACCTTGTTAATGAGTTTCTATTAAGCCATCCATGCTTCTGTAAGTTTTTGTATAAAGGCCCGGCTGTCTGACATTTTGACACACACACACACCACAAAACCAGCAAAAAGACACGGTGTGTGTGCTTGGCGGTCCCCTCGGGACCTCCCAGGCCCTGTCTTCCCCCTTACTATTTACAAGCCAGCCCACACCACACTGACCGGGCTAATGTATGGCCCGGCCTTCACTATAGGTTTAGGGAATCTTTGAACGAACGAACGAATGACATTTTGAATAGTGTTGTGTATCTTACACACGTGAATTGATGTTTATTAATTAAGAGTGTCAGCACAAGATCTGCCCGTTTGGTTGTACTTAGTGATATTGCAATTATGTTACTTTCTAGGAAGTGGCAATTTTGAGTCATCCTAGATAGTTGTTCTTGCTAATGTCACCAGTTTTATTCGATTGTCAAGAGTCTGTATCTTTCTCTATATGACAGGTCTTTATTGCACCCTCAGCGGTTTTACAACCAGGGGGCTGGTTTATTAACTTTATTATTGCTGTTTGAATTTTACGATGATTTCTGCAAGTCTTAGTTTGGTAATCTGTTTTGAAACTGTTTGATTTCATTCTTGTAACTTTAAGTTTAGGGTTGCCATTCCTGAACAGTCAAAATACCCGACGCCTCCACTGAAACCCATGCTCCCCCCCCCCAACGCTCACTTTGGGCCTTTGACGTTATGAAACCTTTATATATATATATATATATATATATATATATATATATATATATATATATATATATAATCATCATCAGCCGTTTGAGTATCCCTTGCAGGACCGGCCTATCCCAACCGAAGTCGGGACGATACAGCCAATGTATCTCTACCAAGTGGCTTAGGCTGTCTGATAGAGATTGTATGTAGGGTGAGAAGTGCTTGTAAGTGTAACTGTAGTGTTGGAGTGGCTTTGGATGTGTGTGTAGTCTGTGAATCAAGTGTAATCGGCCCGCGCAAGCCGACTGGGTGCAAGCATACTTTATAGCAAGCGACACTGGTTCAGCCACAGCACCCCTTGTGTCTGCCAATGCAGTATGTGGCCGGGTGAACACTCTCAAAGTTTATTTCCCTGGCGGGGCACAAACCCTGGTTCACCCTGGTTTTATATATATATATAAACACACACACCAGCAGTGCTATACTATATTACAATCTTTAATCTATTTACAATATAATGAAACACAGACAAAGTGCAGATCTGGCTAGATTATGACTGAAAAATGCTAAAGCGCCTTAGATTCAGGATAAGAGCATAAGAATAACAAATGCTAGTGTAAAAATGAAAACTAAGCCAATAATTGTGTGCAATTGTCATGTATTTTATGGCTATAACCAGCACTATGGAATGAATAAAAAAAAAAAAAAAAAAAAAACTATTGGCTGAACAACACGAAAAGGCAGGACATTTTAGCTCGCGCGCTAGCACTAAACCAGCCAAGCTCGAGGTTCGAATCCCGGCTGGGGCAGGGAACAGTTTAAGGATTTGAATTTCATTAAATCAGGCTTTACTGATCTACCAGAAGACCCGCCGACATGTCATAAAAATACCCCCGCTAATACCAATACACCAGTCCTGTATGAGACAGCCCTAGCATGTATTCAATATGGACGGTGGGTGTTAGCGCCGAAGTGGTGACATGTAGAGGTGTATGGTATGTAGGAGGACTTCTGGGCCTTGATAGCAGGCTGTGAAGCCTATGCCCAGAGTCGGACACATAAAAAAAAAAAAAAAAAAAAAAAAAGCTGGCAACACTTAACAGCTGACGAAAACAACGAAAACTCTCTCTCTCTCTCTCTCTCTCTCTCTCTCTCTCTCTCTCTCTCTCTCTCTCGTCATTAGAGTGTAATGGTATATTATTTTGAGAAAAAGTGAAGGAAGCTGAAATTCCGAACTTTTGGAGAAATTTTTAACTTCCTCCCGGGCGAAGATTTTGACACCTAAATGCAGGACATGTCCGGGAAAATCCGGACGTATGGCAACCCTATTAAAGTTAAATGTTATGTAGTGTTAAATCTTTGTAATGCCTATTTCATTCCACGTTTTTAGTAATTGCTATTTGTTTTAGTCTTTATTATTGTTTCACCCCTTTTGAGCCTACGACTTGGTGTGGCTAGCCGCCCACTTTGTACACTCAAATTTTCGTTGCGCATTTTCCTTTAACAACGTTAGCAATAGCAGAGATTTAAAAAAAAAAAAATAAATAACGATAAAAAAGGAAAATATTGCGAGAATTCCCCCCCCCCAAAAAAAAAGAAAAAGGACGAAATGGAAAAGGAATATTATCAGAGGAAATTTAATATACTGTAGAGCAGAAGGAAGTGAAAAAATATTTCATAATTTAGAAGGAAAGGAGAAAGAGTAATTCGTGAGGGAATGAAAAATCTGGGAATCTGGAAAAAAAAAAAATACTTGGATATTGTTGTCTAACAGAGAGAGAGAGAGAGAGAGAGAGAGATGCAGCATGGTTAGGAGCAGAGAAAAATGAGGGAGAGGAGGAAGAAAATACTTGAGATCTTCTTAAGCCGAATAATGTTGGCTGTTGGTGGTAAAACATTATCTATTAATGGTCACGACACTGGAATGGAGAAGGGGTCTCATTGCTAAACCCTTCGCTACGATAAGATGTTCCTGAAACGAAAAAGACCATGATAAGGAAGTTTATTTCCAAACTCTTCACTATGATAAGGTATTCCTGAAATGAGTAATACCATGAAAGGGAGATTAATCCAGCCCCTTAACTACGATAAGATCATCGTGAAATATGGCAGATCATGATAATGGAGAGTATTCCAAACCCCTTCACTACGATAAGGTTTTTTCTTCAGTCTCTTCACAAAGATAAGATCTTCCCGAAATAAGGAAAATCACGATATGGAAGATTATTTGCAACCTCGTCAACAATAAGGTCCTCGTGGAATAAATAAGATCATGATAAGGGAGAATAAATGAAACCTCTTCACACCCTTAAGGTCCCCCTGAGATAGATGATATAGTGATAAAAGATTATTCCCAACCTTTCCTCAACGACAAGGTACTCCTGAGATAAGACTGTCATAAGGGATATTATTCCCATTCTTTTCAAGGATCAGGTCCTTTCTGAGACTGATGAGGCCATGGGAAGAGAGATTGTTGAAAACTCTTTAACTTCAATAAGATCCTCCCTAGAACAAACAAGATCATGATTAGGGTGATTATTTTCAGTTTTTTCTTACCGATAATGTCCTCCTGAGCTGCATAAAATTAAATGATGGTAACAAGAACAGCATAATGAAGTAGTGTGATAGTAAAACGATTGAAATTTTAAAAAGCACGTCCACGTACTGAAACTACTTGTAACATCAACGGTGCAATACTTATACACTTGACGCATGCTCATGAGCACACACAGAGCACACGAAAAATTAGGCAAACTAAACAGGCAAAAAAAAAAAAATTAGGCAAACTAATCAAAGTCTGCGCACACGAAAATAATATATAAGCAGGTAGTAAACGTGTACAAAAACGACCCCAAACTTCACCCTACAACAGTTCAAGTCCAACTGTTACAACAAATTTATAAATGGAGGACACCTGTAATCTGGTGTATGGATTATTTTCTAATTCAATTTGCTTTTACTTCCTTTGTTCATCTGTAAAAAAAAAAAAAAAAAAAAAAGACACGAAGATATCCGTAATCTCATGACCATACACAAAAATGAATTTAAGCTAAGGAAACAAAAACGTATGCAAACTCATGACCATACACATAAGAGACCTCAAAAAAAAAACGCGAAAATATACGCAAATTCACCACCATAAGCCAAAACGAACTCTAATTAAGGACTCGAAAGCATGTGGAAACTGATGATCATGCACAAAAAAATAACGCTACTTAAGCACAACTGTTAAATAAATGCAGTAGAAAGCATTCATTACGAAGGGAACAGGGTACTCATTCCCACCCACATGAAAATAATTTAAATTACAGCGGAAGAGTACTGTACGTAAAGAGCCGCTTCTGCAGCTATTGTTGAAGGGATCTAATGACAGCCCACGCTTAATGAAAGTAAGTTTAGGGAGACAAAGAAAATGAAACTTATTAAGATGAAGATGCAGACGGTGATGATGATGATGCGGGGGAGAAGGGGGAGAACGGGCTATCTGTCAAGAGAAGGGGATCCTGAGAGGATGAGAAAAATAAACAATGCGACGACAAATAGACTTAAAATGTAAATGAAAAACAACATAAATACTGAAGAAAATTATCATCCTTTTCTATCAGAATTATTCTCGATTATTACCCCTCAATATTCAGAGTTACCATTTATCCTGCCTTTTCTATCTCTCTCTTCTCTCTTCTGTTTTCTTCCTTATCCATCATTTTTCTCTCTTGTACAGTATATCATGTATTGCTCTCCCTCCCTCCCTCCCTCTCTTTCTCTCTCTCTCTCTCTCATATTATGAAAGTGTTTGAATAAGATGTTACGCAGTCAGCAAGAATAAGTAAATCATTGAACTGAAGAGATAACACTGTGGTCTATTTTGAGAGTGAAAGAGAGAGAGAGAGAGAGAGAGAGAGAGAAGGATGTAGGAAAGAGGGGAAAGGTAGCTGAAAAAGGAGGATGAGGAGAAAGAGAAAAGGAAGACAAAGAGGTAAATATCAAAGAATTTTTCAGTCTTGGGCTTAAATACTGGAGTTAATTCCCCGTGTTTCCAGTCGTAATTTTTTCATAATAACCAGGTACAGCGCTAAGTCTTGGTATTTTGCCCCAATTTATGCTCACCTTTGGTCCTACTTATTCATTACGTTTAAGCCTTCCGTAAACTCTCTCTCTCTCTCTCTCTCTCAATAACATACTTCTTCTCTTCACAAACCGTCTTCGTTTCCGTGCTTCGTGGCTGGCAAGAAGTCCGGGCAAACTTTATGTCTCGCCATCTGTTTTCCCGCGGTGCTCTGCTTGAATCAGAAAGTCTATGTGTTTTCCACTAAATGTGTTGCTTCTTTGCATGCTTCTGTGGCTCTCTCCCCAGTGGCGTTCCCCTACCACCCCCTCACACCTCGCTTGCTTTTTCGTGTGTGCCGTGTTTGAGGGACAACTGCAGTGTGTGTGTGTGTGTGTGTGTGTGTGTGTGTGTGTGTGTGTGTGTGTGTGTGTGTGTGTGTGTGTGTGTGTGTGTGTGTGTGTGTGTGTGTGTGTGAAGCTCAGACACAAGTTCCCATTCTTTCTTCTCGGGAGAAAACTCAAAATAGAAACTCTACAACCAAATGCGTGAAAAAAAAATCTCCCCCTAATTACATGTTCCCGTAAGAAATAAGCCAATAACCATTTCTAGGACGAACGATGCTACCTCTAGATAGGAGAGAGGAGGTGGGCGGGAAGGACAGAAGGAGGAAACGCATGAAGGGAAGGAGAGAAAGATGAAAACAAGGAAGTTATGGTGAAAATGAGGGAGAATGTGGGTAGGGAGTATTATAGGAAGTATAACGTGAGGAGGGAAGAAGAAAAGGAGGAGGAAGGGAGGGAGAAAAATATATAGAGAATAGGAATGGAAGGAAGGGATGGAGAATGTGAGGAGTGAGGGAGAATTAAGATAAGAAGCAAGTGCAGGACCAAGACAGAATACGGGGAAGGAGAGAGAAGGATGGAACAAGGGATGGAAAGAAGGGATGAAAGAAAGGCGAAGAAGAAAACGGGAGGCAAGAGATATGGAGAAACTAAGGAGGGGAGGGAGATACTCAAGAGGGAAGGAACGAGAAGAGATTTTAAAAGAATTTTTAAAAGGCAAGGAAGAAAGAAGAGAGAAAATACTACATGAGATGGTAAGGCAGACCAAAGATAGAGATCAGAATATTTTCAGAAGGATGTGATGACGGGAGAAATCAAAGAAAAAAGTGTGAAGGATGGTAAAAGAAAGTAATGCAGAATAATAACGATAAGGGACAGAAAGAACAAGATAGAAGAGAGTAAGACAGAAAAACAAAAGGGCAAGGGAGAGAGGTAAGAAAGGGTAAGTAGGATGGACAAAAAAAAGTAAGGAAGAAAGATAGATTAGAATGTCGACCATAAAACAACAAATAATGCCGTAAATAGAAAAAAGTAAGGAAGAAAGAAAAGAGTAAATTCTGAAATTTTTCGAGGCGTTTGTGGGTAGGCGGGAGGGGTAAAGAGGTAGGCAGGAAGATGGACAAGGCCTATGTATTATAAAACCACCTCCATCGCCTGGGAAACACAAACGGCTCTGATCTGCATAATGTCTCGATGTATTACCAAGATGGGCCGGGAATCATTGCATACTTTTCTCTCCAGTATGTTGGTCTGATCACTGGAGTTTTTAGATCATTGGATGGCTCGGGTTGCTGTATTAGGGCGAATCGGATTTTTGTTGGACCAGTTGGCATCTGTTTGGGCAGGTGTTGGGACGTTCCATTACTCCTTATTTCACATTAACAAGTTTCTGCTCTTCATAGCCGCCTGTTTTTCATGGCACTTCACATTCTTTTCTGTGTAGCTGTCTAACTGTCCGTCTGTATGCTTGTCTGTCTCAGTTCATGTCTGTCTCAGTGTATGTCTGTCTATGTGTGTGTGTGTGTGTGTCTGTCTGTCTCTCTCCAAGGCCGAGAATAGGATTGGCTAAGATAATTTGCACTTGTTCGGGTAGGTACTCCATTGCTCATTCCTTTGTAGTATTCATTAACACTCTCTCTCTCTCTCTCTCTCTCTCTCTCTCTCTCTCTCTCTCTCACACACACACACACACACACACACACACACACACACACACACACACACACACAATGTTGAACTACCAATAAAGGCAATTCCGCGGAGACATAACATAAAGTCTGCTGGTATTTTCCGGAACCGTCGATTTTACCAATATTTTCTTTGTCTTGGATGTTTTTATTTTGTTTTATTCTCTCTCTCCCTCTCTCTCTCTCTCTCTCTCTCTCTCTCTCTCTCTCTCTCTCTCTCTCTCTCTCACCAGCAGCAGCCTCACTTAGTTTCCTGGTTTTGACAGCCTACTCACAGGAGTCCCATTGGAGATATTCCCGCTCCTAACACACGTCTCACTTAACCTGAATTTATCGCTTAACAACTTTCAAGCCTGTGACGTGTATTACTAGTTAATTTCCTCCGCCAAGATGTTATGTTTTCACCCGTGTCCATCTGTTTGTTTGTTTGGACGGATTTTTCACGAAGCTTGGCAGAAGAATGGGCCTTGGCCCAGAACAGACTCCATTAAATTTTGGTGCGGATCCGGATAAAGGTGCAGATCCAGGATTTTTTTTTTTTTCATTTTCTTTAACATTGCGAGATAGGTCGTTTTTCGACATCTTCGTAGATATTTCAGTGAATATTGCATGGATTTTGATGAAAAAAAAATCAGGCCTATTTAGGATGTTGGTATCTACGAATGTGTGCAGTTTGTATCAACCTATTATTCTTACATAATGCAGATTATGAAATGATATACACTGTTTTGTTGGCTGTTACAGTGAGTTAAAAAATTATGATTAAGAGTTATGGGTAGTTTATAATTATGGTGTTACAACTTATAGGGTTATGAGTTTGATACTGGATTAGACCTGACTGAAATAAAAGGAACTGCATATTGGGCCTTGGCGGAGGTATGCGCTCTGTTGAGTGCCATTCTAGTTCCTGCTGCCTTCAGACGACTTTATTCAGCTTAGAGAAATCTTATCACCCTGAAGGGGCTTATTGAAGGCTATATCAACCGCACCAGTTCGAAAAGGTTCATAATATAGCTAATGAAAATAGGATAACAATAATAAACTACAATACCCAGGCGGCAGGTAGGGTTCAGCAGTCATGGGTTGTTATAAAAGGCTGTGGCATATCATTTTAATCCTGGGACCACCAGGAACAATATCCAGGTGTACAACCTTGGAAACCAACTATTGTAAGCTAGGAATCCATGATGGCGTCCAAGATGGCTGTCATATCCATAAATGTTCGAAAGTTGGTCATAATTTGCAGCAATTTCAAGCGTAATACAGGTTTTCTGGGGTTTTCAGGGACAAAGAATTTACATTTTATAATTTCAGAGTAATTGGGCACACCTTTACCTGTAATTTCCATATGGCAGTTGAAATGGAAACTGATTTTATTGTATGTCGTTTCATATAAATTCATTGTTTTGTGGTTGGCGTGTTACATATCAGTACTATTGCTGAATAATTTATACTTTACTGTAATGATCTAAAAGTGTTATTATCATTGAAGAAGTTCATGCAGTGATCGATGTCATGCACTGGGTTCATTGTTTGTCATTTGTGAAAGAGGGGAAGTTCTCTACCATTGCACTTAGATACAAGCGAGCAATTCTCAGTGAACTCCCAGCTAATGCAGTGGCTGTCCATCCGTGTTTTGATCGCTACAGGATTCCAAGTATGAAGGAAGCAAGACAGATGAGAATTGGTAAGCCAAAAGCAGACAAAATATTTGATGTGTCAGCCCAGTAAAAAGTACTAGATCCTTCAGAGTTCTTTGTCTGTTCTACAAACAAAGTAGAGTTACTTGCCTACTTGTGTGATAAATGGTGTCAAGATGAACTCCAGTCTTCAAGTCCTGGTAGCACCAAAATATATCTGGGAGGTGGTTTCAGTGAAGAAACAGTCAGTAATATTGCAAAATGCAAGTGTAACTGCAGTCCCTTCATTTGAATCAACACATGAAAAGGCAGACACTCGCATTATTTTGCATGCCTTGTACGGTTTTCAAGCACACAAAGTTCATCAGGTTATTGCACATTCAGGTGATACAGATGTCATTGTCCTCTGTATATATTATGCTACACCATGTTGAAAGATCTTCCTGAACTTTGGGTCAAACAGCAACAGACAATTACCATCACATACATGACATTTCCAAACCACTGCAACCACGCAGATACCTCTCACCTCTTTTTTTCATCGTCTAAGTGGCAGGGATACCAGCAAAAAGGGATGGTTAGCAGCAGGTAAGAAAATTCAGCTGGATGGTTTGGAAGACTTTGGCAGTAGGCTAACGGCAATGCCATCATATCTCAATATGTTATCAGTCAGGCTAGGACGTTACTTGGCAACGTCTAAATTAAGAATGCCAAAATGTCAGATGTCTCTGAGTGAGATTCGCACTCATAATCCTTTAACCAAGAAGACCACGGTTCTCGAGATCCTTCCACTTACTGCGGACGCTTTTATGCAGCATCTGTAACGCTCTACCTTGACAATAATCATTGGCATGACAGCACACATTCCAAAGCCTTGCATTCCTTTGCTGGATGAATATGGATGGATAGTAAAGAATGCAGCACTTGTGCCACTTCCGATGACTGCAGATCTGTGGCCATCAGGGATGTCTACATCCCTTTCTTGTGGTTGCAGAGAAGGTTTAAGAAATTGTTCATGTGCCAAACGGGATGTTCCATGTTACCTTGCCTGCAGATGCCATGGATCTCCAGAGAACTGTTCCAGAACTCAGATCTTCCAAGAAATCCAGGATAGCTCTGATTCTGATTAGATTTTCGATGAATATTGTATTTCCTGCTTTTCAGCTTGAACAGGGTTATCTCTGTATTGGACTAAATCTCAGTGTTAGTTATTTTAGTAGCTATAAAGGCTGTGTAATAACTCATTCACAAAAAATTGTGTTATGGTGTAAGGATGAAATGTTTATATTATTTGACTATTATAGGGGATGATATAAGAGCTTGTTGTATATTAATGACATGTTCTTGTATTGACATTTCTTTGATGTGTGCTATATAGACTCAGTAACTGTATTTTTGCAAAATTTCTCAGTATTAAAGGTATGTATTATTTCTAAAAAAAAAAAATAATAATGTGTTGTTCATTTTAATAAATTAATAAAATTATAGAATATTTTATAGTTCTGAACACAAATAACCATTTTCTTTTTGTGCTGAAGACAAATAATATAATACAAATTGTCTTAAAAACATGAATAAACATAATTACAAAGGATTTATTTTACAAATTATCATCATATAGTAAAACAGATAGGATCGGTAGCCATCTTGGACTCCCAGTATACAGTAGTTGTTTTCCAAGGTTGTGCACCTGGATACTGTTACTGGTGGTTCCAGGATTAAAATGGTATGCCACAGCCTTTTATAACAATCCATGTCTAATTGACTAGAAAAGTGGCTTTCGCTCCCTGGGTACAATATACATTACCGGATTAAGACCTGTATTTTAAGTAATATAGGACGCTTCACAGCATTTTTCCCTATTTGCAGTATTGTATTACACTTTAGCTTTGTCTCTTGTACTGCTTGTATCATTTCAATACCGACACATATCTATCTATCTATCTATTGCCAGACGCCTCAATCCCGTTTGGGGTGGCCACAAACAAATCGCCACCACGTCGCTCTGTCCCCCACCATTTCACTGCCCTGCTCCCAACTCACACCCCCCTCTCTCATATACCCCCCCACACCATCCCTCCATCTCATCCTCGGCTTCCACCTCCTTCTTCCCCCCTCCACCTCACATACACTCTCTTCATCAGTCTTTCACCCTCCATCCTCTCCACATGGCCAAACCACCTCAGTGTGTTCCTCCTAACGCTTCCTATCACATCGACATCCACACCATAACGCTCCTTTATATCCTCATTCGTCAGCCTGTCTCTCCATGTGACTCCACAGGCTCCTCTTAAATAACTCATTTCCACTGCTCTCACTCTTGACTTGTGTCCTTCCAAACACGTCCAAGCTTCACTTCCGTACGTTAGAGTTGGTATCACAATACTGTCATGTAGTAACTTTTTCACTTCCATGCTCACTTCCCTGTTTCTTATCACTGCTTTCAAAGAACCAGCAACCTTTCTTCCCTGCTGTACCCTTTCAAGCACTTCACCCTCCAAACCTCCATCCTTACTCATCACACTACCCAAGTACTTAAACGTACTCACATTTTCCAATTCCTCACCATCCAACCTCGCTGTACATTCACTGACTTCACCTCTCTCAAAGACCATCACTTTACTCTTCCCTACATTCACCTTTAGATTCCGTTTCTTACACACTCTCTCAAACTCATCAACCAAGCCTTGCAGCTCCCCTTCGTCTTCACTCAACAACACAGTATCATCTGCAAACAACAGTACAGGGAGCTTCCAAACACTATCCTCTCTCACCAGGGCCACTCCAACATCTACTACCCCATGTTGTACCTCTTTTATTACCCCATCCATGAACAGATTGAACAACCATGGAGACATGACATCCTTGTTTCAACCCAACCACCAAAGAGAAAAATTCACTTAGTTCACCATCCACATGCACTGCAGCCTTAGCACCATCATACATACTCTTCACAGCATTCAACAACTTTCCATCTACTCCATATATTCTTAATACTTTCCACAATCCTTGTCTACCCACCCTATCATATGCTTTCTCCAAATCCATGAAACCCGCATACAACTTCTTTCCCTTCTCTAGAAACTTTTCCACTAAAGATCTAAGAATGAATATCTGATCTACACAACCTCTTCCCTTCCTAAAGTCTCCCTGTTCTTCTCCAACTAATTCCTCTGTTCTTTCTCTAACTCTGTCAATAAGTATCCCACCATACACTTTTCCTTTTATACTAAGAAGACAAATGCCCCTATGATTACCAAAACTTCTTTTTCCCCTTTTCCAACATACTCTGCATTAACCCGCCCCTTCCCATCGAAGTATGGGTAAGTTGCAACACTTTGCATTTGCCAGTCCCGGTGACGTACTGGTACATCGTGCAGTTGCAAGGTCCCTAATTTGCACAGTTTTCAATTTTCGCGTGTGATTTTTCGTATGTATACACGGGACACCTTCCTCCATTCCTCTACAAGATGCCAAGCAGGGACAATGCCTTACACCGCATAACCTCCCACCTCCCCCCCTCATGCCATTGTCTCGGAAATTCACCTATTACCAGTGACCTGGCCAGTAAAGATATTCAGGGCCGGAGTGATTCCCCAATCGATGACAATGTGGAGGACAAAGTTTACGTAGCATTATAAGAAGAAACAGTCAGAAATAATGATCAGGTAATGTGGCAAAAGAGGGCCAGGTATGGTGATTAGTTAGTGAGTGAAACAATGCTTATAATGCCTATATTACTGCTTGAAAACCAATATACTCTCATACTACATATAAATTCGTACCAAGTAAATAAATAAATACCGTTTATGAGTTGTGTGAAATAGTTACCCTCCCATAGAACTCGTTTTCTTTGGTGCCAGCCTGTTAGAAAACCCAGTCAGGTAAGGAGGAACTCCTAACTGGATAGAGTATTTTAAACCTCAGGTGAGCGATTTCTCTATGAATTTTCGATGTTTCTCACCAAAAGCGGAGGTTTTAGCCAAAAAAAAATTTTCAAAAATACCTCGGGATTGGGGGATGTCGGAGATGTGGAAAACCTCGAGATGTGACGGGTTAATAACATAAAAGAGGTTATAACGATACGAGATGCATAAATGGCTATAGAAAAGGTTCCCCCAGAATACAGTCCTAAGTGATTTATCCATTCCCTACCAGAGATTAGTGTACATCCTGTGGGATGTAGTAAATATATATATATATATATATATATATATATATATATATATATATATATATATATATATATATATATATATATATATACACACACATATATATATATATATATATATATATAAATATATATATATATATATATACACACAAACATATATATATATATAACAAAAAATATATATATATATATATATATATATATATATATATATATATATATATATATATATATATATATATATATATATATATATATATATATATATATATATTGTCACTAATGTATATGCAGTATTAAAGGATAATATTTCAATAATACTGAGAACAGGACAATGAATTGTTTTGTGAAAATCAAGCAATGATTACTTTATTCTGGCTTCCTTCACTGATTCTCTAAGGACGAGAATTTTTAAACTTTATCAACAGTACACAGCAGAGATTAATTCCTCACAATTGCTGTTTGTTAGTACTGTTAGCCTCTGGGGAAAGTGACTTCACCCTTGACAATCAATAACTAATGCTATTAATGATAACAGGTTCTTGCTGATGCATTAACTCCTGGTTGCACAATGGATTTTAAGCTTAATACAAAAGGACTGGCCTAAGTACCAGTTTTGAATAGCAGAGCGTTTATGCAAACTAGGAGCTATAAGTGCAATAAGCTTAATATGGAAAATAAAACACGAGTTTACATTACATTAAGCTCAAGAAAAGAACTGTTAATTTATTGATTGCAATAAAATAAATTTACGTTACATTTCAAAATGAATTCAAAATAAGGAGATTGCACTCACTCGGTCACTCAAAAGCTAACTCTGTAACCTAGGAAAAAAACGAAAAGAAATACTGGTCAAAGAGTGGACTAAGCGGATGACTGGGCAACGTTGAGGAAGGACACTGCACACGCTAAGTCTCTCGCCAATCACGCTAGGTGGAAATTTAGGAACTGGACAACGGTGGCACTGCTACGCACTGGGCCCAATCTGCTTTCACGGCGCTTAAATCTTGACTGACTTCAAATCATGGGAAAGAGGCGAATGTCCAGCCGCATTGCTAATGGCTAGAACAAGCGAAACACGCCCATAATAAATCTCTCAGCAGAAGTGCAAATGTCTCATACAAAGACGATCATTTATGACACAGTGAAAAATTGTTCTGAAAACACTCCCGACCGGGTGAATATGTAGCAGTTGACTGAGTGATGAATACTGGGATTCCACTAGAGTTCGTGGTTTCCCACCAAAGTTGATGTCACGAGTTTATTCAATTACATAATCGCGCCGACTCGTGACATTACGCCCCATGAAAAAAAAAAAAAAAATTTCTTCAGAAAAAAAAATTCATTATACATACACATAAAGCCTAACTCAGTCACACAAGATTCACTCTGTGGTGTGTGTGTGCTATCCTGCTACAGGAGAAAGTCACAGTCGCCAGTGAATGAAAAAACCTTGTATTTACGTTAATATAAGCAAGCTTGAGGGAAAAACTCTGTGACGACAGTGAAAAATCCTGTACTCAGGTCAAACTGAGCGAAAAGTTTGCTACATTTACATTAACAACTAATTGTTATGTAGCGTGATGTATGTAATACATGGTGTAGATGTGACAGTTGTGGTGTAACTGTACCTACGTGTAAAATTACCTAATGCAAATCAATAGTAAATGATGACGATGAGGCAGAAGAGAAGAGGCGGCAGCATGCATCAGGGACGATCAACTGTTCTGCACGGCAATGCTGCACCCACCAGCTGCACCTGCGAAAGCAATCAAGGTGGAGCATCAAAAGTGTCATTTCTCTCTCTCTGCCTAGCAATCAGTAATTATGTTACAAAGAGTACACTATTTACATTATTAACCAGGAAACGTAGTCAAGGCGTTTCTGCAGGACATCAAACACTGACTCAGTTTACTGGTTAAACCCTAAACTTAATTAGTGAAAAGACTGGGCATTTGTGCAGGACATCAAAAGCTGCAATTTGCTAAATTAACCAGGGAACGTGGCCAAGAGCCAAGAGCCTGGGCGTTTCTGCAGGACATCAAACACTGCAATTCGCTAGGGACCCAGTTTACTGGTTAAACCCTATACCTAATTAGCGAAAAGACTGGGCGTTTGTGCAGAACATCAAATACTGCAATTCGCTAAATTAACCAGGGAACATGGTCATGAGCGAAAAGACTGGGCGTCTGTGCAGGACATCAAACACTGTGATTCGCTAATGGAACCTGGTTTACTGGTTAAACCCTATACCTAATTAGCGAAAAGACTGGGCGTTTGTGCAGGACATCAAACGCTGCAATTCGCTAAATTAACCAGGTAACGTGGTCATGACCGAAAAGACTGGGCGTCTGTGCAGGACATCAAACGCTGCAATTCGCTAATGGAACCCAGTTTACTGGTTAACTAACTCTACGCTTACAATTAATGACAGGAAGCTGAGAATCCCTACGCAATCTCGGGCAGGTCACATTCTAACACCCACTGTGGGTGTGAACACTCATATGGATAATGTGCATTCTCCAGGAATCCTCAGGGAGGCCCACAGCCCAAGACGTTCCACAAGGTAATTCATACACAGCCTCGGACTGTCTCTGTGGGGTTCTCGACCTTCCCCCTTAACTTACGGTACATATGTATGTACAGGCCCTGGACATACTGTGACCTGTGGGGCCAACGGGCAAGACATCAGGTCTGCACCCACATTACCACTGCCCTGTCTCTCAACTTACTCAGAGATTATGGGTGTGGTTACAAACGGCATAGGAAGGACATGTCCCTGATTAGAGGTGGATGGACACACATTGCAGGAACGCACAAAACTATCTATCTTTCGTCCCATCCCTGGCCAGAAGAAGTCAGCTCGGATATGGCCCTGGGTTTTCCTTTTGCCCATATGACCTGAAGCTGAACAATGACCCCATTCTAACACTGCTTGGCGGTACTTGGGAGGAAAGACAAACTGCAGTCGAACCTCGCCCTCGGATGTTCGTGATTCACGGTACAGCCGTCCTTGTTTGCGAAGGAACTTGGCTTGACCTCCCCGTGAATACTTTATCACTCTACCCTTTTGTTTCTTTCGCATGGCAGCAAGTGTTGGGTCAGAGTGTTGTTCTTGAACAACAACTTGGCTACACATCAGATCTTGCGGCAATTCAATGGTCACCGGGGTGACACAGTTCGGAGCCTCAATGATGGCTCGTGTTTCTGCAGCTGAAGTCTGAGTAGCGTCATCTATGGTGCAACTATGCTTGGCACCTGGAATATTGCCTAAGATTAGGTCAAATAAAGGTTCTGGCATGACAACTGCGAGTGTCGTACCAGTGTAAAATGGAGATGCCACCTGGATTCATGCCTCAGGGAACAATCTCACTGATCCATCAATAAGGTTAGCTTGGATCTGTCGACCTGTGCACTCCTCAGGCCGAACTACACTCTGCCTGACAGAGCAACCTGAGGAACCATTGTCTCTCAGGACCTTCACAGGAATGGCTCCCACAAACCCTGGCTGAACAAGGAAGGCACTGTCACCTGTGGGAGGGCCTGTGGAGGAAGCAGCTAGCCACTGATTAGGCTGCTGAATAAATGATGCGGCAAACATGGTGCCCTGAGAATTACATACTTGAGGGGTCGTACTCACTGCCTGGGGAGATGGAGCATTGGCCATCTGTGGAGGGCTGTTCACTGTCGCTGTGGGACAAGAGAACTGTGGGGGAGTACCCGTACTGGTAGGGACGTGACCACCGTGCTGCTGCTGAGGAATGAAGGCTGCGTTCGCCTCCTGCCTCCTATTGACTTGAGCTGGTGCTGAAAAGGACAGTCCCGACGGTCGGTTGCGTGGCTGATACTGCTGCTGGTTAGGGTACTGCTTATCGTGCCTCTTTGTCTCAGGCTTCTGAGTGTTTTGCCCCTGGTCCTTCCTCTGCGGTTTTGGACCTTGGCCATTATTCTGAGAACGGCATTGTTGCTGGGGTTCAGTCTGAGATGGTTTCCCAAATTTATCAGATTTCCTGTTCCAGGTATGCTGCTTGCGAGTTTGATACCCGTATGCAGTGAAGAATGCGTCAGCCTTCTTCACCATTTGGCTGGCATCTCTTACATGGCAGATCTTAAGCTGAGCCATAAGTTCAGTAGGCCACGACTTTTCTAGCTGCGTGCGCAGCATAAGGTCAATTATCCCATCATGCATGGAAGGAGTTTCATCTTTCTCCATCCACTCATGTAAGTAAGCAGTAAGCCAGTCAAGAAACTGAATGGCAGTCTCTTTATCCTGTAAACGCGCTCTCATGAACTGACTCTTGGCGTCGTCAACTGTAAGACTGTACGCTTTGACGAGTGCGGCCTTCATCATCTCATACATGAGATTGTCTTCACGAATTCTGTGGAGAATATTGAGGGCAGTGCCCTCAAACAGGCTAAGAAACTGAAGCCACTTAGCTGCATCATCCAGCTGGTAAAGTTGAGCCATGTCTTCAAAACGAGCTATGTATGGCTCGATTTGCTTGCCTTCCTTGTATGGGAGAAGTTTGATGTGTGGGGTCGCCATAATATGTACAGGGATAGCGCTCATGGAGCTTGGGCCATCTGCACCAGATGTGTCTGAAGCCAAGGAATCTCCCTTATGCTTCAACATTTCAGTTTCATGTTTTTTGCGTGCTTCTCGCTCAGCACATTCATGTTCTCTTTGTTCTCGCTCGTATTCACGTTCTCTCTCTCGTTGTTCTAACTCATGTTGAGGTTCTCTCTCGTGTTGTTCTAACTCAAGTTTGCATTGTTTTTGCTCATGTTCGTGCTGTTCTTGCTCGTGTTCACGCTGTTCTCACTCGTATTCGCGCTCCTTTTCGCGTTCCTCACGCTGAATTCGATGCTCTTCATGAGCATCATTCTCGCGTTGCTGTTCATAATTAAACTGAGAGAGGACAAAGTCCTTAATATTCTCCGGATCCGTAAGCCCCATATCTTCGGCTTCCTGTACATAGATGCTGGTAAACATGATGCTAACTCAATCTAAGTAAACTAGCGACTCAGTATTGACTGCAATTTTATCAGAGAAATATGTCAATAATCGAGAATAAAGAATATAGGCACAGGTTAGTGGTGACCAGTTTTATCTAATTAAACTGGTAAAGAAAGAAAATTAAACAAAAAACTATTATGTAAATTAATAAAAATGAATTAATAATCACCAGTAAGATAGTGCCTATAGACTTAAATGATAAATACTTAAGTATGAGTAAGTGAGTATTATCTCGTGAATAGCTTTAGAGCTAGGAGTTAATATCCTGGAATGAGGTCACCAATTGTCACGGGGTTTTTAAGTATATGCAATATTAAAGGATAATATTTCAATAATACTGAGAACAGGACAATGAATTGTCTTGTGAAAATCAAGCAATGATTACTTTATGCCGGCTTACTTCACCGATTCTCTAAGGACAAGAATTTATACACTTTCTCAACAGTACACAGCAGAGACTAATTCCTCACAATTGCTGTTTGTTAGTGCTGTTAGCCTCTGGAGAAAGTGACTTCACCCCTGACAATCAATAACTAATGCTATTAATGATAACAGGTTCTTGCTGATGCATTAACTCCTGGTTGCACAACGGATTTTAAGCTTAATACAAAAGGACTGGCCTAAGTACCAGTTATGAATAGCAAAGCGTTTATGCAAACTAGGAGTTATAAGTGAAATAAGCTTAATATGGAAAATAAAACACGAGTTTATATTACATTAAGCTCAAGAGAAGAACTGTTAATTTATTGATTGCAATAAAATGAATTTGCATTATATTTCAAAATGAATTCAAAATAATGAGATCGCACTCACTCGGTCACTCAAAAGCTAACTCTTAAACCTAGGAAAAAAACGAAAAGAAATACTGGTCAAAGAGTGGACTAAGTGGATGACTGGGCATCGTTGAGGAAAGACACTGCACACGCTAAGTCTTTCGGCAATCACGCTAGGTGGAAACTCAGGAACTGGACAACAACGGCACTGCTACGCACTGGGCCCAACCTGCTTTCACGGCGCTCAAATCTTGACTGACTTCAAATCGTGGGAAAGAGGCGAGTGTCCAGCCGCATTGCTAAAGGCTAGAACGAGCAAAACACGCCCATAATAAATCGCTCAGCGGAGGTGCTAATGTCTCGCACAAAGATGATCATTTATGACACAGTGAAAAATTGTTCTGAAAACACTCCCGACCGGGTGAATACGTAGCGATTGACTGAGTGATGAATACTGGGATTCCACTAGACTTCGCGGTTTCCCACCAAAGTTGATGTCACGAGTTTATTCAATTACATAATCGCGACGACTTGTGACATATATATATATATATATCAATTACATAATCGCGACGACTTGTGACATATATATATATATATATATATATATATATATCAATTACATAATCGCGACGACTTGTGACATATATATATATATATATATATATATATATATATATATATATATATATATATATATATATATATATATATATATGTCACAAGTCGTCGCGATTATGTAATTGAATAAACTCGTGACATCAACTTTGGTGGGAAACCGCGAAGTCTAGTGGAATCCCAGTATTAATATATATATATATCCTGTGGGGTGTAGTGTATATATATATATATATATATATATATATATATATATATATATATATATATGTGTGTGTGTGTGTGTATGTGTTTGTGTGTACAGAAAAGCATCATATTACGTTAAGTTTAGGAGATTCCCTACTTTGTGGACATATTTATGGTCAGAGACGATGATGACCACACAGACCTTATGTTACTGTTTCATTAACTGGCGTATTTTTCATCCAGTGAAATATCTAACCATCCGACCTATCTCCATCCCATTCAGTACTCTTCTCCTAATGGAAATGATAACCCGGTCCCAATTCCATTTAACCTTTTGATTGTGCACTCTTCTTCCAGTCGAATAGCCCAACTGCCTTTCCAGTTCTAGACTGTCTTCCAATTAAACAAGCCTAGGAGGAAATGACTTGGTTACGTGTCTTATCAGAAGTTCTGTGTGAAGTTGGATGATCGGGAACAAGAAAAGTGAAGTGATGGCGAATAAGATACGATGGGATATGAGTGTGTGTGGTTAGGGTGGTGGCTTGAGAAGCTATTATGAAGGTCTGAGTGGGAATGAAGGGAATAAAAGGAGAAACATACTGAACAGAATAGAAAAGAAAATTTGTGCCTCGTGAGAAAGAAAAGGCTGATGCAATCCGTTGTTTAAAAGAAGTTTCCCCTATTACAGACAAAAATAATGTGGACAGGGTATAGTAGCAGCAACTGTTAGAATGGAATAATTACCTCTGCGTCACTAAGTATCCATTCTGCGATGTATAGATGAGATTTGCTCAGCAGCAGCATCAACATAATAATATCAGGGTAATTTAGTGACCGTCGAACGTAAAAACAATTAAATGTATGGCAAAAGCTGATGCGACATGAACGAAGGGAATGTTTTACCCATTTAATCTGTGAGGGGGGGGGGGATCGTGATGGTCGTAACAGTTATATGAATTTATGTACGTAATAGTTTGGCGGTAATTCTATAACTGAAAAGTCAGGTAAACTGGAAAGTCTAGAGTAAGAGAAAAGGCAGTATTTTTTTTTTTTTCATACCGTTTATATTTTCCTTCCATTGGCTCAATTAACCTTCTAATTGTGGTCTTTGTTAAGCTATGTGCTCAGAGATCAAAATGACGCTATGCCCTAAGGTTTGCTCTTGACCGTTGTTTGACCTTGACCTTTGATTAATTTAATCACTTCCTTCCAGAGCCATACACCCAGTATATGTGCCAGATTTGGTGCAAAATGGATCAGGCGTTCAAAAGATAACACTGCACCCTAAACTTTGACCATGACCCATGACCATTGAACTTTGGTCGATCTACACCAAAATCAAAACACTTCTTCCCAGATCCACACACAACATATGCGAAAATATTAATCGAAATCGAACCAAGCACTCATAAGATATTTTGTTAAAACAGATATACATAGAACATTCATATATATTTATGTACATAGACACCTACTTGCTCACAACAGCTATGTCTTGGTCTTCTCCAAACATAATGGACGTAATCGTAGTGAAGGGATAAATTCCAACTCCCAACTCACTGCGACAGACCTTCTTCCCCTCATCACAGAGGATAATGGGGATGACTTTTTATTTCCTCCTGTTTTTAATTGCACTCCTTCATATTTTGATGGATGAGGGAAACAGCTTTGCCAACACTCGCAAATGAATTCCACTGACAAATCCACCACCAACTGCCATGGCGACTGACGCACTCATTTCCTGCCCCCTCACCACACAATCCCTCCCCTTCCCCCTCAGGCTTGCCCCTCTGTCACTCTCCCTACCACTTTCCCCCACTCCCAACTCTTCCACTCACCCCATCCCCTCTCTTTCTCCCACATCCTCTCTATCCCTTCCACTCTTCCCCATTCCCAGTTCCTCCACGTACCCCTCCGCCTCTATCTCCAGCATCCTGTCTCCTCCTACTTTCCTTCCCTTTGTGTCTCCTTTATTATTCCACGCCTCCTTCCCCTTTCCTGAACTCATTCTCTTACTCTATTTCATTCCCCTTCCTCTACTCTTCTATTCCCCCCCCCCCACAGCTTTCCATTGACCCCACATTCTCTCTTTCTCTCACTCCTTCCCTCTCTGCCCCTACCCTCATTCCCTTTCATCTTCCTCCACTCCCCCTCCCTTTTTCTCTCTCTCCTTCCCATTCCCTCTCTCCCCACTCCCATTCTTCTCCCTCCCGCCCTCCTGCACTCCTCCACTCCCCCTCCCAAACCACAAATTAAACTGTCATTTTTGTTCAGCTGTGGCAGAAAAATGGAAAAGACATTATGATTTGAAAAGACAATAATTCAGAGATAAAATAGCGAGGAGGAAATCGAGGCCCGACTCATCTTTTCACCTGGGACCGTTTTCCCATATTCCCCTTCTATCCGGTGGCGTATGTATTACATTTTTCCTGCTGCCTCTAGATGGTTTTATTCAGCTTTGGGCAGAATATTAGTGGAGAATGGGTTAATGAATGCATGAAGTAACTCCTCCATTTCGAAAAGTCTTTCCTGAGCTAAATAAATCAGTCTTAAGTTAACAAGAGTAAGATATAAAACTTTAATGAAAAGGTAATGGGGTCAGCTACTTCACTGGGATCATATCCTTTTAATCCTAGCTTCAACCAGACGTTTCATTTACCGTTGGAAAAAATTCGATCTGAAGAAGCTTGATGTAGTGTTCGATGACATTCTGATTAATAAAGGCTTGTCTTAAGAAGAAGCAGTAAGAATGAACTAATAACTATGTCACCAAAATCAAGGACTTCAGATTGGTGCTGGAGAGGGACACTTCCATGTTGTGTCATCAATATAACCCGATGGCTCAGCTGCTTGGTTATGCAATCGTCTCAGATAAATTCCTAACCCTGAAAGGAAGAGGACGGACTGCAGGACAACTTAAGGCAGCGGTCCGTCGAGTTCACACTCTGGATGAACCTGGGACAACAACAACAACAACATAAAAAGGAGTTCACGGTAGACATTTCAAACTGGCGACGTATTTCTTATTTCAATTCAGCCATCTATAAACGATTTTATACAGCAATAGGATAGACTTTGACCTTTCTCGGTTTTACCAGGTATGACAGACCAGACCTGGAACATTTACCGAAGAGTGATGAATAACTCTGCAGTGTCCTCCGATGTCCAAACGTAGTTGCTGATAGCTGGCATTAGCGATTAATCATTCCGTGTCACTTGTAGATATTTCCCTTTCCTCGATATTAACTCTTTCCATAATTATTGAATAGACTTGAATCAGCACTGAATTAATCCAGAATTTCTGGCCTGTTATAAGAAAGTTAAACCTTTCACTGTTCAACAGAAATACTCTACAGTTTGTACAAGAAGGGTATATTAACTACGTACAACGAAAGTCTATGAATGCAGGAGGAGCATTTGTTCCTACCCTCACATCCTGACTGAGAATGAGCTGATCTCACAGGCACTGCAGGGAGTGGGAATGAAAGCTGAGTGGGCACTGGAAGGTCCCATTGCGTCTTTGTTGATATGCTATGTGAGGCAACAGCTATGAGGTGTAATACTTACTTATGTGAAATGATAGGTAGTAAATGACATAACCTAGATTACAACATAATATAGTAGTATCAAGACAACCAAAGTTAAAATCAAGGTTAGTATACAATACAATATAACAGTATATACTGTAATATTATATAAAAAAGGTTTATAAAGCAAAAATTAAAGATAGAAAATAATATATATGGATACCCTAGAATAATACTGGTGATATTGGTATGCGCTAGAGGAGTTCGTTATAGCCTTCCTTAACCCACATCACCACAAGAGGTCTGTCCTGAGCCCAACAAGATCACCACCTTTTTCAAGGGGTAAACCAGTACTTCTGACTTTATTATTTACTATCCCTGAATATTCTGTTCAGCTTCAGGGTAGGCATTTCCATCTGGTGGGTGCTTACAGATAACCTTCATCAAAGTCTTAGTAGGAAAGTCCTTATCCCAGTTTAATAAAAATGTCCAAAGGTAACAAGAACAATCTTTTAATGATGGTCTTAATGCCAACAGAGTTTGCATAGATATTTCAAAGGAATTCTTTAACGCTTTACCATCTATTCTTCACCGGTCTGTTTCTGCTTTTGGCACGCAAAACCACTCGTGATCGGAACTATTCGCGTGTTCCAGTAAACTCCAGACAATTTTACTTACTCGAGATTGAGTCCTCGGAGAATGAAAGGGTTAAGTCAGCCCTCACTAACCCTCTGATGGAAGGGACAAGTTACTCCATCTTTTTCTACTGAGTGAGATGGAGCTTCTGGAGCCTGACTTACGATCAGCATTCATAACGGCAAAATGAAGAGAGCGTAAGGCCCGCTCGTCCCTCACCCCATCAAAAACAGAGAGAGAGAGAGAGAGAGAAAGGTTAAAGGACGAAATGTCATCAGAAGATAGAGAGGATATGTGTGTGTGTGGGGGGGGAGGGTTCTGAGTCCGTTCCACCTACTGCTCATTGCTCTGACAGTCTCAGTTCCCGGCTCTCCTTCCTGTCTCAGCTCTTGAATAGGAGCTGATATTTTAACCTTCAGTGAAAAAGAAGTAGTACAAAGCAGTTACAAAGGAAAGCAAACAACAACAGATCTGTTGGTCTTTTCGTGGCTATTTGGTATAGGGAAGGTTACAACCAACAAAAGAAATCTATTAGCTAAGACAGGGATAGAAAAGCAGAAATGATAATTATATATATATATATATATCTATATATCATCTATATATATATCTATCTCTATTTATATGTTTTTGTGTGTGTGTCTGTGTGTGTGTGTGTGTGTGTGTGTGTGTGTGTGTGTGTGTGTGTGTGTGTGTGTGTGTGTGTAGATATATATGCAAGAAAGAAGGAACCAAAGGCTAAGAGCCCAAAAACCGTTCCTTCCAAGAAAAAAACAAACACAATTTAAAAGAGAGCCAAAGTCAAGAGACCTTCATTTCGAGATGCCTGGACACAGTGCTTTTGAAAGATTGGAGATCATAGAAAACAGTAAATACAGACAGAGGGAGACCGTTTCAGAGTTGACCTGTTGCATAAATGAAGGACTGGGAGTAACGGTTAACTCCTGCATTGGAGAGTTGGACAGAAACATGATGAGAGTTTGTTGCTAGATGGGTGCGACGCGCCCGTCGTATAGGAGGAGATATGCAAGCAGACAGTTCAGAGCAGCAGTGACAATTGAAGTTAGTATAGAAAAGAGATAATGATGCAACAGTGCGGCGAAGAGACAGAGGTTGAAGGGAGCCAGTAAGAAAAGGAGAGTTAATGAGTAAAAGCCTTTGACTTCACCCTATTCCCTATTGAGAAGAGCTCTATGTGAGGAGACTCCCCTCACATGAGAGTTCTACTTTACACAGGGGGGAATAAAACCCGAGTGCAGTCAACAACTGTGCTGGAGTATAATATATATATATATATATATATATAGATAGATAGATAGATAGATAGATAGATAGATTGATAGATAGATAGATAGACAGATAGATAGTTAGATAGATTATTTATATATGGCCAGACGCCTTAGTCTCGTAAGGGGTGGTCACAAACAAATCGCCTCCATGTCTCCCTGTCCCCAGCCATTTCACTGTCCTGCTTCCAGATAACACCACAATCTTTCATATACCTCTCCATTCCATTCCTCCATCTCATCCTTGGCCTCCCTCTCCCTCTCTCCCCATCCACCTCTCACATACACTTTCCTCGTCAGTCTCTCGCTCTCCATCCTCTCCACATGACCAAACCAACTCAGTGTGTTTCCCCTAACGCATCCTATCAGATTCACATCCACACCGCAAAGCTCCATCACTTCCTCATATATCAGTCTATCTCTCTATGTGACTCCACGTGTTCCTCTCTAATAACTCATTTCCACTGCTCTCACTCTTGTTTTGTGTCCCTCCAACAATGTCCAAGCTTCACTTCCATACGTTAAGAGTTGGTATCACAATACTGCCATGCAGTCACTTTTTCACTTCCATGCTCACTTCACTATTTCTTATCACTGCTTTCAAAGAACCAGCAACCTTTCTTCCTTGTTGTACTCTTTCAAGCACTTCACACTCAAAACTTCAATCCTTACTCATCTTACTACCCAAGTACTTAAACGCATTCACATTTTCCATTTCTTCGTCTTCCAACCTCACTGTTCATTCAGTGACTCCATTTCTCTCGAAGACCATAACTTTACTCCTCCATACATTCAACTTTAGATTCCGTTTCTTACACACTCTCTCAAACTCATTCACCAAGCCTTGCAGCTCCCCTTCTTCTTCACTTAACAACAAACTGTCATCTACAAACAACAGTACAGGGAGTTTTCATACACTGCCCTCTCTAATTAGCCTACGGTCACTCCAACATCCACTGCCCTATCTTGTATCTCATATATACCCCCATCCATATACAGATTGAACAACCATGGTGACATGACAAATCCCTGTTTCAATCCAACCTTCAAATAGAAAAACACACTCAGTTTGCCATCCACATGCACTGCAGCCTTAGCATCCTCATACATACTCTTCACGGGATTCAACAACATCCCATTTACTCCATATATTTTTATTACTTTCCACAATCCTTGTCTATCCACCCAGTCATATGCTTTCTCCAAATCCATGAAGGCCGCATACAACTTCTTTCCATTCTCCAGAAACTTTTCCACTAAAGATCTAAGAATGAATATCTGATCTACACAACCTCTTCCCTCTAAAACCTCCCTGTTCTTCTCTAATTCATCTGTTGTTTCCCTAACCTTGTCAATAAGTATCTTATCATATACTTTTCCTATTACACTAAGAAGACAAATACCCCTATGATTACCGCACACATCTTTTTCCCCTTTTCATTTGTAGAGGGGAATAATTATACCTGATTCTCAATCCTCCAGGACTCTACCTTCCTAACAAGCCAATCTGCACATCATCCACATCCATTCTACTACTACCTCCCTCCCATGCTTCAGCATTTCACCACACACTCTATCAATTCCTGGGGCTTTCTCCATTTCGACTTTCTTCATTGCTTCCAGAAATTCCATCCTACTGATTTCCTTTCTTCTCACATCCCTCCTTCACCCAGCCATTCCCCAGCCACTTATACTCGCATTGCTTTCATTCTCTGTGTTCAACAGTTTCTTAAAGTGTTCTCTGCAACTGCTCACTTTTTCTCTCTTCTCCTATAGTAATCTACCATTTTTTCTTTCACTTCCCGACTACCTTCTCTAACACCCTGTCTAACTCTCTTTACCTCTTTCCAGAACATTTTCTTACATTCCTTCCAAATTACAGTCAAATTCCTTCCAAATTCCTCATCCACTCTCTTCTTACTCTCTCTTACTAATCTTCTCACCTCTCTCTTCCTTTCTGCATATATATGCTGTAACTCTCTCTTCTGTCTCACAACTTTCACCACACCTCTGTTTCTCATCCACTCACTATATGCTTTCTTCTTTTGTTCCACAACCTGCTTCACCTCTTCATTATCCCATGCTGTTTCTTGTACCCCCTTTCGTCTTCACTTCACCCACATACCACCTCACATGCTGCACAGATTTCTTTCTGAGAATATCTTGCATACACCTTCCACGTCCCCCATCTGCTCCAAATCAAATTTACCCAATCGCTCTTCTACTTCTCTCGTATATTCTGCCTATTTTCCATCCTCTTGTAACCATTCCACCCTCCATATATGAACTACTTCCTCCTGTCCTTCCCTTCTTCTATTCCTCCCTTTTATTTGAACCTTGCCTTTCACCACTACCAAGTGGTGGTCAGAAAGTGCACTTCCCCAGCCTCTATATGCTATTGGATCCATTACAAACCTTCCTATTCTAGCATCCACACACACATAATCAATTATTGCCTTCTGTTCATTCAGTTCACCACCCACCCTTCTCATCATTCGCCATGTATACCTGTGGATGATTTTGTGTCGGAAGAGAGTATTGGCTATCGCCAACCCCCTCCCAGCACAAATGTCCACGAGAACACTGCCATTTTCATCCACTTCTGTAGGCACACCTAACTCACCCACCACTCCATCCACCTTCACATTCCCTTCTTTTCCATTCAAATCTCTTATTAAACACACTCTCTCATTCCTTTCAAGCTTTTCCATGCATACTTCCACATTTGTTCAGAACGCTTCTTTCACTCTGCTTGCACAATCTTATATTGGTGCATACACACAAACAATCGCCCACACTTGTAATCCAACTATCAGTCTTACCCACACAATCCTTGAGCCAACTGATCCATACTCTCTTATATTCTCCTCCCATCTTTTGCACAAAGCAATGCAGACTCCTTTTGCCCTCTCATTCTCACCCACTCCCGCTCATATACCCTACCCATACTCCAATTCTTTCACACTCTCATCTCTTCATTTAGTCTCAGTCAAACCACATACAGCCACTTTGGCAACCTCAAGCACCTGGACAATCTCTTTCTCTTTCTCCTCGTCATTTGCACCGCTTACATTCCATGCCACAATCCGTACGGTCCTTAATCCTCAACTGTTGGTATACAGGTTAATCGGAAAGTAACGTAAGCCTATGGGGACGTTGCGTTTATTATAACAAATGTTGGAAATGTCCACCATATTGCATTTCACAAAAAAGTACACGACGAATAAGTTTTGTAAACATCCTCTGCAATGTTTCGGTTGATATCTTGCATACAGTACACAGCGTTGGATGTTGGCCTGCAACTGCTGAATTGTATGGGGACGATCTGAATATGCGGCAACCTTGAGACATACCCAAAGGAAGAAGTCTGGGGGAGACGTGCTGGCCACAAATGTTTTGAAATCAATCGTCATGGAAACACACCTTCAGTGTAATCCATTGTTTTCCTGGCAGTATGAGCTATAGTTGGCCTGTTGAAACCATATTCTATCGAAGTCTTCCTCCACCAACGTGGCCACAAACTGTTCCACCATCGTAATGTAACGAGCACTGTTAACAGTCTTGTGAAAGAAACTCATGAAAATCCTCCAGCGCGACATTGCGCACAGTACACAAATTATTTCAGAGTGAAGAGGCGTCTCATGCAACACATGAGTACATTTCCCACAGGACTGCATTACATTACGAACACCCTGTATCTGTCTATCTAAATAATGTCTCTCTCTCTCTCTCTCTCTCTCTCTCTACATACTGCAAGACGCCCTAATCCTGTAAGGGGTGGCCACAAACAAATCGCCTCTAAGTCGCCCTGTCCCCCGCCATTTCGCTGTCCCCTCCCCCCAGCTCACTCACACCCTCTCCATCCCTCCATCTCATCCTCGGTCTCCCCCCTCCCTCTTCCCCCCTCCATTGACATACACTGTCCTTGTTAGTCACTCGTTCTCAGTCCTCTCTAAATGGCCAAACAATTTCAGTGTATTTCTTCTAAAGCATTGTATCACATCCTCATCCACATCACAATGCTCCAAAACTTCTTCATTTGTCAGTCTGTCTCTCCATGTAACTCCACGTGCTCCTTTCAAATAACTCATTTCCACTGCTCTCACTCTTGATTTGTGTCCTTCCAACAAGGTCCAAGCTTCGCTTCCATATGCCTGAGCTAGTATCACACTATTGTCATACAATGACATTTTTACTTCCATCTTCATTTCCCTTTTCCTTACCATTGCTTTCAATGAACCAGCAACCTTTTTTCTCTGTAGTATCCTTTCAAGCACTCCATCCTTTTAAGTTCCTGTCCTACTCATCACGCTACCCAAGTACTTAAATGCACTCATATTTTTCATTTCATCATCCAACTTCACTGCGCACACAGTGACATCATTTCTCTCGAGGACCACAACTTTACTCTTCCCTACATTCACCTTTATATTCCGTTTCTTACACACTTTCCCAAACTCATTCACCAAGCCTTGTAGTGCCCCTTCGTCGTCACTTAATGAAGTATCATCTGCAAACAACAGAACAGGAAGCTTTCAAGCGCTGTTCTCTCTCATTATCGCTGCACCAACATCCACTGCCCTACCTTGTGTTTCTTTTATAACCCCATCCTCATACAGACTGAACAACAATGGAGACATGACACAACCCTGTTTCACTCCAACATTCAGACTGAAGGGATCACAGAAATTACCATCCACTCGCGCAGCAGCCTTAGCGCCCTTATGTATACTCTTCTCAGCATTCAGCAGCTTCCAATTTACTCCATATACCGATACTCTTAACATTTTTCACATTCCTTATATATCCACTCTGCCATATGCTTTCTCCAAATCCATGTAGACAGCACACAACTACTCTACCTTCTCTAAAAACTTTTCCACTAAAGACCTTGGAATGTATATCTGATCTACACTACGTTTTTCCTTCATAATATCTCCCTAATCTCCTCAGACTAATCCCTCTGTTATTTCCCTGTCTAATACACTAAGACGACAAATGCCTGTATGATTACCACACACTCCTTTTCCCCTTTTTCCTTTGTTCAGGGGAATAATTATGCCTGACTTGCAGTCCTCTGGGGCTCTCCTTTCCTCCCAGGTCAATCTGCACATCTTCCATATCCATTCTACTGCTATTTCTCCCCCATGCTTCTGCATTTCACCCCACACTTCTTAAATTCCTGGGGGTTTCCCCATTTTGACTTGCTTCATTGCTTCCACTACTTCCATCCTATGGCTGCCTTTACACGATAGTTTCCAAGTACGGTGCATGACGCACGCACCAGATCAGTGGCGAAGTTGATGAAAGAGCAGGGAATTCACCACCATGTGTTTACACAGGTCTTCCACTCCGTCGTTACCAGTCAGTGTGTGGTTGAAAACTACGTAGTACAGGCATGACACCCAGGCACAAAAACCGGCGACGAACAGCCACACTGTTGTTTGTGTTGGCTGCAGGGAATATTTTAAAGAAAATGACAAGAAGACGAGCTGAATGGGTGAAGAAATGGTAAATGAACAGATCGCATGGTAGCCACGTTTCTGTGTTGTGGCAGGGATCTGCACATGTACTGTACCAGGAATCTCACATATGTCACTGCCCGGAAGGGATTGGTGGTATGGTAGTTTTGTTTACACTATCCCTGCCCGAGCATGGTTCTGGTACAATGTTTTGAAACCGTACTCGGACACTGATCGTGTAAAGGCAGCATATTTATTTCTTCATTCCTTTTCATCTCCCTTCTTCTCCCAGCCATTCCCCAACCACTTATACTTGCGTCACTTTCATTCGCTATGTTCAACAATTCCTTAAAGTGATCTCTCCATCTGCTCAAATTTTATTTCTCCACTATCAGCCTACCATTTTTGTCTTTCACTCCCCTACTACCTTCTTCATCACCGTGTCTGACTCTTTCTACCTCCTTCCAGAACAGTTTCTTACATTCCCTCCACTTCACAATCAAATTCCTTCCCAGTTCCTCATCCACTCTCTTTTTACTCTCTTGAACTAATCTATTCACATCTCTCTTCCTTTCTACACATAACTCTTTATTGCATGTGTCAACTTCCTCCATGCCTCTGCTTCCAAGCCACTCACTGTATGCTTTCCTCTTTTGCACCACAGCTTGTCTCACCTCCTCATTCCACCATGTTGTTCCTTGCACCCCCTTTCGTCTTCTCTTCACGCCACACACCACCTCACATGCTGCACAGATTTCTTCTGTGAATACCTTGCACACACGTTCTACCTCCCCCATATGCTCCAAACCATATTTAACCAATCTATTCTCCACTTCTCTCTTATATTCTGCCTTTCTTTCATCTTCTTGCAATCTTTCTACCCTCCTTGCACTGACTACATTTTCCTGACCTAGTTTCCTTCTCGTCATCCATCGCATTTATACTTTGACTTTCACCACCACCAAGCGGTGGTCAGAAGTCCACTCCCCCAACCTCTGTATGCTTTTTTCATCCAGTACATACCTTCTCATTCTCTCGTCCACACACACACACACATAATTATCATTGCCTTCCGTTCACCACCCTCCCTTCTCATCACTCACCACGTATATCTGTGGATCATTTTGTACCTAAAGAGGATAATCGCTATCAACAGTCCTCCTCCCCGCACAAATGTAAACAACAACACTACCAGACTCCATTTCGGCAGTCACACCCCACTCACCATCTACTCCATCCACCTTCAGATTCCCTTCATTTTTGTGTATATCTCCAGTCAAGAGCACTTTCACTACTCCCAAACTTCTCAATGCACACTTCTACATTTGCCCAAAACTCTTCTTTCACTCTAATTGTGCAGTCTTCCGTTGGGCACAATCGCCCACATTTGTATTCCACCTTTCATTCTCACCCACACAATCCATGGACCAACTGATTCATACTCTGTTATATTCTCCTTCCATCTGTTGCTCACAGCAATATATACACTCCCCTTTTTTCTCTCACTTTCGCCTAATCCTGCATATGTACCCAATCCATACTCCCACTCCCTCATACTCTTACGGTACCTCACCATTAAGTCTCAGTCAGTCCACATACTGTATGTTCAGTTTTGCGTTCTCAAGCACCTAGGCAATCTCTCTCTCTTTCACCTCATCATTCACACCCCAAACGTTCTACGTTGAAATCCGTCCCATGTCCTTTGTTCGGGCATTGGTTGTCATATGTTGGCCAAACTGGTTCGAGGCATTTTCTTTGTCTTTTTAATGAATTGTTTTCCTGAGAGGGACACAAACCCTCCACCAACCGACTTCTTGACACGTAGGGAACACGTATTGGTTGGTTATAAGGTTCCCATCCAGCTTTTTAAACGATTTACTGGCCTACAGGAAAATATATGATGTAGTCACTCTGGAGTAGAGTTTTATATATATATATATATATATATATCCATAGATAGATAGATAGATAGATAGATAGACAGATATAGTTAGACAGATAGACAGATAGATTGGATGTGTGTGTAGTCTGTGAACCAAGTGTAATCGGCCCGGGCAAGCCGACTGAGTGCAAGCATACTTTATGGTATGCGACACTGGTTGGACCATAGCACCCCTTATGTCCGCCAAAGTACTACTGTACGTGGCCAGAAGCACGCTCCCAAAGTTTATTACCCTGGCGGGGCGCGAACCCTCGTTCTGCAATGTATGAAAATGCACACACTATCACTGTACCGCAGAGGCTCCATATATATATATATATATATATATATATATATATATATATATATATATATATATATATATATATATATATATATATATATATATATATATATATATATACGGATATAAGGTAGATATATGCAAATAAAATACTGTATTGGATAAAAATATTTATAAGCTAATTAAATTATTATAAATATATGAAGACCCTTAGTTGCAATAATATAATATTCTGCCATGGTGCAGCATAAGTCTTCACCACAACCTAATATATAAACCCACCCACGAGAGAACTCCAAGAGACTCTTAGGAAGCAATTGCCCGTCGCATCATTAGAGAGAGAGAGAGAGAGAGAGAGAGAGAGAGAGAGAGAGAGAGAGAGAGAATGTGTGTGTGTGTGTGTGTGTGTGTGTGTGTTTGTGTGTGCCCTCTGTAGGAAGCAGGAAAAAGAAAGCAATACGTTGGAAAAAAAATAAAAAGCAGTCTCCTTTTCCTTGCAGAACCTGGCCAACACAAAAAACCCTCGACCTCTTACCAACACCCTCCACACCAAAACAAAAGACTCTCGTTTGTTCTCCTCCCACGCACCCCCGCCAAGCACCAGCGGAAAAGTGAAAATTATAATGTTAATTATACTAACTCGGTGTGAGGCGCCCAAGTTCAGTCTTAATTTTCTGGCTCGGTGTTCAAGCTCAGTTTTTGTCCCACAAAATTTTGTGGTAATAGTTACCATGGATTCTAATTCTCGTGGATTCAGTATTATCTCATACTTTACTATTATTCTATTAGTTCGTAGTTTTTATTTTTCCTTTTTTTTTTTTTCACTTTACCACCATGACCGCGTGCTTAGCGTTGTCATCCACAAATCTACCGGTCAGACAGTGCCAGGGTTCAAATTCTAGTGCAGGCAGCAGGTTACACTCAGGCGTTCATCCTCCGCTTAAGATTTAGTAGATATAATGTGTACTCAGGGATAAACACTAATGGGAAGTAACTGCGGTAACCTGGATGATGCAGTGGTCTTATATTCCCGGAGAGTGGGTGAATAATCCGCCAAAATCTCAAAAGCCAAAGATAGGGACATGAGCAGTTACCACGGCTCAGTGTTCGTGGCACCCGAGTCCCCCTCATTTTACCTTACCTATAGGTTCCTCGGACTTCTAGTTTTCCATCATTTCCTATGTTTTCTAGTTTTCTGTTACTTGCTATGTTTGGTTCACACAGTTATTTTCTATCGTTTCCTTCATTCTATCACTTTCCAAAGTAATATCTTGTTTTCCTAGCCCCGGGCTCCTACGCTCCTCATGGGGCAATGTAGGATTGGATGATGGATGGATGGCTGGATGGTAAGCTATGCGCCGGTCATTTGTTGCCACACTGAGGCAACAAAGTGCAGCTCGCTACAGTGCCCTCCAAACTTTGTTAATTATTTGTCTTTCTTACTTTAGTTTCCGCGTGAATGTGCGTGTGTGAGGGAGGTTTAGTTTGTGTGTGTGGGGAGGGGGTGGAGGGGTTAGTTTGTGTGTGGGGGGGAGGAGGTGGATTTACTTTGTGTGTGTGGGGAGGGGGAGGGGGGTTTAGTTATGTGTGTGTGGGGGAGGGGGGTTTAGTTTCTGCGTGTGTGTGGAAGGGGGGGATGTTTTATTGCCTGAAATAGTGTGCGTAAGAGTTTGCTTGGGAGTTTGTGTTTGGGTGCGTTGGTTTTTGCCAGTGGAAAGGCTAGTGGGGGGGTGTTTTATGAGTATGAATCTGCGCTTGTGATGTGTATACGTGAGAAAGGGAATGAAAGTAAGAGGAAGAGGAATTGTGTGTGTGTGTGTGTGTGTGTGTGTGTGTGTGTGTGTGTGTGTGTGTGTGTGTGTGTGTGTGTGTGTGTGTGTGTGTGTGTGTGTGTGTGCGCGTGTGTCTGTCTGTCGGTCTGTCTCTGTCTGTCTATCTATCTAAATAATTATTATTATTAAAATTAATAACAAGACAGTTCTACCTTGAAAAAACTGCGCCCCTGAAGGACTAAAAATCAAGAAAAAGAAAAAAGTCCTAATGGTGAATTTTATTTGATAATTTCTTCGCCTCGGTATAGCCATCCTCTCTGTCTGTCTGTCTGTCTGTCTCTCTCTCTCTCTCTCTCTCACACACACACACACACACACACACACACACACACACACACACACACACACACACACACACACACACACACACACACACACACACACACACACAGAAACTTTTAATCATCACATTACCCACACTCCTACACACAATCAAATCTTCTCTGTACTGCCTCCAATCACAAATCAGCCTTATTTACCTTCTCAGAAAACGAGAAACAAACATACCAGGTGATGTGGGACAGACTAATGAGGTCGAATCAAGTATTTCTTCTGAGGATAAGTAGAGGTGAGTGGATGCTGACGAGCCGAGCCACCAGTGGTGATGATTGAACGGGAGAATCGAGCTGATCATGATCTCTTACTGCTGTTTCAATGACTTTACGTCCTACATTTATTGATTCTTACCGATGCTGGCTATACAAGGGTGGCAGGTGTTTACATTGTTAGTTGTTTTTAGTATTCTTTTACGCTTCGAGTAAGGTTTGATTTAATTCATCGCTATGTCTACTTTGCCAACCTACAAAACCCATTTTCACATGGCGTAGTACCCATGCTCTGATCCAGCATCCACTGCCTTCCCCATTCCATCTTGCCCGTCCTTCCCGACCCATTCTCACTTTTCTTCTACTCCCCGAAATCAAACTTTCATGGTCTGCTTCCATCACCACTGTCGCCTCTCATACATCGTTCATAATGAACAGGTGTGGTCGACCTCTCCCATAAGCGCTACTATTCACCACCGACCTCATCCATCCTCTCCACCAGTCTCCACCTACTCGTAAACCAGCCCTTTGTCATCAGCCCTCCTTCTCCCATCCCCCAACACATACACATACAACGCGAATCTTAACAGGGTGTAGGCATCCTGCATTGCTGTATGATGGGCAAATGTGATGAAAGGAAGGTAGGATAATGATGGACAGGACAGTGATGGGCAGGGTGATGATGGTCAAATGTGATGATAATTAGGTAGATGATGGGTAAATTAGATGAGAGCTGGGTTAATGGATGGGTAATGTGGGTCATAAATAGGTAATGTAGTGAAGGGCATGATACGGATAAGCAAATGTGATGATTGGCAGGTACTGTATGTCATGGGTAAATCCGATGATAGCTGGGTACACTGATAGACATCACAGGTGGCAGATTGATAGAGTAGTGATGATTTTGATGAGCAGAGTGGTGATAATGTTAATATGGGTGGGGTAGTGAGGGGTAACCTTTTGACCAGTATTATGTAACATGTGCGACAAATGAGAGCATCAGGTTTGAAGCATGTGGTGGGATTTTCAGTAACGACAGCCAGCACTTGTGACAGAGTACCAGTTGTAATGCCACACACACACACACACACACACACACACACACACACACACACACACACACACACACACATCCATTTTACCCACCACCACTGCTAACACTCATACTACCGTGGTGGGGGGATGCAGTGTCACCCACTCATGTCTGCCAGCCCGCACGCACACAACCACTCCTACCACTCACACTACCATGGTGGGGATGCAGTGTCACTCAGTGCATCGGCTGGCATAGACTGGAATGGCATATTAGACTTATTCCCACAGTGAGAGGGTTAAAATGAAAATAAACGACGTTAAACTGAAGTAATTAAACAAAAGTGAAAGTAATTAATATATGTATTTAGAACATTGTTAGTGAATAGAAGTACTCTGTAAGTACTGTGAGGTGGAAAAGAAATATTAATGAAATGCATCTTGATTTGTGTTGCAGAGTAGGATCTGCGTGTGTGTGTGTGTGTGTGTGTGTGTGTGTGTGTGTGAGAGAGAGAGAGAGAGAGAGGGGGGGGGGAATAATGCCAGGAAACCGGGATTTCTCAGGCAAGAAAACTAAACAAAACGCGACCTTAAAAATAAATCCCACTTAAATTTTGACACAAGAACTCTAAAACATTTTATCCAACTCACTTATCCAGGACAAAAGAGAATCACATTTATTAAGGCACGACTCTCATATTCCAAGTCTTTTCTTAGGACGGAGGAAAAACTGTAAATACTCTTTGTACTGTACTCTTTGTGTGTGTGTGTGTGTGTGTGTGTGTGTGTGTGTGTGTGTGTGTGTGTGTGTGTGTGTGTAGACATTTGTGGAAAAGTAACAGTGGCTGGAAAAATTAATTAGGTGCAATGGGTTGGTTTCGTGTGGTGGGGAAATGGGAAGTTGCTGTGAATGTGGTTGATGTGGTGGAGGTGGTTGTGATTATGGTTGTGGTGGTAAGAGTTGTAGTTGTGGTGGTAGTGGCGGTGGTGGTGATGGTGGTAATGATGGTGGTAGCTGTTGTTGTTGTGGTCGTAGTCATGGTGGTGGTTGTGCTTGTGGTGGTGCTGGTGACAGCAGTGAAGACTGTTGATGCCTGATGAATTAGATGTACTGCTGAGTTAAGGAAGGGGAAGAGGTTATTGATGTGGTGGTTGTTGTAGTGATGGCGATGGCGATGGTGATGATGATGGTAGTGGCTGAGAATGATGGTGGATGGAAGGCAGGAATTAGGTTCAATGACTGGATAGCGCGGGAGGGAGAGATGACTTACTGATGCGGCTAAGGTGGTGATGATCTTGGAAGAAACTGTGGATATTGTGGCATTGGCAGTGGCATTGATGGTGGTGATCATGGTGGGGGTGGAACTAGTGATAGTGGCGATGGAAGCAGAGAGGAGTTTGGTGGTGGTAATGGTAGTGGTTGTGGCGATGGTGATTGGTGAGAATGCGTTGGCAGTAATGGTAAATGAAGTGAGACTCAAATGATACAGAAATGTAATGGCACTGACAGTAGCTGTGATTCCTGTAGTGGTGGTGAAAGCATTTTTAAGAAAAGGAAGCCCAGGAAAATGCCATTAATACTTTCAGTCTAAGACCTCATTTTATCGTTGAATTTGTTACAAATGGAAGATTATATTCAGTTTTGGAAAGAATGTAAAAATTGGACAGAGTTTAGTCTGTGAGTCTGTAATACACACACACACACACACACACACACACACACACACACACACACACACACACACACACACACACACACACACACACACACACACACACACTGACGCACGCACGGGTGCGCGCGCAAGTCATCACTTACATACTCGTAGGCATAGGAACATTATTTTGTAGATATACATGTATATATAGATAGTTAGGGAAATACACAGGCCGATACATCAAATTTGTATGTAATATTTATAGACTGATATGTAGAAAGATGTACATAGAAAGATAGATATAGATACAGAGAGAGATAGGTAAATAAATAGACAGACAGAGAGATAGGTAGACAGGTGTGTATATATATATATATATATATATATATATATATATATATATATATATATATATATATATATATATACTGTATGAGAATGGGAGTGCGTTAGTGGACATTTGTGCTGAGAGGGGGTTGGTGATAGCCAATACCCTCTTCAGGCACAAAATGATCCACAGGTATACATGGCGAGTGATGAGAAGGGTGGGTGGTGAACTGAATGAAAGGAAGGCAATGATTGATTATGTGTGTGTGGATGAATGGATGCGAAGACGTGTAATGGATGCAAGAGCTTATAGAGGTTGAGGGAGTGGACTTTCTGACCACTACTTGGTGGTGGCCAGAATTAGGATCCAAGTAAGATGGAGGAATAGAAGAAGGGAAAGACGAGAGGAAGGAGTAGTTGCAAGGAGAGTGGAAATGTTACATGATGATGAGAAAAAGGCAGAATATAAGAGAGAAGTGGAGGAACGATTGGGCAAATATGGATTGGAGCAGATGGGAGACGTGGAAGGTGTGTGTAGGATATTTACAGAAGAAATATGTCAGGCATGTGATGTGGTGTGTGGAAGGAAGAGAAGACGGAGGGGGGTGCAAGAAACAGCGTGGTGGACTGAAGAAGTGAGACAGGCTGTGGCGCAAAAGAAGAAAGCATACAATGAATGGATGAGAAATAGGGCCGTGGAAGAAGTTGAGAGGCGGAAGAGAGAGTTATATGTAGAAAGAAAGAGAGAGGTGAAAAGATTAGTAAGAGAGAGTAAGAAGAGAGTGGATGAGGAATTTGGAAGGAATTTGAGTGTAAAGTGGAGGGACTGTAAGAAAATGTTCTGGAAAGAGGTGAAAAGAGTAAGACAGGGTGGAAGTGAAGTTAGCAGGGGAGTGAAAAATAAAAATGTTAGATTACAAGTAGAGAAGGGAGAAAAAGGGAGCAGATGGAGAGAACACTTTAAGGAATTGTTGAACATAGAGGATGGAATTAACGCAAGTATAAGTGGCTGGGGAATGGCTGGGAGAAGGAGGGAGGTGAGAAGACAGGAAGAAATCAGTAGGATAGAAGTTGTGGAAGCAATGAAGAAAGTTAAATCGGGGAAAGCCCCAGGACTTGATGGAGTGTGTGGTGAAATGATGAAGCATGGGGGAGAGATAGTAGTAGAATGGATGTGGAAGATGTGCAGATTGGCCTGGGAGGAAGGTAGAGTCCCGGAGGATTGGAAGTCAGGTATAATTATTCCCTTGTACAAAGGAAAAGGGGAAAAAGAAGTGTGTGGTAATCATAGGGGCATTTGTCTTCTTAGTATAATAGGAAAAGTGTATGGTAGGATACTTATTGACAAAGTTAGAGAAAGAACAGAGAAATTAGTTGGAGAAGAACAGGGAGGCTTTAGGAAGGGAAGAGGTTGTGTAGATCAGATATTCATTCTTAGATCTTTAGTGGAAAAGTTTCTAGAGAAGGGAAAGAAGTTGTATGCTGCTTTCATGGATGTGGAGAAAGCATATGACAGGGTGGATAGACTAGGATTGTGGAAAGTGTTAAGAATATATGGAATAGATGGGAAGTTGTTGAATGCTGTGAAGAGTATGTACGATGGTGCGAAGGCTGCAGTGCGTGTGGATGGTGAACTAAGTGAATTTTTCTCTTTGAAAGTTGGGTTGAAACAGGGATGTGTCATGTCTCCATGGTTGTTCAATCTGTACATGGATGGGGTAATAAAAGAGGTACAAGGTAGGGTAGTGGATGTTGGAGTGGCCCTGGTGAGAGAGGATAGTGTTTGGAAACTCCCTGTACTGTTGTTTGCAGATGATACTGTGTTGTTGAGTGAAGACGAAGGGGAGCTGCAAGGCTTGGTGGATGAGTTTGGAAGAGTGTGTAAGAAACGGAATCTAAAGGTGAATGTAGGGAAGAGTAAAGTGATGGTCTTTCAGAGAGGTGAAGTTAGTGAATGTACAGCGAGGTTGGATGGTGAGGAATTGGAAAATGTGAGTACGTTTAAGTACTTGGGTAATATGATGAGTAAGGATGGAGGTTTGGAGGGTGAAGTGCTTGAAAGGGTACAGCAGGGAAGAAAGGTTGCTGGTTCTTTGAAAGCAGTGATAAGAAACAGGGAAGTAAGCATGGAAGTGAAAAAGTTACTACATGACAGTATTGTGATACCAACTCCAACGTATGGAATTGAAGCTTGGACGTTGTTGGAAGGACACAAGTCAAGAGTGAGAGCAGTGGAAATGAGTTATTTAAGAGGAGCCTGTGGAGTCACATGGAGAGACAGGCTGACGAATGAGGATATAAAGAAGCGTTGTGATGTGGATGTGGATGTGATAGTAAGCGTCATGAGGAACACACTGAGGTGGTTTGGCCATGTGGAGAGGATGGAGGGTGAAAGACTGACGAAGAGAGTGTATGTGAGTGAGGTGGAGGGGGGAAGAGAGAGGGGGAGGCAGAGGATGAGATGGAGGGATGGGGTGGAGAGGTATATGAGAGAGGGGCGTGTGAGTTGGGAGCAGGGCAGTGAAATGGCGGGGGACAGGGCTACTTGGAGGCGATTTGTTTGTTTTCACCCCAAACGGGATTGAGGCGTCTGGCAATATATATATATATATATATATATATATATATATATATATATATATATATATATATATATATATATGTGTGTGTGTGTGTGTGTGTGTGTGTGTACTGAGAGAGAGAGAGAGAGAGAGAGAGAGAGAGAGAGAGAGAGAGAGAGAGAGAGAGAGAATAAAACAACTGCATACACAAAACAAGCCATCCATGCTCATCTTTCAGGCATCCCAATTTTATGTACTGCCCTACCTCAAAATATGGGAGTGCAAACAGAGAAATATTTCGGCACACAGCATCAACAGTGCCTATGTAAACATAAGCATAAACAAAACCCACACTGTCTTCACACACCCATAAGCAACACCCACACTGCCTAAACACACCCATAAACTACACCCACATTGCCGTCACATACTCATAAACAACACCTACACTGCCTACACACACCGATAAACACCCACACACCGTTCACACACCCACAAGCATCCACACTGCGTACACATACTCACAAACTACACTCACACTGCCTACATACTCCCATTAATAACACTCAAACTGTCTACAGACTCATAAACAACACCCACACTGCCTACACACACCAATAAGCATCACCAACACTGCCTACACACATCCATAAACAGCATTCACAATGCCTACACATCCCTAGGTAACACCCTCACTGTCTACACACAGGCATTAACATCCGCACTGCCAACACGGATCCATTAACACTCATACTGTTTACACACTCCCACAAACACCCTCATTGCTTACATACTTCAAAAGACAACACCACACTGCCAACGCACAGCCACTATTACCCACTCTGCCTACACACAGCGATAAACAACGCCCACATTGTCTACACATTCCCGCAGACAACATTCACACTGTTTACACACTCGCATAAACACCTGATCTAGCTCCACACCTTTTTAACACCCATAACGGCTACACATACCCATTAATACCCAAACTGTCTACACACTCACAGAACCACCTACACTGCCTACAAACCTCCACATTGCTTGCACACTCCCACAAATAACACCCACACTGTTTACACACAACATAAACAACACACACATTGCCTACACACAGTAAATAACACACACACACACACACACACACACACACACACACACACACACACACTGCCTACACACACCAATAAACAACACCCACATTGCCTACACACTCCTACCGATAACACCAATACTGTCTACACACACCCATAAACATTCACATTGCCTTCAAACCCCCTTAAAACTTACACCGCCTTCACTCACACCCATGAACACCCACACTGCCTACACACACACCCCCATTAACAAGCACAATGCCTACCCCCCCCAAACACACACATTAACACTCAAACTGACATGAAATATATATAACTCATACTGCCTACACAAATCCATTAACACCCACGCTGCCTAATCACTCGTACAATCACCCACAATGCCTACACACTCTCACAGACAACACCAGCACTGCCTATACATATATTATTACCCATTCTGCCTACAGACACCTATAAACAACACCCACATTGCCTACCCACTCCCACAGGAAACGTCCACACTGTCTACACACACCCATAAACATTTAAACAGCTTTAAAACCCACGCTGCCCTTACACACACCCATTAACACTCACACTGCCTATACACACCCATTAACACTCACACTGCCTATACACCCGACAAACAACACCCACACTGCCCACACACTCCCACAAACACCCACAATGCCTACACGCTCCCACAGACAACATCAGCACTGCCTACTCACACTAATTTTTACCCACTATGTCTAAACACACACCTATAAACAACACGAAAACTGCCTACACATTCCCACAGACAACAACCACACTGTCTACACACTCCCGCAGACAACACCCACACTCTTTACACTATCTATCTATCTATCTATCTATAGCCCGACGCCCTAATCCCGCAAAGGGTGGCCGCAGACAAAACGCCTCCAAGTCACTCTGTCACCCACCATTTTTACTGCCCTCCCCCCAACTCACCCCCCCCTCCCTCATATACCTCTCAACTCCATCCCTCCACCTCATCCTCGGTCTACCCCTCCCTCTCCCTCCCTCCACCTCACCTACATACACCCTCTTAGTCAGTCTTTCATTCTTCATTCTCTCCACATGTCCAAACCACCTCAGTGTATTTCTCCTAATCTTTTCAACCACATCCACATCTTTACACACTTCCATTAATACCCACCTTGGCTCCACACCCCTGTAACACTCATACTACCTAAACACATCCATTATTATCCACACAACCTACACACTCCCACAAACACCCACATTTCCTACACACACCCATAAACCCCCACACTGCCCTCAAACTCTCACAGAAACACTCACACTGCCTACACAACCCCATAAACGACACCTACACTGCCCACAGGCACCCATCAATACCTCTCTGGCAATATACCAATAAAAACACTCACACTACTGCAAATACATTAATTCCCACAATGCCTACACCCCCCTATTAACACCTACACTGGTTACACACACCCATTAACACTCACACTGTATACACGCCCCTACACATAACACCCACACTGCCTACAAACTCCCACAGACAACAGACATACATTGCCTACACACACCACAAGCCAGCCACATTGCCTGCACGCCCCCTTAACATTCACACTGTCTACACACTCCCACAGACAACACCCACATTGCCGACACAGACCCATTAACATTCACATTGCCTACACAGATCCATAACACTCACATTGTTAGGACTCCATATTATAATTACAAATTATAATAGATAGATAGATAAATAGATAGATAGAGAGACAGATAGAAGCAGGAAGTCAGATGATGAAAAGGTACTGTGTCTGCGAGAATCGAGCAATGCTAAACATGCTTACACACTCTTAACTCAAGGAATGCTTTATAGGCACACGACAGCGCCTAGTGACCATACACACACATACACACATACTCACACACAGGCTTCTAGAACTTTCCAACCACAGGGAACACACGTGACACAACTCCTGCTACACCAGAATTTAGGAAAGAGAGCTCAGATGGAGGCTAGCCATAGAACAGGCAGGTCGTAGGGAGAAAGGCTTAGCAACTTGGGAGAGAGAGAGAGAGAGCAAGACAGGAGATAGCTAGCGGGACTCTACTTTATACTTCGCTCTGTGTGAGAGACTTGTTAATATTTCCAAGACAAATAAAAATAATCCCATACTATTCTTTACCTCTCCTTGTCATTGAATGACAAATGGGAAAGAAGATTATCTACTTACAAAGCTACTCAAGTATAACAACCGCTCGTCCACAAGTCTAATATATATAACTTCTCTACAAGTAAATACAAAGTACTTTTTATGATATTTGGTAGCAGCGAACGTATACGAACTTCGTCTACGAATCAACAGTGAATTCCTACAAAATATCAAGATTGAAAACAAAAAAATACCTCTCACAACCAGCTCCTGACAGTTCTCTCCAACCCCCCCTCCGTCTCCCCGATCATCACGCTGATGTAGAGGTGAAGAGGTCACAGGACGCCTTGCAAGTAGTTTAACAAAGTACTGATACAAAGAAACTTGAAATTTCTATGACGAACCAACGAACTACAACCATCTACAATCAAATACAAGTAACAATTCTACGAGTCGTCTGTATAATCTTCTACACGCACCTACAAGTAGCGGCAGTCTTCATCCTACAACGAGTAAATCACAAGAGAAAAGGACCGATAAAACATCAACAAAGAAAAACCAAACAAACAAACGAAGAGTGAGACACGGCTCATAACTCATAACCACCAGACCTCACCCTCCTCTCTCTGCTACATCCACCCAACCCCCACTGCTGACGCAGGAGTGAAGAGGTCAAGACGACGAAGCAAATACCAAGTCCATATTCACAACTCATCTTACTCGTCTTCACTCAAGTTACTCATTGCTACTCATTCACTCACCACAGCTACCAGTGTGAGAAGTCGACGTCATCATGCGTGCTTGCTGAAAAGACGCCACGTCAGTCAACACACCACCTGCACCACCACTCACACCATTCCCACCACGGTAAAAATTAGTGAGTTACATAGTTACTTCATTTATACAATACACAGTGATAGACAATAAGCTTCAGCACAAACATATAAAACGTGCTGTATAGTTACAGCTTAAATACACATACTTACTTCAGTTATTTGCATAACTCAAACACTAAATAATCACCAACAATAAATATTCTACACTGTATATATTCATTCATTTATTATAGCATTTATTTACTACCAACGAGTGTTACCATTTATACCTACATAAAATACGTGTTGCATACATACAGCTATACATTATTATATCTACAAAGTGATAAAGAAAATATACCATCACAGTTACTCAGTGAGCGATTAAAAGAACTGTATTAAACATTTATTAATTAAAGCTACCTAGTGGAAACATATAAATTAAGTTACAAGGTAAACTAGAGAAAAAAAAAAATGGCCAACACAAAATATGACGTTAGCAAGAGTGAACATCTTCAACACAATCGTGAAGACAATGATTTCCACACAGTGCTGACACACATATTACCCACGATAGGTACAAGTGAACAACAAGTCAGTGTATATAGTTAATAGTGTACAGTATATAGTGTATATATTTTTTATATTAAATAACAAAATATGTGGCTATATAATATCATTTTCAGTAATACCTGTGCAATATAAACTAAACTTTAAAAAAGTATCCCAAGGAAATTAGCCAGTAATTATGCAACCATGAACAACATAGAAAAAGCGTACACAAGCGAAGAAAAACAAACTATAGAAGATCAATACATGCAAAAAAAAAAAAGAAGAAGAAGAAAGAAAGAAAAAGTAAGAAAGAAAAAAGAGAGAAATAGAGTAAGATCACATAACAAACAAATGAAAATAAGTGTAAGTGTTACTACATATGCCAAAATACCACATAAACTACAAACAAAAAAGCAAATTGTTGTCTCCACAAGCAAGTGGCATAGCACATCATCACTATCATCGACCGCAGCATGACCGGATTCATATGTCAGGACTGCAATTATTACAATTATGTAACTACAAACAATATGTACCATTTATGTAACAGTTGCATTAACAAGATGTAACTTTTATGTAACTTTAACTACAGTTATGTAACTACAAACGATATGTAACAATTATGTAACTCCATATTATAATTATGTAACGACAAACGATTGCATTATGTTACACTTGCTACAATTATGTAACTACAAACGATATGTAACAATTATATAACGACAAACGATTGCATTATGTTACATTTGCTACAATTATGTAACTACAAACGATATGTAACAATTATGTAATGACAAACGATTGCATTATGTTACACTTGCTACAATTATGTAACTACAAACAATATGTACCATTTATGTAACAGTTGCATTAACAAGATGTAACTTTTATGTAACTTTAACTACAATTATGTAACTACAAACGATGTGTAACAGTTATGTAACGACAAACGATTGCATTATGTTACACTTTGCCAATTATGTAACAGTTGCAATAACAAGATGTAACTTTTATGTAACTTTAACTGCAATTATAAGGCCAAGACACTTATGTAACAGTTGCATTAACAAAATGTAACTACAATTATAAGGCCAACACAATTATGCATTACCACAATATTTTGTAACAATTCATAAAATGTTACAATTATGTATTATCACAATGTTAGTACAATATTATAAGTCATACAACTATAGCACAATTCTGTATTACCAGTATCATCATACAAGTTAGGTGAAATATTAGACATTATTAAAGTGATAACTCAATATGTAATGTATAACCTAGCAGTATTACCATTGCACAATTATATGCGTATGTCTGTTATACATACACATCTCACACAATGTATACAACTTGTTTAAAATGTAATATTACTGAATAATTGCTATTTACTATGAATATTATATGTATACAATATTCATACAATTATGTTACTTTTACAATATTATGTATTTCACTTAATTAGCTTATAAGTTCATTATAATGTGTATATAATATGTATTAATATGTTATGACTATTAACTGTCGATGGTACGCCATTTTCGCGTGACCGAGCATATGTTAGGACTCCATATTATAATTACAAATCATAATAGATAGATAGATAAATAGATAGATAGAGAGACAGATAGAAGCAGGAAGTCAGATGATGAGAAGGTACTGTGTCTGCGAGAATCGAGCAATGCTAAACATGCTTACACACTCTTAACTCAAGGAATGCTTGATAGGCACACGACAGCGCCTAGTGACCATACACACACATACACACATACTCACACACAGGCTTCTAGAACTTTCCAACCACAGGGAACACACGTGACACAACTCCTGCTACACCAGAATTTAGGAAAGAGAGCTCAGATGGAGGCTAGCCATAGAACAGGCAGGTCGTAGGGAGAAAGGCTTAGCAACTTGGGAGAGAGAGAGAGAGAGCAAGACAGGAGATAGCTAACGGGACTCTACTTTATACTTCGCTCTGTGTGAGAGACTTGTTAATATTTCCAAGACAAATAAAAATAGTCCCATACTATTCTTTACCTCTCCTTGTCATTGAATGACAAATGGGAAAGAAGATTATCTACTTACAAAGCTACTCAAGTATAACAACCGCTCGTCCACAAGTCTAATATATATAACTTCTCTACAAGTAACTACAAAGTCTTTTTATGACAACATTACCTACACACACCCATTAATACCCACATTGCCTACACACCCCTATAAACACCCACACTACCTACACACACAAAAAACACCCACACTGCCTACACACACACACACACACACACACTGCAACCACCTCTTACATCCATACTGCCTACATGTTCCCACAGACAACACCAGCACTGCCTACACTCCCCTATAAACACCCAAACTACCTACATACCCCTATAAACACCCACACTGCTTACACACTCCTATACCCACACTGCCTACACACCCTTATAAACACCCAAATTTGCCTACACACACCCATCAACACCACACTGCCCACACACTCCCACAGACAACACCCGCACTGATTACACACACACAGTCACGCACCCATTAACATCCGCACTGCCTACACACGCCCATTAATACCCATACTGCTTACACACACTTAAACACTCACACTACCTACACACACCAACAGACAACACCCACAGTGCATATACTCTCCCACAACTCATCATCTGCATCCTTTCCACTGACGCCATACAATTTTCTGACATTTTCGATGCTTAAGTAGGAGAAAACAATTATCTTTTTCCCGTGTTATTTGACTCTCTGGCTGGCTGGTTATTTCTGTCTGACAACGGAAAGCGTGGGTGAAAGCATTCTCCTGTACTGAATGAAAACTCCGAAGTTAGAAAGTGTACCAAATGACAGCGAAGGAAATAAAAAACAAGGAGAGAGAGAGGGAGAGAAAGAGAGGGACAGCAGTCTGTCTGTCTGTCTGTCTGTCTCTCTCTCTCTCTCTCTCTCTCTCTCTCTCACACACACACACACACACACACACACACACATTATACTGGATCTCTTATAATCTCTCTCTCTCTCTCTCTCTCTCTCTCTCTCTCTCTCTCTCTCTCTCTCACACACACACACACACACACACACACACACACACACACAGTATACTGGAACTCTTATACTCCAGAAGGCAAACAGCTGATAATCCTAAGCAAATATTCTATGTAGTCTGGACCAGAGGAGGAACTGTAGCTCATTATATATTACGGTATATATTTGTATGGGTCTCTCACTACTTTCACCCACTTTCACCAAGGAGGTATCTTCTGTTCTCCTTGCTACTGCTATATTCCTTTAACCTTAACTTGGCCAAGATTTTTTACCTTTTCCTTCTTATTTTGCTCCCTCATTTGCAAAAAAAGACAATGTTGTGGTTGTACATCCTTTACAAAGCACTTTTTCTTGACCATCATCAAATTCTAGAATTAATCTATTGTTATAACTCAGCATTCTAGATGACGAGATGGCAATTTTAGGCCAAGTTAGAGTGAAGAGGGTATACGCAGTTTTAATCAGCTTAGGAAAGGGGTTCTGTAGAGTCAGCAGGAGATGTACAGTACAGTCAAAGACAAAAGTCGTGTCGCCGTTTTGTCCGAAGATTAAGAACAACACTTGAAACATTATGAAATCTCTACCACAGTTACATGTTCGTGGCTGGTTAGCCTGACTTCCTCAAGTTTCATATTTGCTGCGGGTGGGATGACGGTATGAATGAACCCATGAAATTCCGAAGCCATAACATCGACTCACAAGAATTGCTGAGTCCGAACTTCGTATGAGACGAAATGCCTACGGTTAGGCGATGATCACCTGACATTTCATTTTACATCTTACCACAAAACGTCAAGCAGTCCTACTATATCATGGTATGGAGAGGTCAAGCAACATGCATCCAACATTAGGAGTATGAGAGGTGGCATGATCTTACTTTATTTACAAGAAGCGAAGCCTTAACAGGAAGCTCAAACATTTGGTATAAGCATAACCATAGAAACGTGGATTAGGATTTCAGGGGGAAGGCTCAACGGAGAACCGTCATCGTTCAGGTCGTCCTCGTTTACCACACCGCTATAGGACCAGGAAATAATCACAACGATGGAAGCAGGATCTACAAGCAGTGCTTATGCCGAAAGAAACGAAGTGCACCTAGAATGAAGCACACGAACAGTTGTGCGTAGACTTCGGTCGTCTGGTTTATGTGTTCGAACTCATCTGTGGGACTCAGTTTGCCAGCAGGTCTAAAAGAAAAAAAAAATAATCATAATAGAATAACTCTGCTCTCATGTGTTGAACACTATAGTGAATTTTGTTTTACAACACTGTTAAATATGTCCCAGGTCATGATCATCATGACCTGGGACATATTTAATTTAGTAAATAAAGATGGAGAACTGACTTCCGAACACCTATTTAGCTAAATGAATTGTAACGTTGCGAATGTCGTCATAAAAAATAAAAGATGAGAAACGCTTCATAAATACTAAATAAAAACAGCAGTCAGAAAGATTTAATAATTATGTAGATTAGTTTCGTTGTTACAAAGAAAGTATATGCTGGCATCCGCAGGCCAGTCACCTGGAGCACATGGCAACTCAAGTCAGTGCTACCAACCGATCGTTCAACACAAAGCAAACTGCTCCAAAGCTATAGTCTTTCAGCAGATATTTTCACCAAATTTCACGACACGACTTTTGTCTTTGACTGTACGGTTGGCTCCCCTGCTTTTCTCCCCATCCACTTAGATAATCAGTGCGGTGAATCCTTAGCAACTGACACCGATGACATCAGTCAGATTAGTGTCATAAGCATGGTTTACTGCATGTCCATCAAACTGATTTCAACGCCTGTAGACAGTAAAGCAGGAGAGATGACAGAACTGTTGATGCTGATTGTACTTAGAGGGCCTAGTGAAGGCTGCATCATACCCCCTCAAGTGAGAAAAATCTGTTCTGTAGGAATGTAAATATCTGGTTGTGGCGAGAAGACATACAAAAATACATCATTCGATTCCTTCGAATGAGAAGGTATGTGCAGTGTGTGTGTGTGTGTGTGTGTGTGTGTGTGTGTGTGTGTGTGTTTGCCATAGAGAGAGAGAGAGAGAGAGAGAGAGAGAGAGAGAGAGAGAGAGACTACAGTAGGCGATAAAAGAGGCATTCGACGATTGTGTTCCCTTGAGAAAAATCCCGGTTGTCAAAACTATGTATATTAGAGCAAGTACCATAACTTTTGAAAGGTTATTAGATGAGCCTAGATGCAGTGTGTGTAGCATTACATATAACAGTTTAAAACAAAAAAGATCCACAAAGCTGAATACAATCATCTGGCGTCAGTAAGAATTAATTAAGAAAATGACGTCAAATGATTTTAAGAGTAAAGAAAAAATTATCAAGCTAATCAAACAGTAAGAAAAAAATTAGAGAATTTATCAAGAAATATCTAAATCTGAGGGAAATACTATCTGATGAAATAAACCAGGCAAAGACAGCCGACTTTTGAGAATCGAAGAGAGCAACCTGGTTACATGTTTGTGATCCCTGTCACTCCAGGGTATGGGGGGCATTGTGTGTGTGTGTGTGTGTGTGTGTGTGTGTGTGTGTGTGTGTGTGTGTGTGTGTGTGTGTGTGTGTGTGTGTGTGTGTGTAACAGACAGATAGATTTTAAAGCGGTATTGTTCTAACTACTGTACTGTATAATAACAGTTATTGATTTTAACAACACACCTCCTATTAACACACAGCCAGTAACTTTCCTGAAAACTTTGTTTAATTACCTTATTCGTTTTCTTTTTTTATCCGAAAATGAATAAAAAAAAACATCTACAACTGATTGGGTTCTTCTTGGATATAAAGCTCTCAAAGAGAAAAGTAAATTCACACTCTGATGTTAAAAAATAAATGAATAAATAAATAAAGATGCATATTAGAGAGACGAAGAAAAGAAGTCTTAGAAGGGAAGGGAGGATAGAGAGGGAGGAAGTGAGGAAGCTACTGACAGGAAGGAAGGGAGGAAGAAGAGAAAAGGTAGGAAACAGGGAAGGAAAGAAAGAACAGGTAGGAAGAAGGGAAGAAAGGAAGAAACGACAAGAAGAAGGAAGCAAGAGACAAAGAGGAATGATGGATAGATAGCAGGAAACAAGGAACTAGGAGGAGGGGGGAAAGAACTGGGAGGGAGGAAGGAAAGAACATGGAGGAAGGAGGGGAACGAAAGAAGGGAGAAAGAAAGAAAAGAAGGGAGGAAGCAACAGAATGAAAGTGACAAGGGAAGAAACAAAATGGAGGAATGGGGAAAGGAATACGGAGGAAAGAAGAAGGAGGAAACAACATGAACGAAGAAACAGAGAGAAAGGAAGGGAAAAAAAAAGGATAAAACAAGGAAAGCCACGTTCGTTAGATCTTGAAAAAAATAAAAATAAAAGACTTCTCGTCCCGTCGGCTTGGTTCTGATGTGTTGACGGTTCTGAAAAACACACAGGCATGGACGCAGCAGGAGAGAGAGAGAGAGAGAGAGAGAGAGAGAGAGAGAGAGAGAGAGAGAGAGAGAGAGAGATTATAATAAATGTTAATCTACTTTCCATAAAGTTAGATTCGACACTAGGAAGCATGCAGCCGAAGATGCACCAAATCTTGACATGGGTTTCGTAACACTAAACATTTAATTAATTTAGACTGTTATCTTACTGCATCATAATAATTATTCTTAAACATTTGAATTTTAACTTAATCCTTTATTAGTACTTCACTTATCCGGTACCGTAAATATGTAACTTATTGTGACAGACATTCAAAATATGGAAATTTAAAATGTTGATTCTCTGGTATATGCATTAAACTGAACGTTTTAAAGCACAAAAGGGAAAAACTGCAAAAATATTCCTTCCAAAGAAAGAGAATATAGGAGACCCAAATATGAGAAGTGCAAACTATGATATCCAGAAAAATCCACAATGGCTCTTTAGTGGATGTTCTGTCATTGCAAAACATGCTCTTCAGTGATTCATGATAATCAAATTTAGAGAAAAACTCCCCTACAAATGATGTTATTATACAAACGATCTTGCCTGATATCTGTCATGACAATATTAGAGGAATACACTGCTCGACAAATTTGAACTCTTTATCTAGTTCAGAAATGTGAATGGGTGATTTGGGGTAAATTGATGGTACTGATTACAAGTATGATCTTACCTCTATTACGCACTGATTTTCTGAAATTTAGCCTTGAAAATTTTTTCCACTAATCAGAAATCAATACGCCCCCATCGCCTGGTTATGCCGGGAATAATTTTTTAATCGAGAAACTTTAATTGGGATGTAAATGTACTATGCAGAACCTAGATCAAATGTAGTATTCCAGCACTGTAGGTATATCTCGCTATGAATACAAGTAGTCATAGTATGGTTTTTAATTATTTCTCCTTGTGCTTTACATTGGTCTTCCATGTCAGCATCCAACAATATTCTGCCATCATACCAGCGCCATTGCTATCTTGGTATCTTTATTCCATTACCGCAATATCCTGGTGAAAACATTCACCCTGTTCGTCACTAACATCACCCAAGTTTGTTGGAAAAAAAAAAAAAAAACGAGATGTGAGTGAAGAAAATGGATATTAAGAGACATGCGGCATCCAAGTTCATGGTACACAACCAGATCTTCAGCTATTTTCACTGCGATGGCTGCCCAGAAAAAAAAAAAAAAAATCCAAACAAACTTCCAGAACCTACTGTAAGTTCATCTACCTCAAAGGTTGCATCAAACTGACTTTCATCAGGCAAAGAATTTGTGAGCCAGCGAAAATGCCTTCCTTTAATTTGGCGACGCCAATCTTAGGGAAGGCTTTCTTCAGGCGTGCGAAGCCTGCACCTGTCTTCTCCAAGGCTTTGACGAAGGTTTTCATCAAGCTTAACTTCATGTAAAGAGGCGGAAGTATGATATCTTCCGCTTGGACGAGTGGTTCTTTCCATATATTGTGTACACCGGCTTCGTAGAAACATCTGGGAGGCCATTCAGGCTGGATGTAGTGCTGCTGCACATCACGGCTGTCCCATAGACACAGGAAGCAACAGTATTTCGTGAAACCTCCTTGCAGTCCAAGAAGCATAGCTGCCTCTTTCAAACTGTTGCAGATTTTCCCTCGGGATTAGACGTATTCAGTCAAAACGAGGAGTTTTGCATCGATTCGTACATTTCCTTCATTTCAGTAGCTAAAACAAGTGGTATACTAGGTAACATGTTCCCACTGTGGAGGAGAACAGCCTCCAGACCTGATTTGCTGGAGTCAATAAAAAGTCGCCATACGTCAGAATCATGAATCCTTCCCAAAGCTTCTAAGAGACCTGTGATACTGATACGGTAGTATACTCCTCCATCCGACTTGAAAAAGCATTCCAAAATGTGTTGCCGCTTCCTGAAACTCGCCAAGTTTGTGTCTGGAAGAAACAAGTTCCACTCTTGCAGTCTCGAAGCCAGTAGTTCTGACTGTTGTTTTGATAAATTTAGGTCACGTACAAGATCGTTAAGGTTTTCTTGGTGACTAGATGGGGCACTTTGCCATAAGGCTGACACCCGAAGCCAGAATCAGGGGCAGCTGCTACAGATGTCTTTCAATCTTCATCCTCATGTGAAGTCTGAAATACACATTTATGAGTTGGTGGACTTGGAATGAGAAGGTCCTTGTTGCCGACGGTAGATTTGGATGAACGATGCTGTTTTTGTTTTTGGAAGAAAATCCCACAACTTTTATCATGCAAATGTAGCACTCTCTTATGTGGTCACTAGGTTCTCTCCACACCTTGGAAACTGCGAAAGGCATCCCTGTTTTTCTTCCTGCTAGCCATTAGCGAAGAGAATTGGAACAAGTCACGCAGCTCATATGGAGAGCCCATCGTTTGTCTTGGTCACCAATTTTAACGCCAAAATATTGTAGATAAGGTGCCTTTAAAACGGACGTGATTTTCCGTTTCTGTTTGTTTGGAGCGAAACCCATATGTATAAGAGAAAGCATTAGAATCATTGACACATCCGCGAGGCATCATTAACCCATAAAACTGAAATAGAGTTACAATATATTAAGCACAATGAATTTACATACACATACTTTAGACAGTGGACGTAGACAACTGGCAATGTATATGTTGGATATTACACACTGTATATACAGTATATAAAGACGTATAAACAGCATGAATAAAGCGATGAAAAGAAGGACCACTGTACCATTGGGATTAACGAAAGGGTAGTGAATTAAGAAAAAATGTACTTGCTAGAGCACAATGAACATCATATTTGAAATCAGCCCCACGTTATTGCCTTGGGATACCCATTGTTGTCTCTGAACTGAAATTATTGCCGAGTAGTGATATCAAACATCATAATTAGTAAAGCTTATTTCAAGCTAATAAATGAGGTGGATGACAGTACTCGATTCCTTCCACTTTAAATTACTATAAAACTGCCCTACTTTCATCTTTAAATCTGTGTTGTACCTTGAATACGATGCTAGTCAAGAAAAGGTTAATGGCAAAGATACAGAACCGCAGCATTATATTATTCTGCCGCTTAGCTACGGGAAATAAGCTGCAGTAGGACGAAAACCTCTGCCAAGTTAAACTGGACAGACCGGCAATGCAGGGAGACACATACCTTAGAGCTGTCTTTTTTCTTCTTGTTCCTCAAGACGCGTACAGGCGGTGGTGCTCACTAAGAAAGAACAAGATGGGTGAGAATAATGGCTACAGACCTTAGTCTTCTCACTTAAACCTGCCCTAAAATCGACGTCTCTCCATCTTGAAGGTTCAGTTGTAGCAGCAGTTTAGCGCTGCAATATGAAGATAGTCACGAAAAAGTGTTGAGGAAAAGATGAAGAGCCGTAATAATGCCTTATTCTGCGATTCAGTCAGGTAATATAAAGACAAAGAATGACAACAATGAGGCAAGTTAAAGTGAACAAAAAATAAAAATGAATGTGCACAGATACAGTCCACTCGGAAAATGTTTTTTTTTATCAATAAATGAATAAATGAATGAATCCATGAATGAACGAGCGAGTAATGGCCTGGTTGAGTAAGTGAAAAAGGAGCAATTGATAAAATAAGGAGATTGAACGAGGGGTAAATGCAAAACGAATGGCCTGAAAAATAGAAGTGTGTGTGTGTGTGTGTGTGTGTGTGTGTGTGTGTGTGTGTGTGTGTGTGTGTGTAAGAGAGAGAGAGAGAGAGAGAGAGAGATCAAATCATACCACCAAGGGCACAAGAGAATCCCACAAATAAAAGTACATAGTACAGACAGAGAAAGGAGAAATAACCAGTCTTATGTAATAGGGTTACAAGTAGAAAAGAAAACAAAAGCTCAGTCAGCAAAACACACACACACACACACACACACACACACACACACACACACACACACACACACACACACACGAAGCCAGCTTTGGCTTGACAGAAAAGTGACACAATAACTAGTCACACGAAAAGTTACATGGTGAAAATATAAATAAATAAATAAATAAATGAATGGGCGTTGATGGGCTGAGAGGAAAACATAGATGAATTAAAAGTTGAACCGACAAGGATACATCGACACTCCTATGCGAGAAGAAAAAAAAAAAAAACGTGAATGAAAGCTATAAATGTGGAGAAGCATTGCAGACAACTAAAAAAACACAATATAAATATAAATATTAGACAGATTTTCTTTGCCTATATAATATAGTATTTAGTTATTTCATTGCTCCTACGTCCACATTCTTCCCTCCGTTAACGAAAAACGCTTAATGGTGAGAGGATTAATGGGGTATATGTCTAACCCCTCCAACTCGAAAAATCTTTCCTCATATGAATGAAATACATGATTTTTAATAAAGTCATTAATGGGGGCAATATCTAATCCAGCCAGTTCGAATAGTCTCTCTTAATATGTATAAAATAACCGGTTATTGATCGAGGGGTTAGAAACGTCCCTCCTAATCGTTAAAAGCAGGATTGTCTAACTGGGGTGCATGGAGTCTCATCAGGGCGTGCATAAACGGTCTCATAAATAGAATAATGTTTCACTCCTTGCTGGCATCTGATCTCCTATAACTCTATGTCTATCATATTTTACTTCCATCATGTCTGCTGTAGAGGTGTGTACAGTACCTAGCTTAATAATTAATTTTATTTTATTCTATTTTATTTTTTGTCAACACTAAGAAAATTCACAAGTATTAATGTCAGCAAACGCGAGAAGTAATTACTCTCAACCTGAGAATATACATACTCTCTTGATAACAATGTAGGCGTACATATTTTAATTTAACAAATTATAATGAAATATGAATTCATTATATTGTAGAAGTTAATTCAGTCCTGCTTTTCTGTGTATAAAAAAGTATAAGATATTAATAGGTGTGTGTAGCATGGGGTACATTTTGCTTGGACGTGCACCAGCTAAGCAGGGTCAAAAAATTCTGAGTTAGAGGTAAGAAGAAAAATATGTTAATGAAAGATATATACGACCCCTCCAGTTCGAAAACTCGCTCACGCTAAAAAAATAATGTCTGGGGAAAGATTAAGAATATGAGTAAATAAGATAAACTAATTTCACAGAAAGTAAAACACACACACACACACACACACACACACACACACACACACACACACACACATGGATTAAAAAGTCCCCCCCCCCAAAAAAAAAAAAAATGAAAGGCTACTCTTCATTACGTCGTGCGTGCTCTAATCCTTTACACTCTCTAATATATTCTCATTTTTTTTAATTACCCAAATTGCGACATGCAGAACCACTTGTATTTTTGCATGGCAATCGCATGTTTTCTCTGGACAGTTAATGAAGTTTTCTGTGTTGTTGTTGATATATCGTTAAGGTTTTGAGGGCAGATGGACTCACATTAGTCCGTACCCTATCCACTCTCTGTACTCCACATACATTCCTCAGCAGTCCCATCTCCAGTGCACTCACTCCTGACTTTTTATTTTCATGTCACTCCATAGTCTCACATCCGTATGTTAAAGTTGGTACTAACACTCCTTCATGCAAGCCTAGCACTGCTGCAACATTCAAGCCTCTGTTTTTTATCAAGGCTTTCATAGCACCAACTGCTTTCCTTCCTTGTGTCACTCTACATTCCACTTCTTTTGGACATTTTCCCCTTGTCTCTATCACTGTAGTATTTGAACTCTCTCACCAATTCCATTCTCTCTCCATTCACTGTAACATCACGCTGGGATCACCTTCTTTCTCAACAACCATCACTTTACTCTTTTCTACAATAACACTCAACACACGATGTTCACAGACATCTATAAAACTCTGAACTAGTCTACCAAGTTTTTGTTCGGTATTTGCAAGTAGTACTGCATCAGCATACAACTTCCATCCATCATCATTCATTATCAACGCCATCCCCCTTTCCATTACTCGTGTTTTTACTTCACTCATCACCCAATATATATATATATATATATAATATATATATATATATATATATATATATATATATATATATATATATATATATATATATATATATATATATGTAAAGAGAGAGAGAGAGAGAGCGAGGATCACCAGGCAGAACACAAACATCGTGGCGAGGTTAAGGTCTTTATCTGCTGACGTTTCGGAAATTGCTTATTCAATCTTCAAAGCAAAATCTACAATCGAGAATTATACACAGCTAAGATTTGTATATCTTATAACGATCAAAACAACACTAATTTTTTTTTTTTTTTTTTGATCGTTATAAGATAAAAAAAAATATGAACTGTGTGTATTTCTCGATTGAAGATTTTGCTCTGAAGATGGAATAAGCATTTTCCAAAAAGTCAGCAAATAAAGTCCCTAACTTCGCCACGATGTTTGCGTTCTGCCTGCTGATCCTCTTCCTATTACGTCTGCGATTTCCACTCTCCAAGTCTATATATATATATATATATATATATATATATATATATATTGTTACGAAACAGAGAAAGATAATGTACACTTTAAGTGAGAATACGAAGAGTCACTACTGTCCCGTAAAGTTCCAGGTTCAAAACAAAAGAGTTAGGTAAAATTACAAGTTAAAGTTTAATGCTTAAATTAACAACAAAACATTCAGGACTCATAAGGATAATGTAATGGCAAAAACAGGTTAAATATATGGTTAACTGCAATAGCCTCTATTAACACGAAATTAGCAAGAGTAAATTTATCTAAGTCAGCCCTGATAAAATGAGATACCAGATAATACTCAGTGAATGCCAGATAAATAATTACAGATACAAACTATTATCAAAAATAACTTACAAAATGAATCCTACATAAATTACAAAAACTTCTCACTAGGCCTACAAATCAACACCTTATGCTATACAGTACAAGGAAAAAATGCAATAACAGTTATACTCAAATTACACACAGCTGCTAGATGGTTGGAGACTTCTTGAGCACTCACAATAATAATATCTGTACAGGGGAGGACAGAGATGTGAACAAAATGAGGAGCAGATCTAAGTGGCCATGATGCAGAGACTGAGCTCATTATATAGGGGCCAGCAGAGCCTGATACAACTTGTAAGAGGGACGCGCAAATGAAGCGATGGGGACAGAGAGCTGAAAATCCCGCAAAGTATAACAGAGAGAACGACTTACTCTACTATAACGGTAGAAGGGGGGGACTGAGGCAGAACACGCTCGTGATCAAACATGCAGCAACTGTGCGTTAAAATTAGACAAAGGATGATGAAATCATAGGCTATGTAACACCTCCCCACAAAGAAAAAAGAAATTTACAAAGGAAATTTCTTATTACTCTAAAACAATCTGTACATGGCATTACAGAACATGCAAATGTCCTTCCCAGTGCTACAAAACATGAGACCTCCCCAGCACGTTCAGTCATAGGTACTTGCCAGTATCCCTTTAACAAATCAAACTTACTTATGTACCTAGCCTTTCCGATCTTGTCTATGCAATCTTCCACACGAGGGAGAGGGTAAGTGTCTGTTTTGGTTATCTGATTAACACGTCTGTAGTCAATGCAAAGCCTCTGTGACCCACCTGGCTTAGGGACTATAGTGACAGGAGAACTCCACTCGCTCTGACAGGGCTCAATCATCTTGTGGTCCAACAGGTAGCCAAGCTCCTTCTGGATGAGAGGAACTTTCACTGGGTTCACACGGTAAGGAGGCAATTTAATTGGCTTTGCGTCTCCAACATCAACATCATGCATCAACACAGTGGTTCTTCCTGGAGTGGCACGGAACACTTGCGGGTACTCCTGCAGTAATGCCGAAAACTCCTGCTTTTCCTTGGGTGGTAGATGAGAAAGCTTAGTCTGGAGATCATTCATGATATCAGGATTCTTCCCCAAACTATCACTCAGGCTCATACTGCATGGGAGAGCTTCACTTGCAGACTCGGATGGAACAGCTACAGTGCAGACTGGATTATTTTCGTCCCGCCTGTGATATAATTTTAGCATGTTGATGTGACATAGTTGCTTGCTCTTTCTACGATCTGGCGTGGCGATGACATAGTTGACATCACTGAGTTTCTTCTCCACGAAATAAGGGCCACTAAACTTGGCTTGAAGAGGTTGCCCATGAACTGGTAGCAGAATCAAAACCTGATCTCCTGGCTGAAAGTGGCGTAACCTGGACTTCTTATCATACCAAGTCTTCATCTTCTCCTGAGCAGCTCCTAAATTCTCTCTCGCCAGTTGTAAAGCAGTGGACAGCCGTTCTTTGAACTTCATCACATACTCCAGCAGGTTGACGTCATCTTCCTCCGACAGCCAGCATTCCTTGAGTAACTTAAGGGGTCCTCTTACTTCATGGCCAAACAGTAGTTCAAAAGGTGAGAAGCCTAGTGATTCATTTGGAGATTCTCTTGCAGCAAACACAACGAATGGAAGACCTTTATCCCAGTCTTTCTGATGTTCCAAACAGTATTTCTTGAGCATCGATTTGAGTGTTTGATGATACCTCTCCAACGCTCCTTGGGTCTGGGGATGGTAAGCTGAAGACGTGATCTGGGTGATGCCCAACTCTTTCAGAGACTGCTTGAAAACGTTTGACATGAAATTACTTCCCCGGTCTGACTGTACCTCCTTAGGCAGACCAAACTTTGTGAAGAACCCCAGCATTTCCTTGACCACGTTCTTTGCTGAGATGTTTCTAAGTGGAATGGCTTCAGGATAACGAGTAGCCATGTCAATCATGGTCAACACATAAGAAAATCCTGAAGAAGTCTTAGGAAGAGGGCCCACAATATCCATCAACACACGGGTGAAAGGCGCCTCAAAAGGAGGAATGGGAACTAGAGGTGCAACCTTTTCGGTCTGATTACACTTCCCCACAACTTGACAGGTGTGACATGACTTACAATACCAGGAAACATCCCTGAAGATACCTGGCCAGTAGAAGTGTTTCAAAATGCGTGCGACAGTCTTCCTCATTCCAAGGTGTCCTGCCAAACTGGAATCATGAGCCACTCGAATGATATCCTGCCTACAAACACGAGGGATGACAACTTGATGTACAACCTCCCATTCACAGTCGGCTGATGCTGTTGGGGGTCTCCACTTCCTCATAAGTACTCCTGACTTTACATAATAACAAGTAGAAGCACCGACTGACTCTTCCTCACTGCAAGCAGAGTTAGCTAGACCTTTCAACTCAGGGTCAGCAACCTGCAACTCAACCAACTCTTGACGAGACAAATTATCAACACTACGGGGTACTGCCTCATCTGGTGAGTGGTCCAAATTAGCAAGAAAAGTGTCAGCTAGGATAACATCATCATCATCATTATCCTCTAAATCACCAGTAACTTTAGACTTAGCCCTAGTGACAGCACATGCAGGGAACACATCAGGGACATCACAATCCTGGGACGCAGCCACTGGCTCACTAGACAACTGAGGAGCTGGACACACTTGACTTCCACCAATATCATTTCCAAGTAAGAAAGTTACACCTGACATTGGGAGTGTCTCAACCAACCCAACCATAACAGAACCATTAACAAAACCAGACTCTAAATTCACTCTGCACAGAGGGACAGAGAAGTAATTATTCCCTACACCTTGTAAGATTACAGCTTCATCAGAGGAATTAACATTAGAGCCTAGAACACTGGTCAGCATAAGGGATTGGCAAGCACCTGTATCACGATATATTTTAACTGATTTCCTGTCATTACTGTCCAGAGGACTGAGAAAACCATCAGACAGGAAATTAGCACATGAACTCTTGAGAGTGTCACCCACGTTACTGCTCAAAAGAGAAGCTCCATCATGAGAATTTAAGTTACCCCTCAAAGCAGGTTCAGTTAACTCAGTTAAAGAATTCTGGGAACTCTCAAGAGTGGACACTAGACCAATTGACTGAATATTTAAAGACTCCTTTTTGTTCACATCACGCTGTCTCCTGAAACATCTCTCCGTAGTATGACCAAGCTTACTACAATAAGTACATTTACTTTTCTGAAATCTAGAGGTGAAGCTGGTATTTACTTCCTGAGAAACATCATCTTTATTCTCTTTCCTGTTACCTGTACTCTGAGTAGAGGCAACGTACTTACTCTCAGCTTTCCCTTTTTCTCTAGAATATCTCTTGTGAGTGAGAACATACTCATCAGCTAAAACTGCAGCATCAGACAAATTATCTATTCTTCTCTCATCAAGATATAGGCTTACATCTTTACTAATACACCTTTTGAAATCCTCCAGCAAAATCATCTGCTTAAATTTACCAAAATCAGAATCCACATTCTTAGAATTTAACCACTGCTCTAACAGATCTTCTTTGATTTTTGCATACTCAACATGGGATTGCTTATCTTGCTTATAAGTTGTCCTAAATTTTACTCTATAAGCTTCAGGAACAAGCTCATAGGCCTTAAGAATCAAGCTCTTAACTACATCATAATTATCAGACTGATCCTGAGGCAAAGATGCATAAGTTACTTGAGCTTTACCGGTGAGAACAGTTTGAAGGAGTACTGGCCAATACTCCTTAGGCCAATTAAAACCTGTAGCTACCCTCTCAAACAACTGAAAATACTTTGTTAAATCAGATTCATTAAAAGGAGGGACAAGTTTAACATTTTTAGCCACATCAAAATCATCAGAGCTAGATGATCCAGTTCCACATTGTTTCATGCGATACTCATGGTCTGCCTGAATCCTAGCAAGTTCAACTTGTGCGTGAAATTCAGCCTCCTTAACACGAGCCTCCTGCAGGGCTAGCTGTAACTTAGCTAATTCAATCTGCGTTTGCTCATTTGGAGGAGTTACATTAAACAAGCTTTCATTAATCATGGCAACAATTTGATCTTTAGACTGATGAGAGCGAACAACAAATCCCAATTGTTGAGCAACAATCTTAAGTTCATTCTTTGTTCTGTTTTCTATATCACACACTGTTTGCACATTTGACAAAAAATCCCTGGCTTCATCAAGTGTAGAAATAGTAGCCATCATGAATATATCACAGTCACAAAATATCAAACAATATCCTTATGATAATATCCTGAATATCCTGATATGAGGTCGCCAAATTTATGTTACGGAACAGAGAGAGATAATGAACACTTCAAGTGAGAATACTAAAATCACTACTGTCCCGCAAAGTTCCAGGTTCAAAACAAAAGAGTTAGGTAAAATTACAAGTTAAAGTTTAATGCTTAAATTAACAACAAAACATTCAGGACTCATAAGGATAATGTAATGGCAAAAACAGGTTAAATATATGGTTAACTGCAATAGCCTCTATTAACACGAAATTAGCAAGAGTAAATTTATCTAAGTCAGCCCTGATAAAATGAGATACCAGATAATACTCAGTGAATGCCAGATAAATAATTACAGATACAAACTATTATCAAAAATAACTTACAAAATGAATCCTACATAAATTGCAAAAACTTCTCACTAGGCCTACAAATCAACACCTTATGCTATACAGTACAAGGAAAAAATGCAATAACAGTTATACTCAAATTACACACAGCTGCTAGATGGTTGGAGACTTCTTGAGCACTCACAATAATAATATCTGTACAGGGGAGGACAGAGATGTGAACAAAATGAGGAGCAGATCTAAGTGGCCATGATGCAGAGACTGAGCTCATTATATAGGGGCCAGCAGAGCCTGATACAACTTGTAAGAGGGACGCGCAAATGAAGCGATGGGGACAGAGAGCTGAAAATCCCGCAAAGTATAACAGAGAGAACGACTTACTCTACTATAACGGTAGAAGGGGGGGACTGAGGCAGAACACGCTCGTGATCAAACATGCAGCAACTGTGCGTTAAAATTAGACAAAGGATGATGAAATCATAGGCTATGTAACAATATATATATATCATCATCAGCCGTTTGAGTGTCCACTGCAGGACCGGCCTATCCCTACCGAAGTGGGGACGATACAGCCAATATATCTCTACAAAGTGGCTTAGGCTGTCTACTAGAGATTGTATTTAGGGTGAGAAGTGCTTGTAAGTGTAGTCGTTGTGTTGGAGTTGCTTTGGATGTGTGTGTAGTCTCTGAACCAAGCGTAATCGGCCCGCGCAAGCCGACTGGGTGCAAGCATACTTTATAGTATGCGACACCAGTTCAACCACAGCACTCCTGATGTCCGCCAAATCAGTACGTGGCCAGAAGAACGCTCCCAAACTTTATTATCCTGGCGGGGCGCGAACCCTAGTTCTTCAGTGTACGAAAACGCACACTTTACCACAGAGGCTCCATATATATATATATATATATATATATATATATATATATATATATATATTGTCACGAATCAATTCGCGACATTTCCTTTTTGTGAGAAGCCACGAACTATTAGTGGAAAACTCACTGTGTATCGCTCAGCTAACCGTTTCTCCCTCCATTACGGAGTATACTTTCAAATCATTCGTCACCGTTTTCAAAAAGGTGACCGATTTAATGCACGTCACTAAGTGCTGTACTGAGCGATACTATTGTTTTTTATTGTTCGCCCTGCTCATTCGACCGTTAAAAAAATGCGGCCGAGTGCTCCGCTTTCCCACGACTTACTCAGTCTTGTGTTTGTTGTGACGGAGGAAGGTCCTGTGCCGCAGTGTGAGAGGTCAGCTAGTACCCAAACTCCACTTCACAGTTAGTCCAGTCTTCCCACCCATCTGGTGATACGCAGCATTCATCGACTATAGTATTTCTTTTGTGTATTTTCTAGTTATAAGAGTTTAATTAAGGTGTTTTTTTTTAGACGTAAGTATTTAGCTCGTGTGAGAGTGAGTGAGTGCGTCTCATTGATTTGAAATGTAACGTTAAATTTATTTTTTGGGATTAATAAATTTAACAGTTCTATTTCTTGAGCTTCAATGTAAAGTAAAATCTTGTTTCATTTAATCCAAATTAAGCTTATTTTCCATATAGCTCCTAGCTTGCATAAACGTTTGCTTTCATAACTGGTACTTAGACCAGTCTTGTATTAACTTAATATCCGTTGTGCCATCTGGGAGTTAAGCATCGGCAAGAACCTGATGTTAGTATTAGTTATTTATTGTCAGGGGTGATGTAACTTTCTCCAGAGGCTAACAGTACAGTAATTCAGCAATTGTGAGTAATTAGTCTCTGCTGTGTACTGTTGAGAAAGTTTATAAATTCTCGTTCTTGAGAATCTTAGCAAGTCAGCGTAAAGTAATCGTTGCTTGATGTAGCAAGACAATCATTGTCTCTGCTCTTCAATATTATTGAATATTATTATCAAATTAAATAATATTTAACCATTTATTTCAAAATTACCCTGATACTATAAAAACCCCGTGACAATTGGCGACCTCATTCCAGGATATTAACTCCTAGCTCTAAAGCTATTCACGAGATAGTGCTCACTCATTCATATTTAGGTATTTATCATTAAAGTTTATAGACACAAGTTTACTGGTGTTTACCGTTAATTTAGCAAGTGAGTTTTGCTTTATTAATCAATAGAGTACTTAACTCTAGTTTATTCTTGGAAACGCCAGACGATTTTATTCGCTTCTGGGAAGTCAGTGTACCCATTGTGTTTATTATTGAGTCTTCCCAGTCATTTGCATTTTTGCTTTAATTTTTGCCAGTTAACTAGATAAGACTGGTCACCACTAGCTTGTGTCTGTATTCTTTATTTGTTTATTAGCATTCGTTTGCGAAGCAGCAATCAGTACTGAGTCGCTAGTTATTTAGATTGAGTTAGCGACATGGCTACCAACATATTTTTACAGGAAGCCAAAGATATGGGTCTTACGGACCCAACTGAAATCAAAGAATACATACTCTCACGGTTCAATTACGAGCAAGAACGTGAGAAAGATGCTCGTGAAGAGCGTAGAATTCAGCGCGAATACGAGCGAGAACAGCGTGAACACGAGCAAAAACAGCGCGAACTCGACTTGGAACGCGAGCGAGAACAGCGTGAACACGAGCAAAAACAGCGCGAACTCGACTTGGAACACGAGCGAGAACAGCGTGAGGAACGAGAGAAAGAACGAGAACATGAACTTGAAGTGCTGAAGCTCAAGCGAGATTCCTTGGGTTCAGACACATCTGGTGCAGTTGGTTCAAGCTCCACGAGCGCTCTCCCTGCACATGTTATGGCGACCCCACACATCAAACTTCCCCCATACAAAGATGGCGAGCGAATCGAGCCATACATAGCTCGATTTGAAGACATGGCTCAGCTTTACCAGCTCGATGATGCAGCTAAGCGGCTTCAGTTCCTTAGCCTGTTTGAGGGCCCTGCCCTCGATATTCTCCACAGAATTCGTGGAGACAATCTCACGTATGAAGTGATGAAAGCTGCACTCATTAAGGCGTATGGTCTCACAGTAGACGACGCCAAAGCTCAGTTCATGCGAGCTCGTCTCCAAGACAAGGAGACAGCTGTTCAGTTCCTCGACCGTCTCACTGCTTACCTAGGTGAGTGGATGGAAAAAGATGAAACTCCTTCCACGCGTGAGGGGATAATTGACCTTATGCTGCGTACACAGCTAGAGAGGTCGTGGCCTGCTGAGCTCATAGCACAGCTTAAGATCTGCCAGGTGAAAGATGCCAGCCAAATGGTAGAGAAGGCTGACGCATTCTTTACTGCATACGGGTATCAAGCTCGTAAGCAAAACACCTGGAGCAGAAAAGATACTGCCAAGTCTGGGAAGCCGTCTCAGACTGAATCCCAGCACCAAGGCCGTTCTCAGAGTAATGGTCAAGGTCCAAGCAAACCACAGAAGGACCAGGGGCAAAATACACAGCAGCCTGCTTGGAAGCGGTACAACAAGCACCCCAACCAGCAGCAGTTCCCCAAGCAGCAGCAGCAGCAATACAAGGACAAGCCACGTAACCCTCAGTCAGGTCAATTAGTGTATCGGAGGCAGGAGGCAAATGCAGCCTTCATTCCACAAGTACCCGGTGGTGCCATCTCTACTAATACAGGTACTTCACAACAGTTCACAAGTCCCCCTCCGACCATGAACTCTCCTCAGACACCTAGTTCCCAGGGTGCCACGTTTGCCGCATCGGTTATTCCGCAGTCTCATGAATGACTGGCTGCTACCTCCTCAGACCCTTCCACCAGCAACACTGCCTTTCTTGTTCAGCCAGGGTCTGTGGGAGGTGTTTCTGTAAATGTCCTGAGGGACAATGGTTCCTCAGGTTGCACTGTTAAGCAGAGTTTAGTTCGGCCTGATGAGTATACAGGTCGACAGATCCAAGTTAGACTTATTGATGGATCAGTGAGATTGTTCCCTGAGGCACGTATCCAGGTGGCGTCTCCATTTTTCACTGGCTTGACAGCTGCAGTTGTCATGCCAGAACCTTTATTTGACCTCATCTTAGGCAACATACCTGGCATCAAAAATAGTTGTGCCGTAGATGTTGCTACTCAGACTTCGGCTGCTGCAATAACACGAGCCATGGCCAAGGCTCCAAATCGCGTCACTCCGTTGACCGTCGCAACGCCGCAAGATCTGATTCGTAGTCAAGATGTTGTCCAAGAGCAACAGACTGACTCGACACTTGCCTCAGTGCGCAAGAAGCTGGAGGGTAAAGTGATCAAGTATTCACGGGGAGGTCAAGCCAGGTTCCTTTGTAGCGAGGACGGCTGTACCGTGAGTCACAGACACCCCAGGGTGAGGTTCGACTGCAGTTTGTCGTTCCTGCAAAGTATCGCCGAGCAGTGTTTGAATTAGGTCACTGTTCAGCGATGGGAGGTCACATGGGTCAAAAGAAGACCTCTGACCGCATCCATGCTGACTTTTTCTGGCCAGGAATGGGACGGGAAATAACGAGGCTTGTACGTTCCTGTGATGTGTGTCAGCGTACCACTGACCGGGGACGTGTCCGTCCTGCGCCATTGAAGCCAATGCCCATAATCTCTGAACCGTTCGAGAGAGTAGCAGTTGACATAGTTGGGCCAATCTCTCCTAGGGCTAGTGATGGATCAAAGTATATCCTCACTATAGTTGATTTCAGCACACGGTGGCCTGAAGCCGTGGCCCTTAAGAATATAGAGGCCGTCACTGTTGCTGAGGCATTAATTGAAGTGTTCTGTCGTGTAGGTATCCCTAAGGAGGTCTTGAGCGACCGGGGTTCGCAATTCACTTCGGCAATGATGAACGAAACGTTCAGGTTGCTGTCCATCCGAGGCTTACGAACTACGCCGTATCATCCCATGTGTAATGGGTTGTGTGAGAGGTTCAATGGAACTCTCAAGAAGATGTTGAGGCGCATGACCGCTGAACAGCCAAAGGAATGGCCGCGGTTCATTGCTCCTCTTCTATTTGCTTATCGAGAAGCCCCACAGCATTCATTGAAATTCTCACCCTTTGAACTGGTGTATGGGAGGTCGGTCCGAGGCCCACTTCAAGTCCTTCGTGAGTTATGGGACGATGAAGAACCCGACCCTGAAGTCAAGACCACTTACACCTACGTCCTTGATTTGGCTGACCGCCTCCAGTCGACATGCGAGTTAGCTAAGGAAGAACTGATTAAGGCGCGTGAAGTTCAAAAGGCTTATTACGATAAGAAGGCAAAGCTTCGGAAGTTTAGTCCAGGTGATAAATGCTTGGTATTACTCCCCACTGCCCAGAACAAGTTGTTGGCGCAGTGGAAGGGTCCATTCGATGTAGTAGAGCGCATTTCAGACCTCAACTACATAATACAGATGGGGAATCTTCGTAAAAGGTTCCACATTAACATGTTGAAGGCTTATCATGAGTCAGACCCCGAGGAGACTGGCCTACTAGTAGCTGATGATAGTGACCAGCCACTGGAAGAAACCGGGGCAGCTGCGGTGATCCCAGCTGATGACCATGATGACGAGCCCTTAACCGCTCAGTCCCATCAGGAAGAGACTGTCGGAGATGTTTTACTTAACCCTGACTTAGCAGTAGGGGACCAAAATGCCTTATGGTCACTGCTCTGTCAGTATGCTGATGTCTTCTCAGACCAACCTAGACTTGCAAAGGTTGCGTGTCATAAAATTGAGTTGACCAGCAATGCTCCTATTAAGGTTAAGCCATATCCGATTCCCATGCGACTACAGGGTGCAGTAGATAAGGAAATTGCTGACATGGAGACTGCAGGCATTATCGAAAAGTCCTCATCTCCTTACTGTAGTCCGATGGTAGTAGTCCGCAAGAAAGATGGTGGAGTCAGGATATGTGGTGACTATAGAAGGCTCAATGCAATCACTAAAGTGGATGCTGAGCCAATGGGTGACCATATTGCCATCTTCTCCAAGCTGGCAGGGTCACGATATTTCACGAAGCTTGACCTAGCGAAGGGATTCTTCCAGATTCCCCTTCATCCTGAGAGTCGTCAGTTCACTGCCTTTGCTACTCCTAGGGGGTTGTACCAGTATAAAGTCCTCCCATTTGGACTTACCAATTCCCCAGCAGTATTTAATCGTGCCATGAGACAAGTGCTCCATGGTATTGTAGGAGTAGAGATGTTCGTTGACGATGTCCTCGTTCATTCCGCCACATTGGAGGAGCACCTCAGACTCTTGGAAATTGTCTTCAGTAGACTCCAGAGTTTCAACATGACTGTGAAGCCTAGCAAATGCAAGATTGCTCACAGTGAGGTGGAGTTCCTCGGTCATATTGTTGGCAACAATCACTGCAGGTGTCAGGGTGACAAGATCAGGAAAGTTAGAGAAGCCCCGAGACCTGTGACCAAGAAACAGGTTAGGGCATTTCTTGGCCTAGTGGGATATTATAGGAGTTTTATCCCCAACTTTGCTCTCATTGCCCAACCATTGTATGAAGTGCTACGGAAATATGCTCCAAACACCATTGAGTGGGGAGAAGCGCAAGAGAGATCCTTTATTGCTCTTAAGAACATGTTGTGCAAGGAGCCTATCTTGCAGTTGCCTGATTCCAGCAAACCTTTCATACTGCGCACTGATGCTTCACAAGATGGAGTAGGTGCCGTATTGATGCAGGAATCGGAAGGTGGAATCTTCCCAGTGGCATACCACAGCCGTAGGCTAAAACCTGCCGAGAGGAATTACAGTACTGTTGAGAAGGAACTCTTGGCTGTGGTTGATGGTGTTAAAAAATATTATTATTATCTTTTTGGGGCACCATTTACTCTGGAAACTGATCATATGCCACTCACTAGTCTTAGCACGACCAAGACGGCTAATGCAAGATTGACACGCTGGACACTGTATTTACAGCAGTTTAACCTTGTTGTGAGATACATCAAGGTAAGTGATAACGTAGGTGCACACCTGATGTCTCGCCTGCTAACTGCTGACTAATATGGGCAATTGTTGCATGCTGGGTTCCGTAAGATAGGCATCCTAAGCGATTTGAGTAATCCAAGGACCAGCCTGGTTCCCAGTTAAAAGTGTAGACCAGACGTCTCACTCGTTGGCCCTACAGGACACAGTATATCCAGGGCTTGTACATACATGTATACCATAAGTTAAGGGGAAGTTTGAGAACCTTGCAGAGACAGTCCGAGGCTGTGTATGAATTACCTTGTGGAATGTCTCGAGCTGTGGGCCTCTCTGAGGATTCCCGGAGAATGCACATTACCCACATGAGTGTTCACACCCATGGTGGGTGTTAAAACGTGACCTGCCCGAGATTGCGTAGCGATTTTCAGCTTCCTGTATTACTCGTAAGTGTAGAGTTAGGTTAACCAGTAAACTGCCCGTTCTAAGCAATTTGTGAATTCAAGAACTGGCACGTTTCCTGGTTAATAATGTTAGGTTAACCAGTAAACTGCCCGTTCTAAGCAATTTGTGAATTCAAGAACTGGCACGTTTCCTGGTTAATAATGAAAGCGTTAACCAGTAAGCTATAAGGGTTCTAAGCAATTTGTGAATTCAAGAATTACGTTTCCTGGTTAATAATGACAAGTACTGATTGCTAGGCAGAGAGAGAGAGAGAGAGACAGAAATAACAGTTTTGATGCTCCACCTTAATTCTTTTCGCAGGTGTAGCTGGTGGGTGCAGCATTGCCGTGCAGATCAGCTGGCCGTTCCTGTTGCATGCTGCCGCCCCTTCTCTTCTGCCTTGTCATCATTATTTTACTATAAATTTGTATTACTGTGTCATTTTACACGTAGGTACAGTTACACTACAACTGTCACACCTACACCGTGTATTACATACACAACACTACATAACAATTAGTTGTTAATGTAAATGTAGCGAACTTTCGCTCAGTTTGACCTGAGTACAGGATTTTCACAGTCGTCACGGAGTTTTTCCCTCAAGCTTGTTTCTATTAACGTAAATGCGAGGTTTTTTCGCTCACTGGCGACTGCGACTTTCTCCTGTAGCAGGATAGCACACACACCACAGTGTGAATCTCGTGCGAATGACTTAGGATGTGTACACATATATATATATATATCCACAAATTTTTTCCCATAAGGAAAAAATTTAACATTCTAAGGGCATAATGTCACGAATCAATTCGCGACATTTCCTTTTTGTGAGAAGCCACGAACTATTAGTGGAAAACTCACTGTGTATCGCTCAGCTAACCGTTTCTCCCTCCATTACGGAGTATACTTTCAAATCATTCGTCACCGTTTTCAAAAAGGTGACCGATTTAATGCACGTCACTAAGTGCTGTACTGAGCGATACTATTGTTTTTTATTGTTCGCCCTGCTCATTCGACCGTTAAAAAAATGCGGCCGAGTGCTCCGCTTTCCCACGACTTACTCAGTCTTGTGTTTGTTGTGACGGAGGAAGGTCCTGTGCCGCAGTGTGAGAGGTCAGCTAGTACCCAAACTCCACTTCACAGTTAGTCCAGTCTTCCCACCCATCTGGTGATACGCAGCATTCATCGACTATAGTATTTCTTTTGTGTATTTTCTAGTTATAAGAGTTTAATTAAGGTGTTTTTTTTTTTTAGACGTAAGTATTTAGCTCGTGTGAGAGTGAGTGAGTGCGTCTCATTGATTTGAAATGTAACGTTAAATTTATTTTTTTGGGATTAATAAATTTAACAGTTCTATTTCTTGAGCTTCAATGTAAAGTAAAATCTTGTTTCATTTAATCCAAATTAAGCTTATTTTTCATATAGCTCCTAGCTTGCATAAACGTTTGCTTTCATAACTGGTACTTAGACCAGTCTTGTATTAACTTAATATCCGTTGTGCCATCTGGGAGTTAAGCATCGGCAAGAACCTGATGTTAGTATTAGTTATTTATTGTCAGGGGTGATGTAACTTTCTCCAGAGGCTAACAGTACAGTAATTCAGCAATTGTGAGTAATTAGTCTCTGCTGTGTACTGTTGAGAAAGTTTATAAATTCTCGTTCTTGAGAATCTTAGCAAGTCAGCGTAAAGTAATCGTTGCTTGATGTAGCAAGACAATCATTGTCTCTGCTCTTCAATATTATTGAATATTATTATCAAATTAAATAATATTTAACCATTTATTTCAAAATTACCCTGATACTATAAAAACCCCGTGACATATATATATATATATATATATATATATATATATATATATATATATATATATAAAGCTGCATTAAATAACCAAAGGGACATCACACAATCTTGTTGCACGCCCTCATTGATCGTGAACCAATCACTTAGATGCCCATTTACCTTTACACATGCCTCACTGCCATCAAAAAACTCTTGACGGCACCTAGCTGCATACCATCTATACCGTTCATGCGCAAGACCTTCCACAATCCTCTTCTGTCTACTTTGCCATATGCTTTTTCAAGGTCCACAAATGCCATAAAGATCTTATAGTCCGTCTCACACGCCTTCTCCACTGTCTGTCCTACTGAAAATATTTGATCCACACATCCTCTGCCACTCCTAAAGCCACCCTATTCATCCCTCACTAGGACTTCTGGTTATCCCTCTTACTTTCTCTGTAATAATTTTTCCATATACCTTCCCTACAACACTCAATAGACTTTTGCCACGATAATTCTTGCATTTACTTCGCTCACCTTTTTTTTTTTTTTTTTTGGTACTGGGTTACAATCGCTGTAGATTACTTATCAAATATGATGCTTGCTAATCATGAAGAAGTGCTATGGATGAGGTACAGATCCGCAGTATTGTCTCTTTCTACTATGAGCTACGTGAAATAACCTGCAAAATAACAAAGATCTGGGCCAAGTTAAGGTGAATCAAATATAAATTAGTTACTTTCCAATTCTACCTTAATTCAACAAGAAGAAAATGACCTTGTACTTATCTAGATATGAAACATGGTGTGAACACGTTTCTATGGGGACAAGATTGCCGTCTACTCAGTAAAACGTTTCATTCATTTGTTTTATAATCATTATGGTTCTTTTCAGTCTCATTACTAAACAACGCCTCACAGTTACTCTCATCACTGCGGTATATATTGTATTACAGTAATGCTAATACTAAGGAAATTATGCTTGTGACAGAGCTACGTTGATTTTACCAGCAGAGATGCCAAGTTAGAGGGAGCTCAAAGAGGGAGGTTCAGCCGCTGCTGGCCACATTAGCGAGGTTCCTCCCAGAAAATTTTGAAGTTAGACGTCAAATAATGCGTTTTGGTGACACACTGTGCAGAAAAATATACGTGTACTTTATTTCTTGTTTTTGAATTAGGTAATAGAACACAGTTCACAGATCACATTGCTGTTTAGTAGTCATTTGTCCAGAGAAAACCAACAGAAACTCCCAGCCGAAAGGCTGTCAGGTCAGGCCTTGAGATAGACGATAAAGACCATTGATTTGGCAGTCACACAATGTTTATCTGGTTATAATTACTTTCTCAAGCTGGTATTAGACGACTGGGCCTTGTTGTATGTCCATAATGCCTTCTTGGCTGCTGGTAACATTTCATAGTTGGTTCAAACATGCAACAGGAAGAAAACGATTCTGGTGACGCCAATTTCACTGTCGCAATCGAGTACAGGGTACCATCAAGGGCAAGATTTGGCTGGGATACAGATTTACCCTTTGAAACCACGGGGAAACCCTCTCTTCTGCATTTGATTGTGGGAGAGTCAGCACAGTTTTAGCCACCCCGGAGATAATATGGAAGCGTTGCTTCCCTTCAGGTGTCTTCACCTGTGCCAGGTAGCCCCAGACAGCATTATGCTGTGATGACTAGTCTCGGTCTGCTCAGTGCCCATCTTCTACTAGGGCCTCATTCCACACATGCTTGGGGATCTCTGTCTCTGGCAGAAGCTGAAGATCTACAGAGTCACTCTGTATTTCACCCAGATCAGTTGAAATGAAGTGAATTAGAACCATCACACACTTGTGCCAAAATGCGGGAATTTTATTGCCTTTGGCGGGATAGCGGGAGGCAGAGGCTAATTGCAGGGGTCTCACTCTCAGTGAGGGACACTCGGCATGTCACAGTTAGACCTATAACTGCCTATGCTCCATCATCAATGCTCTGTTGCAACAACGTATTAACGCTAAAATATGATGCTAGTCACGATGAACTGCTAAGAGTAAGCCGTAGTGTCGCAGCGTTGCTCTTTTCCGCCACACAACTTTATGAAATAAGCTATAAAAGGACAAAAATCTTGGCAAGTTTACGTTAAAGAAAAAAAAATGTCTAGGGATGGTTAGAGGAGGGAAGGCTTCATGAGGCGGACTGAAGCTCGCCCATGAAGCACATCTAATCACAATGGTTGAAGGGACGGGGTTTGCCTACACGCAAACAAGATTTTCAAGCTTCAGCGCAGGCCATGAGAAAACTGTACCTGCACATCATATTCCTGTATTACAGATAAATAGAGCTACCAAAATAAGACAGCATCTAATTCCTGAGGCTTCTTCATCACTTATGTCATTTTGTATACCAGTGAGAGCATGGACCCCTTCTTACCTAGCATACACACACACACACACACACACACACACACACACACACACACACACACACACACACACACACACACAAATCATCATCATCATCATCATCATCATCCAATCCAGTGTTGTCCCATGAGGTGCGTAGGAGCCCGAGGCTAGGCAAGTTGGTCCTGACATTTAAGATGAGAGCGACCAGCCTCACTCATCCCTGAGTGGCATTACGTGAGCAATAAACCCCAGCCATCCCTTGGATATAAACCTACACCGGCTCAATCCAACTGGAGCGCCTTAATTGCCCACTAAACCGCCAGGCGCCATAATTTGGATAAATGGTTACCACACAGCGTAGTAAATGGTTTCATGGTGTACAAGAAACCATTTGGCTTGTCACTCAGTGTAGAGTCATCCGTTGGCAGAAGAAAGAGGAAATAATGAAGGAAAGAAAGACTGAAGAGGAAGGATGGAAAGAAGGAAGGAAGAGGGGAAAGGACAGTCATCCGAGAGCAGCATTACATCGAGTGAGTGGATGGTGAGCTACCCCACCAATCATATGCTCCCCCACTAACCATAAAATAATTATTTTACTACTACTACTACTACTACTACTATTACTATTATTATTATTATTATTATTATTATTATTATTATCATCATCACCATCAAGGCAATCCTGAAAGAGACAACCAGGTTTGCCGTTTCGTGGAAAACATATGCTAATGTGGAAAAAACAAGTGAGAGACGGGTCTAGCCGTGGACGAGGCAAAGGTCTTTCCACACCAATGTGGAAAATTTCCAAGCCACCCATTTATGATATTTTTGAGAAAAAAGATAATGATATGGCCACGATACATTAATTTGTATTCCTTTTCAGGTGCGTCATAGTTAAAGCAGTGGAAATGTAGCGTTTGTGCACAATACTGTCTCACTTAAAACGAGGAAAAATATGTAATGGAACACAGTCTACCTGCACTCTGCCGGCGGTACCGCTACTACATGCAGATTATCTATCTATCTATATACCTAGGCTGCTTCCCCCAAGGAAAGGGAGGTAGCCGAGACAGGACGACACACTCCCCATTTACTCATCCATTCAAACACATTCATTCGCATCTTAGCCTCAAAGGAGAGAACGGACAGATCCTCACCGCACCACACCGCACAAGGGTCAACTGCGCAATGCAATCAGTGACATCCGCAGCAGGGCCCGACAGCAGAGCTGGTTTACCCCTGCCACATCATAACAGACTCATCCCCTTACCCGCACCTGACCTGAAATAGCTGATCAGACCAAATGCGGGAGAATATCCCCTCAGGGCTGCGTCATCACTTATTCATTCACAATTTCTCTCCATTTATTTCTGTCACGCAGATGCCAACCATTAACAGCCATGCATACATAAAAGTATTCAGGAATTGCAAGAGCAATTGTCTCTGTAAATCATGTGTATTTAAACTGCAGACGAGTTTGCCTTGGTAAGATGGCCACCGATGACTTTAGGAATTAACTGTGATCCCAGATAGTAATGTCCTTGCATTTTTTTTCTGGCTGTGGATAAAGTGATTTAGTTTGTATTTGGCTGGTTACCTGTTTGTATTTTTCTCTTGTGTAGGAATATACCAATGAATGCAGTTGTTATGTGGTTAGGTGATTTTTATTATTTGTCTTTGTGGATAAAATTACTTGTCTCTAAATTAGTTGCTTTATTTTGGTACCTTAACCATTTAACCTCTGTGCACATCAGTCAGGATAGGTTATAATTCATTCTCCATGGCTACTCGTGCAACGCTCATATCTACGAGTATTATTTATCGTGTTAGTTGTACGAGCTTCACATTTTCTACTGTACTTTCCACTAAACGAGACCATGTGGATCGGTGACGTCAGAGCTATTGTGGATATACGGCAACCTTGGGGACAGCCCTAGCATGTATTCAGCATGAGCTGTGTGCATTGGCGCCAGAGTGGTAGCATGTAACGCTATTCAGGAAATGGACTCTCACGTCTATACTAACAGTCGAACAGAGAGAGAGAGAGCTGCAACCCGGACTTCTGATGGATATGCATCAGCATCGCATAACGCCTTCCATCCACACATACAATCTATAGACTGGTCCATTTATAATGCTCCTCTTGCGCTCCGCCGGCCGGTTTCTCATGTTTTACAGGGACGGTTCTGTCAGGGTAATTGATGTCCACTACGCATCACTTTTTCATTTCTTGCACTTGCTGTCACACCCACACCCAAACTAGCAGACTGAGCAGTCCCCGCGACACTTACGCTACCACCAGGTAATTTCTGGTGCAACGTAATTTATGTAGAATCTTTTATATGAAAAGTTTGAACCAACCAAATTGACCACCTTTTATATGCCAAATTTGAACCAATCAAATGGACCACCTTTTATATACCAAGTTGGAAAAAATCAAATAGACCACCGTTTGCAGTATATATATGCCAAGTTTGGAAAAATCAGAGGAAGCATCCACGATATACTTCACCAAGCATAGTTACATACATACATACATACAGTACATACATACAAATTAACGGACGCAGTCATTTTAGCAATGCATACTTCGTCATAACACACTTTTTACGCTAACTTTGCCCAGATTTGCCCTTTGTCTATCATAACTGCAGAGTTGTGACAATAGATGAACATTGGAATATGGTGCTAGTCATGAGGACGTGACATGAAAAAGATGTACAGTTGCGGACATATCAAACAGAAACACCCCGTCCACAAGCGAGGTGGTGTAATGTTCTCCGCATCTGGTAACACTGATAGGGATGGAACTTCATTAGGTTTCGTTCGGACGCAAGGACGAACCGAACCCGGTGATCATTGCCGCTGTGTGCAGTTAACAGTGGTATATAAACAAATGTCCTGCATGACAATATACTGAAAATAACAACGTTTAGTGAACATGATGATAAAATAATTTCACACGATACATATTCGTATTTCATTCATATGAAACACACAGGTTTCGTAAGTGTGACTTTCGACAAACATCGCAGACTATACAATATTTTACCGACGGCCAGCATATGAGCCATTATAACATTATCTGCATTCCCGCACCTGTCATAATAATAACAAAATCAGCGAGACTCCCCTCCTTCCTGACCGTGAACCTGATACTGGCAGACCTCTTTAATGATGCAATTTCATAAGAGGTGGTGCCAAAGGAGGAGGCAGGATGGGGGGTGTGAGAGACAGGAGTAAGGAGGTGGTGAGGAGGGGGCAATATTGGTCTGGCCGTGGGAATTGGGGCTCAACAGGAGGCAAGTGATGGAGTAGGGGAGAGTTGACTGCGGCTGGAAGCTAGGATGGGATGGATAAATGATTCGTTGATGTCATGGTGCCAAAACAGCTATAGTTTAACGTTGATTATGAAATCTGATAGGCCGTTAACCGTTATGCAGACTTTGGCACGTTATGCAGTCTACCAGCATGATTTGTTATATCGTCTATAGGACGACCTACTCCCCAGGGGGACACATTACACAAACCCCACATTATTAATGTATGGTGACGACTATGTCATCACATGGTGATATATGAAACGCCCCTGGAATGTTTGTCTGATGTCACAATTGTTGTCGTAGACTGGGAGCTATTCTTGCTGCATTTACATAATAAAATCGTGAACAACGACTGTGATTTTGAAACCAGTTGATGGGTAGAATTTTTTTTTTTTTCTTTTTGCCACAATAAACAATAGTTAACAGCAGTGATTCATGCCTTTGGTTCTGGTTAATATCTGAATGGCGCCGATGTAAACAAAAACGTGATATACTATAGTCGCGGCGCACGACTCTGAGGTTGTCGTTATCGTACCCTGGCAACTCACTATTAAAAAATGCGTCCAATTTCGTATCATATTATACACAAATCATATTAATATGCACGAATATATTATACACGAATATTATTATACACGAACATATTATACACGAATCACATGCGTCTCAATTTATACACGAAATCAGACGCACTTTTGAATGGTAGGTTGCCAGGACACGATAATAACAAATTCAGAGTCCCGCGCCGCGACTATAGGGGGGGATGGACTGGATCCCAGAACATAGATGGCGAAACTGGTGGGGCCAATAGGTGGGTAGAGAGATGCCTTACCAGCGCTATTACAGGATCTTTATGTCTAATTACTGTAAACCCTATACTGATTAGAGTATATCGTGGTATGAAAGCCGTGTAACTGTTAACCAATCTAATTCACAACGTCAGTATCCGTGACGCACCCAGTGCCAACATCCTTGATCATTATTGCCTGCAATGTCCACTTGTCTCTGATTTAATAGCACATGGACTCACACTAGTGGACACTTGTAAACATTTGTTGGAAGATGATAACCTAGATGTTATTCTCATGCGTCATCCACACTTTGGTGGGTGTTAATTTGTTATAGCTAGACGGCGTGTCCTGCATGGCACGAGTTCCCCTGTACTCACCTCACATATGGCCACATGGAACTGTACTAGGTTTGTCGCCTACGGGCGTAATAAATTAATCAAATCAAATTAATCAAACCTCAGTATCCAATTCACCGTCCTCCCCTCCCTCTTCCCGACAACTGCGTGCACTGACATGGGTACTGACGGGGGGGGGGGAGATGACCGTAATGACTACCACACCACGAAAAGAGGATCACTCACACTTGTTTATACATCAGCGACAGTGGTTCACCTGTCTTCTTTAATGGACTGCAATATACACCGTTACTCAGCCAAGGCAACAGCTTCATGTTCAGACCCTGCTGAGATGTATGGCTCAGTAGCTGCTCCCCGTGAACAGGGCAATGGACCTCGTATTTACCTTTATCCTGTCAGTTTCATAGTGTGAACGCTACTCTGTTGTTTAGCATAACAAAACACACTGAAGATAAAGTGTGGTTGCATTTAATATAATATAATTCACCTGAGATAGTCTGACGTGGGCGCCTGTATCATATATAAATGCTGACTTGGCTCCAATACTCCTGTTTTTTTTTTTTTATTCTGTTTATATCATACAGTGTGAACGCTATTCGATCGTTTAGCATAACAGAGCACGCTGCAGATAAAGTGTGTGTTTGCATTTAATACAAGCTATTTCTGTAACTAAAGGCCTAGTTCATGTAATATGCACGTCCTCAGACTGGGTAACTGCAGACATTACAATCTTGTTCCACCATTACTGGCTCGAGGACTTGTGAAGGAATGCTTGGGGCACACGACAATTGCTCAATATGAACCTAAGCATAACGAATAATCACTGGCAATGTGTAAAATCAACAACCAAACACGACATACAGATAACGGTAACATAAAGCTGGGTTTAGTAAATCCACCTATATTTTACATCGCTGCCATACAGATATTAATGAGAACCATGGGCACCATCATTGCTGTCAGACTGTCCGTGATAAAAGAAAAATCTACATACAGGTAGGCCTATCCCCACTCTGTTTGCGATATCAGTCGTCATCCATGATGATACGACTTAACAGGCTACAAGAGTAATTCCCAATGACTGTGACAACAGCTGTAACATCTGACAAACTGTAGGAACGTAACATATATTTGTACATGAACAAATAGTTACCATACTCATAATACAGGGGTACTAAGCCACCCAGTGGAAAGTGTGTCGTGAATTGTTACAAACCATGACGGTCAGTTACAACACGTGGCAACGTCAGCATAACGTTTCATGGTCTGACTGTAAAATTACATATTCTCCATGAAACAGTGATTTGGCCCAGTCATCACTTTGTAATCTATCCTTCCCACTGTAGCTCCTGTCTTCTACTAAAGTCCACCGTCCCCTACTCGATCACCCCTTTCCTCTTGTCTCCAGTTCAACCACTATTTTCTTTTCTTTTTCTTTCTTTCAGTTAATGGCCATAGGCCATAATGTGGCCAGTAAGCCAAAGAGTCTATCGTGCACAGAGATATATATTCAAAGTCCACAATATATATATATATATATATATATATATATATATATATATATATATATATATATATATATATATATATATATATGTACAGAGTCCTCAATGCGCAAAGCAAGTGCGCAGAAAACATGACAAGGACATAGAAAACAATGTCAGCTAGACCGGTGGTTTAAGGCTGGCTCAGACGGTAGTAGAACTAGAGGCAGAGTCTGAGTCGTGATCAGATTTATGAGATTACACAACTACTATTGCCCCCTTCCTCACTCACCAACCATCTCCTGTCTTCCGGGTCCCCCACCCCCACCCTGCCTCCTGCTGTGGAGCCACCTCCTGCATGTTGTAAACTTGCATCTATTTCAGAGGTCTACCAATGTCAGGTTATGGGTTGGGAGGATGGGCGTCACAATAATTCTCTGTTCATTGATATTCGTGGGGAAGCTGATAACTATGACTTATATGATGAATTTTTGTTAACTGTTGCATGGTTCATGACTCGAAACTAAACCACTCATGAAATCCGTGTCATTCATAATAACTGCCATTATGTAGAGGGTGTATTTTGTGACAATAAAAAATACAATAATCATGACGTTATTATCAGTATATTTTCTGGCGGAACATTGCTTATATATTATATTACCACCGATAACTGAACACAGCGGCAATGATCACCGGGTTCGGTTCGTCTTGGCGACCGGACGAATGAATGAATGTATGAAAGAAACCTGGTGAAATTCCATCCCTATCAGTGTTGCCAGATGCGGAAAACATTACACCACCTCACTGGTGCATGAGGTGTTTCTATTTGATATGACCGCAACTGTACACCCATAGCACTGTGTTCTTCAGCTACTATTGCTCAGTGAAACAAGTTGCAAAATGACGAAAATCTTGGGAAAGTTAAGTGAATTGAGAGTAAATAACACCGCTTATAATAAAGGCTCTCCGAGAAATCCAGCAATCATTCACACGCCGTGAAAAAATGGAATAAAAGAATAATCATTCTCTGTTATGCGATATTCAGTCTAATAATTTAGCCAAGTGTACCACTGCGGCCAGGTGTAGTTATCCACCCTCCTCCAGCCAACTTGAAAATGTGGCATGGCGCAGTCGTTGTCGCCTCAGTTGTCTGCTGTATATTTCTCGCTGTGGTAGCCCTTAAACTCAAGCTTACTTTAACATGCAAATCTGAAGTTATAATAGTGGAGAGGATTAGGCTCTGATGAAATGATTATTTGAAAAGAAAATTTAAATAATGCATTTTTTCGCTTATTTTAGAGTCGGACAGAACAGACATAAAACGTAGATTTGGCTTCCATCCCGGTTTCCACTAGATATGTACCATTCAGACACGCCGAGTGAGACGAGTCAAAGGGTTCATTTGTAACCATTAGCGGGAGGGAGAGTGAATGTTGGAGTGCTACTAAATATTGAAGATATAGAGAGAGTAAGGGTAATGCAAGAGGTAAAGCATTTTATTACGCAGTCCTTGAAATCACACACACACACACACACACACACACACACACACATCTCGATACAATTATTTTTCCTATCTCTCCCTGGAACTTGTTTTGATTTATGATGCAGTGGTATTGTATGTAAAAATTTCTTTCGATCTGATATTGATATAAGAAGGAATGGAGGTGTTTTAGATAAAAATAAAAGCATATGACGCATGAATCTTATTTTGACTTATATACTGTTCCACGAGGGATATCCAATTAAAAGGTAAAATAAGGTAAAATAATCAGAAGTTTGCCACACTCGTCTGGTGCTAGCCAGAGTAAAATCTCATACTTTACTCCATACACTATTTATGGAGGTTTACTAATCAGGAGTTTTGATCGGATATGGATCAAGCTTTGTGGAAAGCTCGAGGGTTAGAGAAGGTTACAGTACTGTAATTCTTCTCTCGAGAATCTGCCGAAGATCTTGGCCACAAAACAATGTAAATTATTCAACCCTTGGATCATTTAGGTGGCGGGTGTTCCGCTCTCCGTATGATCAGTCTAGGTTAAATATTTACGACTTATACAATGTCTCTTGAATACTAGCCATACCGTTTAACGAGCAGGTATGCAATAATAACAGGCCCGACAAGGATTTACAGCATGATTTTACTGGTTATTGTTGTTACTGTGGTTCCAGGCATTACTATACTTGACCCCTATGGACTACAGTCTGAAGCTGCACAAGAGAAGAACTAACCGATTTTTTGTAACAGTTCTGTTGCCTGGTTATGTGGAAACTATTGAGTGAAGGTCCCCACTCCAGCACCGAACTTTATCTCAAATTCAATAATTCAAGGAATGGTATGGAGAGGAGGGGAATTTCATGTTCGACAGAATATTAAATAAACTGTATTCATTTAATATTTTTATCCTTCATCAAATGAGCGTTCAGCTTCTATAACTAAATTCACTCTGGCTTACTCCAGATAATTTTTAGGAAACTCGTAACCAAAGAAAGGGTTAGGCGTAGATTTTATTCTGGCTACCGGAAGGTAAAATACTCTATTTTATTGCTACTATCAATCACCAAGCAAAATTTTGCAGCTTGGAACATACGTTTTTAATTGCGGAACATAAATGGAGCACCAAGTAACTCGGGTAATTATTAAAGGTTTCCTCTAAGAGTAATAACATTATGCACCAGTGCAAGAAAGAAATATTCAGGACTTATGGTTGTGAAGGAGGTGAAGCAATCTTCAGCTATGGAAACGTTAATGGTCTGTTCTGTCGAACGCCAGACAGTAGCAACCTATAAAGGAACAGGGATACATGCTATCGCCGTATGATTTTACTCGTTATGGTGAATTTCTTTGCCAGACAATTAAATGTATTATACTTTGGCTAACGACAGATGAATTTACTCATTACAGGAGTAATTATCACCTTGCACAAATAATGCCAGATTTATTCAGGTTAACACCAGATGATTTTGTCACAGGAAGGAAACACATGCCTGGCCAAGATTAATAAACATTCATATACTATATAAAGTAGTGTATGGTTTAAAGTATGTGTTTTTGCTTTGGCTAGCACCAGACTAGTTCGGCAACTTCTGACCAATATACTCGTTAAATGGATATCCCTCGTGGAACAATGAGTCAAAATAAATTTCATACGCCATACGCGTTTCTTTTTCTTTTCCTAAACATCTCCCTTCCATCTTAGATCAATATCAGACCGATACAAGTTCTTACATAAAATACCATCCATCCATCCATTGCCAGACGCCATGTATCCCAAATGGGGTGGCCAATGGCTTAGAGTTAATTGTTTTACAGGGAGGGGCACTAATCCTCCACCAACCCCACTTGACGTAGGGATGCCAACGGCATCTGGTGTTCCCAGGCGGTCACCCATCCAAGTACTAACCAGAAAATACCACTGCATCAAAAATCATAGCAAGATCCAGGGGGAGATAGGGAAAACAATTGAATTGAGATGTGTGTGTGTGTGTGTGTGTGTGTGTGTGTGATATCAAGGATTGCGCAATACAATGCTTTTCCCCCTGCATTACCCTTACCCTCTATATTTCTTCAATATTCAGTTGCACTCCAGCATTCACTCTCCCTCCATTTAATGGTAACAAAAGAAACCTTTCGACTCGGCTCGCTCGGTCTGTCTGAAAGGTTAAGGTCTAGTGGAAACCTGGGAGGGGAGCCAAATCTACGTTTGTATGTCTGTTTATTGTCCGACTGTCATTCAAGCGAAATAATGCATTATTTAAATTTTCATTTCATATAATCATGTAGTAAGAATCTAATTCTCTCTATCAGTATTACCTCAGTTATACATGTTAATGTAAGTCTTGAGCCTAAGGGCTATAATAGAGAGAAATGTATAGAAGGCAACTGTGGCGACCACGACTGCGACCTGCCACATTCATTGGTTGGCTGGAGGAGGGTTGATAACTACACCTGGCCGCAATAGAACGATTGGGGAGAGAGAGAGAGAGGCATCACACGTTATCTTGCATCTCTCTCTCTCTCTCTCTCTCTCTCTCTCTCTCTCTCTCTCTTTCCTGCCTCAGATCAAGTGTAAAATTGCCTCCTCTTGCTTTCAATGCAACCTCTTATTGACGGCATCCCTTTAAGATCAGACTTCAATACCTTTCGCCCCAGTTGATACATTTCGGAAATCGCCCAGTCATATGCACGACTCTCTCTCTCTCTCTCTCTCTCTCTCTCTCTCTCTGAATTAAACTGCTCCGTCTCTTCTACTTTATAGGTGCCTAGCTTCCCTCCTTCGTACCTCGCAATCAATCCATCTCTCCTACTTTTTCACCTCTTTTTTTTTTTTCTCTCACTCATTGTATATACTTTTGTGTGTATATCTGTCTATCTATCTATCTATCTATATCTATATCTATCTATCAGTCTCTCTCTCTCTCTCTCTCTCTCTCTCTCTCTCTCTCTATCTATCTATCTATCTATCTATCTATCTATCTATATAAAAGAGCCGAGTTGTTTCTTTGTTTGTCGTTCAGTCACGCTCAACCAAGGGCGAGAGACCCCAAATCCGCATATATTCTGAATCAGAGTAACCCAGTGATGGTTTAAGGGGGGTAAAAATTCAGCTCTGAGTCATCTGAGATCACCGGTAGAGTATTCGCCTTTCTGGGACCGGGAAACACAGGGTACTCCTGCAGCCCAATTTTTGGCATGGAGACTCACATGACCTCCATTTCAGATATAGACTGCGAGGTTGACCTCGGAGGTCATTTGAAGTCACTGGTCGGAGGTCATTTGAGGTCACCGGTATTACACACTGGAACGACTGAACCAAACAGCACAATTTTTGGCATAGAGACTAACATAACCACCATTTCGGACATAAGGTACGTGAGGTTGACCTCCAAGGACACTTGAGGTAACCGGTAGTAGTAAACAAGTGTGCACAAATGATGTGCGTTAGTCTGCGAAAGCTGAAATAGAAAATTCCTGGACATCTTATAATCCATCTAGAAAAGCATAAGAGGTACATGGTCTTTCTGGGGTAGAAAGGAAGATTGAGCTAGAAAATACGATTAGAGTGTTCGCTTTCTTTGGCCCGGGCAACGCCGGATACCCCTGATAATTTGTGTGTCTGTGTGTGTGTGGGAGTGTGTGTGTGTGTGTATATATAAATATATATATATATATATATATATATATATATATATATATATATAGAGAGAGAGAGAGAGAGAGAGAGGGAGAGAGAGAGAGAGATAATATAAATTAATCTTTTCCTGTGGCACCCCACGGGATGCATAGGGCCTCGATGAAGCCTCTGCACCAATATTTGTCTCTTGTCATCTTCAGGTCCCACCAACACTCCTCTCCTGCTTCTCTTTTCATTGTCCTCAACATGGTTTTCCTTGCCCTACCTCTGCCTCTTCTTCCTCTAGCAGTCCACTCTGGCACATACTGTATTAAACTTTCTTCTTTTCTATATAATTATGTGCCCCAGCTATTTCCAGTGAGACAGTCTCACATATTCATCAACTGGTTCCGCTCTGGTAATATCCCTTACTCTTTCATTTGTAACTCTGTCTTGCCACCTTACCCCAAGAACCCTTCTCAGTATTTTATTCTCAAATCCTAACACTTTCTGATCTGTTGCAATTGTTCTGTACCATGACTCATGCCCATAAATTAAAATTGGTCCAACCATGGACTTGTAAATTTTTACTTTAGTATGTACCGAAAGCATATTATTATTCCAAACAGATTTCAACATTCCAACAGCTCGCCAAGCCTGTCTAATCCTCTCCTCAATTTCTTTGTTTAATGATCCATTAGATGATACAATCGTTCCCAGATATTTAAAATTTTCTGCATTCTTCACCACAATATTCCCAGTTATACAACCGATTTGGTTCTCCACAGTCATACTAATAATTTCAGTCTTTCCACTATTTATTATCAATCCCACTTTTTCTCCTTCCTCCACCAGACAATCATACACCCTCTGCATCTCGTAAATACTTCCGCAGATCAGTACAATATCATCAGAATAGTTCAAATCCATCAGCCTCTTATTTTCTTTCCAGTTAATTCCTGCACCTGCTCTCCTTACAACCTTTCTCATAAAATAATCCATAACCAAAACAAAACGCAAAGGTGAAAGAACTCCTTGAATCACCCCTGACCTAACTTCAAATGGATCAGTCAAAGAACCACCCACCATTACCTTACAAAAAGTACCTTTATGAAGGCTTCTAAAAATATTTACAAACTTTTCTGGTATACCATAGAATCTCATAATTTTCAACATAGCTCCACGTGAAACACTATCAAACGCCTTTTCAAAATCCACAAAACACATACCGTACTAAGTGGCATTTTCATCTCATTAATTTTTTGCATTAGATGCCTTACAATTCAAATCTGATCATTACAACCTCGACCCTTTCTAAATCCCGCTTGTTTATCTCTTAATATTTTATCAAGTGCTGGCTCTGTTCTGTTCAACAAGATTTTGGAAAAGACATTTGTAACTACAGGTGTCAGATCCAATTTCAACACACACACTTAAATCTCCCAGTTTTGGTATTTTTATAATCACTCCATTTTTCCCACTCCTCGGGAATTCCACCATTATCCCAAGCCACATTAAAAAGTTTCAAAAGAGCATTCATCAACTCATCATTTTCCACGTTAAGCATTTCAGGAACTATTCCATCCTAACTCGGAGCCAAAATATTCTTTTAATTCCTTTATAGATTTTGCTACCTCTTCCACGGTTATTTCCCCTGTTTCAATCTGCAAATCTCTCTCGGTTGGCAAAATGTCCTCATCAGCTGGGATTGGCCTATTTAGAACAGATTCAAAGTGCTCTTTCCACCTTCCTTTCTTATCCAAATCTTTAGTCATCAAGTTACCATTTCCATCTCGTACAGGTATTTCCTTCCTTCTTTTTTCAGTCCCTGTTAACACCTTTATGGCCTGATACGCTTCTCTGGTGCTCTGACCGTCATTTTTACTTAATTCCTGTCTCTGTTGCCTGTTCATCAAATAGCCTCCTCTTATCACGTCTAACGAGTCGTTTTACTTCAAAATGTAAACTCCAGTACTTTGCTATAAGTACTTCAACTATCTGGCTATAAACATGTTGTTCTTCACTTCTTAACTTCGCCTCTTTCCTTTTCTGACTTGCATTCTATGTTTCATTTAACATCCACTTTTTCCTTCACGCTTTTCCCCTTTTCTTAATATTAACCTTAGCACTCTCATGCAAAACCTCTTTTACCTCTCTCCACATTTGATTAATATCATTGTCTTCAGAGTCGAACAACGTCTGCAGGATTAGAAACCTGTTCCTACATTCCCACCGAAACTTTTCCTTCGTGTTCTCATCATTTCTCAGCTTATCAAAATCATAAATATTACCTCCTGTACAATTACCATTTATGTTTCTCTTAAGTTTTATTTTAATCTTTGACACAAGAAGTTAATGATCACTACCTATATCTGCCCCCCCTCCTTACGCAAACATCTTGCAAAAAACTCCTATCCCTTATGCTAATTGTAATGTGGTCAATCTGATTACAATATTTACCACATGGTGAAATCCAAGTAGTTTTATGTACTTTTCTTTGCTCAAAGATAGTTCCACCAATCGTAAGGTCATTTGCCAAGGAAAAGCTTCCAAATCGCACCCCATTTTCGTTTGTTATACCAACACCCTCCTTACCCTTTACATTCTTGAAAGTAATCTCTACTACTACCAACAATCGCATTAAAATCACCAATGCAAACTAACGCATCATGTCTTGCCACTCTATTCACTGCATCCTGCAGCTTCTCATAAAAGTCATCCTTCATTTCATCAGCAGCCTCATTTGTCGGAGCGTACCCTACAATCATACTGATATTACCATTGTCAGATTTTAATTGAGTATAATGCAAGCTCTCATTAATTGGCTCAAACTCACATAGTGCCTTGCAAGCATCTCTACTCAATATTAAGCCTACTCCTTGGTAATGATTTCCATCACTCCTACCAGAAACCAACGAAATAATACCATCATCCAAATTCATTTTATCAACTCCAAGCAACCTCGTTCTGTAAGAGCACAAATATCTATACTGTATTCTTTGAACACTGAAATAAGTTCTCCATTTAAGCAGCCTTACTGAGAGTTCGAACATTCCAGTTTCGTATTCTTAAGGTTCTTTTTGGATGTATAAACTTATTCCTACACCACGGGATTCCTAGCACCCCTTGCCGACTTAAGGGTTGCACGGAACTGAGGGCCATTGCTTCATAACCAGAGTTCATCAAGATTTCTTAGGCAGAAAAATATTTTACCCTGGAGCAAATGCCAGTGGCTCGCAGGAACCAAACAGTGGAGAGAGGAAATTAACCAAAAGAAAATAAATTGCAGAGGGTTAGGACAAACAAAGCACAAGGGAAAGAGAGACAGCAAGAAGAATGTAGAGAATGTGTCTCTTTTAGTCGCCTCATACGACAATCAGGGAATTCTGGGGAAGTATTATATATATGTATATATATATATATATATATATATATATATATATATATATATATATATATATATATATATATATATATATATATATGGAGCCTCTGTGGTAAAGTGTGCGTTTTCATACACTGAAGAACGAGGGTTCACGCCCCGCCAGAGTAATAAACTTTTGGAGTATTCTTCAGGCCATGTACTGCATTGGACACAAGGGGTGCTGTGATTGAACCAGTGTCTCATACAATAAAGTATGTTTGCACCCAGTCGGTTTGCGTGGGCGATTACACTTGGTTCACAGACTACACACATATCCAAAGCCATTCCAGCATAACAATTACACTTACAAGCACTTCTAACCCTACATACAATCTCTACCAGACAGCCTAAGCCACTTGGTAGAGATACATTGGCTGTATTGTCCCCACTTCGGTCGGGATAGGACGGTCCTGCAGCAGACACTCAAACGATTATATATATATATATATATATATATATATATATATATATATATACTATATATATATACTATATATATATATATATATATATATATATATATATATATATATATATATATATATATATATATATATATATATATATATATTTACACACACACAGTCAAGTCACCTATGGCGGAGACTTCTATGCTGCAAAAAAACACACACACACACACAAACGCATCAAATACCTATGGCGCGGGAGCGGCAAGGTTTGAAACACGCCTCTTTCCTCGGAACCCCCATCCCTACCCCTTCCACTTTAGAACTATCGTTGTCGGAGTTAGGTATGTTCATTACTTTATGCCCATATATATATATACAGTAGTCTCTCCACTATCCGATGTAATAGAGCCAAAAGCATGTCTGGAAAGTGGGCCTCTGACTGCTGGACTGGTACTTATGGACCCTAACCCAGCCTAAGTTTGAAAGCCACCTAAATAACTCCTTACCAGACATGCATAGTACTTATTTAAACATAATTAAGACTCTATTCACACCAATAATGGACATAAAGCATAAAATTAATGAAAAGGAACCAGAGAATGAGGAATTAGATGTAAGTATGGATAATACTTAAGCCTAGGAACATACAGGGTACTGTATTGTACTTACAGCACGTCTATGGCCGCCTCCTCTAACTCTCTAAGGCCCTGGTAGTTGTGAAAATGCTCTTGAAGCACATGTAGTAATCCAGTGTTGTGCTACACTTAATTCTTTGCACTGTGAGTTAAAATTGTTTAACACTGCACATTCTTCTTAACTGAACCACACCAGTTTCAACCACCATTCCAACCGCCACTTTGCACTCCACATTCACTCCACGGTTAATCCTTTGCACTCTAAATTCTAATGTCATAATACTGCATAACGCTGTATATTCCCATGTGGTCTAGTGGCGTGGTAATGCGGTTTATTCACTGTTTATTCAGAAAAAACGAGCATGTGCAGCATAGATTACGATAGACGTCTTCCCTGAACGAAGGTTAGGCAGTAACTGGGAACAGGGTTGCCAGGTCTGAACTCGGCCACATTACCAAACTCCTCAATTTTAATTACCAAAATCTTAAAGGAAGCATTTATTCTTCACTAATTATAAATAAAAGTGTAAATAAATGTAATCACTTTCCTTATAATTAACAGCATGTTGATTATTTTCATGCTATGTAGGCTGGCATATTAATCAGAGACAGCAGACAATCCACCATCTCCATCCTGTGTATCATCATACATGTGAAAAATCCATTTGGTAATGCATTATTCTGATTCATTACCAAAAGAATTTTTCATTACCAAATTGGCCCACATTTGGTAATGAAAAGGACCAAATGGCAACCCTGACAGGGGAGGGGGGAGGGGGGAGGAAGGAAGGCGTGAAGGGTCCGTGGTGTAACAGCTGTTCGGTGCCGCGCGGAAATTTCAAATTATGGGTGGGAAAACATTCCGATTTGGGGGGGATTTTTTTCATTTTTTGGCCATTTTTGGGTTCCGAAGGTCCAGGCCCGCAATGTCCGGTAAGTGGGGTGTCCGGAAAGTGGGCGTCCGGAAAGTACAGGGATTACTGTATTTATATATATATATATATATATATATATATATATATATATATATATATATATATATATATATATACATATATATATATATATATATATATATATATATATATATATATATATATATATATATATGACTTCGAACCAGTTAATGAGTGCTTGCTGTAAGCTTATTTAGAATCTGACAATGGTAATATCAGTATGGTTGCAGGGTACACTCCGACAAATGAGGCTGCTGATGAAATGAAGGATGACTTTTATGAGAAGCTGCTGGATGCAGTGAATAGAGTGGCAAGACATGATGCGTTAGTTTGCATTGGTGATTTCAATGCGATTGTTGGCAGTAGTAGGGATGGCTTTGAAGATTGTACGGGTAAGGAGGGTGTTCGTATAAGAAACGAAAATGGGGTGTGATTTGGATGCTCTTGCTTGGCAAATGACCTTATAATTGGTGGAAGTATCTTTGAGCATAGAAAAATACATAATATAACTTGGATTTCACCATGTGGTAAATATTGTAACCAGATTGACCATATTGCAATGAGCAGAAGGCATAGGAGTTTTTTGCAAGATGTTTGTATAAGGAGGGAGAGAGATATAGGTAATGATCATCAACATGTTGTGTCAAAGATTAAAATAAAACTTAAGAGAAACGTTAATGATAATTGTACAAGAGGTAATAATTATGATTTTGATGAGCTGAGGAGTGATGGGAACACAAAGGAAAAGTTCGGTGGGAATGTAAGAACAGGTTTCTAGTCCTGCAGACATTGATTGAATCTGAAGACAATGATATTAATCAAATGTGGCGAGAGGTAAAAGAGGTTTTGCATGAGAGTGCTAAGGTTACTATTAAGAAAAAGGGAAAAGTGAGAAGGAAAAGGTGGATGTCAGATGAAACATGGAATGCAATTCAGAAAAGGAAAGAGGCTAAGTTAAGAAGTGAAGAACAACATGTTGACGGTCAGGTAGTCGAAGTACTTAGAGCAAAGTACTGGAGTTTCCATTCTGAAGTAAAAAGACTCGTTAGACGTGATAAGAGGAGGCTATATGATGCAAAGGCAACAGATATAGAAATTAAATTAAGTATAAATGACGGTCAGAGCTCAAGAGAAGCGTATCAGGCCATGAAGGAGTTAACTGGGACTGAACAGAGAATGAAGGAAATACCTGTACGAGATAGAAATGGTATTTTTATAACACAAGATTTGGATATAAAAGGAAGGTGGAAAGAGCACTATGAATCTGTTCTAAATAGACCAATCCTAGCTGAAGAGGACATTTTGCCAGCCGAGAGAGATTTGCAGATAGAAACAGGGGATATTACCTTGGAAGAGGTAGCAAAATCAATAACGGAGTTAAAGAATTTTAAGGCCCCAGAAAAGGATGGAATATTTCCTGAAATGCTTAAACCGTCACGTCCTGAGGTTTTCCACACCTCCGACATCCACCAGTCCCGAGGTATTTTCGGAAAAAAAAAATGGGCTAAAACCTTCACTTTTGGTGAGAAACATCGAAAATTTATAGAGAAATTGCTCACCTGAGGTTTAAAATACCCAATCCAGGTAGGAGTTCCTCCTTACCTGACTGGGTTTTCTAACATGCTGGCACCAAAGAAAACGAGTTCTATGGGAGGGTAACTATTTTATCCACTCATAAACGGTATTTATTTATTTACTTGGTACGAATGTATATGTAGTATGAGAGTATATTGGTTTTCAAGCAGTAATAAAGGCATTATAAGCATTTTTCACTCACTAACTAATCACCATACCTAACCTTTTTTTGCCACATTACCTGATCATTATTTCTGGCAGTTTCTTCTTCTAATGCTATGTAAACATTGTTCTCCACATTGTCATCGATTGGGGAATCACTCTGGCCCTGAATATCTTTACTAGCCAGGTCACTGATAACAGGTGAATTGCCGAGACAATGGCGTGAGGGGGGGAGGGGGGAGGTTATGTGGTGTAAGACATTGTCCCTGCTTGACATCTTGTAGAGGAATAGAGGAAGGTGTCCCGTGTATACATACGACAAATCACGCGCGAAAATTGAAAACTGTGCAAATTAGGGACCTTGCAATTGCACGACGTACCGGAACGTCGCCGGGACTGGCAAATGCAAATCGTTGCAACGTACCCATACGTCGACGGGACGGGGCGGGTTAAGGTGGAAAATGACGAGTTGATGAATGCTCTTTTGAAACTTTTTAATGTCGCTTGGGATAATGGTGGAATTGCAGAAGAGTGGAAAAATGGAGTGATTATAAAAATACCAAAAAAAGGGAGATCTAAGTGTGTGTGGCAATTGGAGGAGGATAACTTTGACACCTGTAGTTGCAAGAGTCTTTTCCAAAATCTTGTTGAACAGAATAGAGACAGCAGTTGACAAAATTTTAAGAGAAGAACAAGCGGGATTTTGAAAGGGTCGAGGTTGTAATGATCAGATATGAAAAGTAAGGCATCTAATGCAACAAACTAATGAGATGAAAATGCCACTTAGTATGTGTTTTGTGGATTTTGAAAAGGCGTTTGATAGTGTTTCACGTGGAGCTATGTTGAAAATTATGAGATTCTATGGTATACCAGAAAAGTTTGTAAATATTATTAGAAGCCTGCATGAAGGTACTTTTTGTAAGGTAATGGTGGGTGGTTTTATGAGTGATCCATTTCAAGTTAGGTCAGGAGTGATTCAAGGAGTTCTTTCGCCATTGCTGTTTGTTTTGGTTATGGATTATGTTATAAGAAAGATTGTATGGAGAACAGGTGCAGGAATTAACTGGAAAGAAAATAAGATGCTGATGGATTTGGACTATTCTGATGATATTGTACTGATTTGCGGAAGTGTTTACGAGATGCAGAGGGTGCTTGATTGTCTTGTGGAGGAAGGAGAAAAAGTGGGATTGGTAATAAATTGTGGAAAGACTGAAATTATTAATTTGTACGTGGAAATCCAAATCGATTGTGTAATTGGGAATAATGTGGTGAAAAATGTTTAAAACTTTAAATATCTGGGAACGATTGTATCACCTAATGGATCATTAAACAATGAAATTGAGGAGAGGATTAGACAGGCTTGTCAAGCTGTTGGAATGTTGAAATCTGTTTGAAATAATAATATGCTTTCGGAACATACTAAAGTGAAAATTTACAAGTCCATGGTTAGACCAATTTTAATTTATGGACATGAGTCATGGTACTGTACAATTGCAACAGATCAGAAATATTAGTATTTGAGAATAAAATACTGAGAAGGATTCTTGGGGTAAAGTGGCAAGACAGAGTTACAAATGAAAGAGTAAGGGATATTACGAGAGTGGAACCAGATAATGAATAAGTGAGACTGTCTCGCTGGAAATGGCTGGGGCACATATACAGAAAAGAAGGCATTTTAATACAGGAGGTGCCAGAGTGGACTGCTAGAGGAAGAAGAGGTAGAGGTTGGCCGAGGGAAACCTAGTTGAGGACAATGAAAAGAGAGGCAGGAGAGGAGTGTTGGCGGGACCTGAAGGAGATGGCAAGATACAAATATTGGTGGAGAGAGTTGATCGAGGCCCTATGCATCCCGTGGGGTGCCAAAGGAAATGATATATATATATATATATATATATATATATATATATATATATATATATATATATATATATATATATATATACAGTATATAGATAGATAGATACAGTATTTATATATATATATATATATATATATATATATATATATATATATATATATATATATATACATATATATATATATATATATATATATATATATATATATACTGTATCTATGTATTTATATATATATATATATATATATATATATATAGTGTATATATCAATGTTGTACTCGAGACCAAGACCAAGACCAAGACCAGACCTTCCGAGACTAAGACCAAGACCAGACCCCCCGAGACCAAGACCAAGACCAAGACCAGACCTTCCGAGACCAAGACCAAGACCAGACCCTCCGAGACCAAGACCAAATTTATGTGTCTGCTGAATGAATGAAAAGTAGCTGCAGCCGCAGGTGCTGCACTGCTGGTCAGTTTCACGGGTGTCTTGGCCCTTCGAGTGAGTGCACTAGTACCTCAATCACGCAATTGCAGATTATGTATCGATGCGATACTCAACACCTTTTAAACGAATTTAAGTTGATTATCGCACATGAGTTGAAAGAAAGAGAGAAGAGGGCAATGGGGATAATTCCCGGGGCCAAAACTCAAGAGTATGGAGGGACCAAGGCCCACAGTAGGACTGAGACAAGTTTACATCTTTTTCTGGCCTGTGTCAAAAGTTTTCCTTGCACCCTAGGGCGCGGTCATAGCTCTCTACGGTCCTGCACACCGATGTTACGGCTTTTGAAAGTTTTTTAAGTTTTTAAGTTTGAAAGTAGAGTTATGAAGTTATAATGTATGATGTTGCATACTTTGTCAATGACATCGTACTCATGTATAGCTGTATCTTCCTCATGCGAAAGCTGGTTTTTGGAAGACTAATTTTTGCACTTCTCTCCGAGCTTTACCCGTGCCCAAACGTTCCATACACAACATACTCATCTTTCGTTTCTCGTGAACAGTCGAGTGGGGACTACATATTTTTCAGGATAATTACACAAGAGACCGAGGGGGTTTCGGGATACGGAGGTGGGAAGCAAAAAATATTCATAAATATAAAATATATATTTTACTAGTTCCATAAGTGCTCCAAATACATCTTACGGTCGTACCCACTATTAGTTTAAGAGGACAGTTTTCACTAACTTTCCTTCTTGAAAGGGGCCCTCATTCAAGTCTGCTCACTGCCCTTCTTGCTACTACAGATGATTTATCGGCCCCCAGGTGGCCCCCCCACTTTAGTGCAGGTAGAAACGCCACTGGACCACATGGCCCCCCACTCATAGGTGAATAAGTTGTATGGAATACGAGGGTGGCTGTGAAACACTAGAAAATATTCTGATTTCTTCTAAAAAGGTCACAGAAGTCACTGCAGGACTCCGTGATAGCCATTTGCAAGCTCTGAAGGGTCATAACTCGAAAGGTTGGAAGCCACTGGTGTCTGACCTGTTCCCCATCGCTCCAAAATCCTGGCTGCGGCCCGGTAAGGGAGGAAATATATGTACAAAATTTAATATATGTGAACAACTGAACATCTAGGTAAAATATTTCTGCTTTCATTGCTTCATTCGTATGAAGAAACAAACATAGGAAAATAGACATTTTTGTGGTTACGTTTTCTGAGCAAACTAGCTAAACTTGTGGTGTACGTGTACGATGGGTGTGGGTATTACATACACCATACACGTATATGAAGTACACGCCGGTGAACAGAGCTGCAAACATGCATGCGTGCAAACAGAGATTATCACTGCGAGAATGGCTATATCATGCATGCTCTCTCGACCTGCACGCACTCTATTGGCACTCGCAGGGCTCAGCTCATGCATCATCACCATAGCGCTAGCCAGGCAGTATCTATAGACAGTACAACGCTGTGTGGCGCCCCTTGAATCAAATCAGCCATGATTTTTCTCCATGTATGATCATAAATTCCGACCTTCCCCACGGCACGATGCACTTTGTAATGCTGGTCTCAACCTGGTCTCGAGCCAAAACTCCGAGACCAGAAGCTTCGAGACTAAGATCAAGACCAAGACCACATCAAGCATGACCAAGATCAAGACCAAGAGTACATCAAACTGGTCTCGAGACCTACAACACTGATATATATATATATATATATATATATATATCCGACTCTGGGCATAGGCTTCACAGCCTTCTATCAAGGCCCAGCAGTCCTCCTACATACAATACACCTCTACATGTCACCACTTCGGCGCTAACACCCACCGTCCATATTGAATACATGCTAGGGCTGTCTCATGCAGGACTGGTGTACTGGTATTAGCGGGGTTATTTTTACGACATGTCGGCGGATCTTCTGGTAGATCAGTAAAGCCTGATTTAATGAAATTCAAATCCTTAAACTTTTCCCTGCCCCAGCCGGGATTCGAACCTGGGTCCGTCAGGACTGCAGGCCACCTTTCTACCGATTGAGCCACCGCCTCCCCCAATATATATATATATATATATATATATATATATATATATATATATATATATATATATATGGGGGTGCTCATCATCCACTCAGTGTAGAGATGCCATGTGATCTTTACACTGAGTGGCAAGTTAAATGGTTTCCTGTACCTAGGACACCATTTACTATGCTGGGTGGTAACCATATAACCAGGGGTTTTGGCAGGGTTAAGTGTCCCTCAGATTCCCCTATCCCAAATCAGTTAATCATGGCAGTTGCTTCAGAGTTCGAATCCCGGCTGGGACAGGGAACAGTTTAAAGATTTGAATTTCATTAAATCAGGCTTTACTGATCTACCAGAAGACCCGCCGACATGTCATAAAAATATCCCCGCTAATACCAATACACCAGTCCTGTATGAGACAGCCCTAGCATGTATTCAATATGGACAGTGGGTGTTAGCGCCGAAGTGGTGATATGTAGAGGTGAATGGTATGTAGGAGGACTGCTGGGCGTTGATAGCAGGCTGTGAAGCCTATGCCCAGAGTCGGACACATAAAAAAAGAAAAGAAAAAAGAGTACCTCGGAGGGTCCAATACCTGCCCAGGGCCCCAACCAAATGGGCAGACTCACATTGCCATGTGGGATGTGAGAGATGTAAATGAGGACAGCAAGAGGATGGAAGTGGTGAATGCATTCAAGAGTGCTAGATATGCCGTGATTTTTTGTGTGAAATAAAGATGAAAGGGTGTGAGGTGGAGGGATGGGAGGGTGTGAAATGCGTAAGATCGAGCATGATTGGGCGAGCAAGATTCAAGACAGAAGTTGCTTTGTTGATGAATGAGGTGTGGCAAAGTGAAATGAGAGACTACAAATGTGTCAGCTTGAGGTGTATGTATGTCAAGTTCAAGTATGAGAAGGTGAAAGTGGCTGTAACTGTAGCGTATGCACTGTGTGAGGACAGGAGTTAGAGAGAGAAGGACAGATTTTTGGATGAGCTGGATGAAATAGGGGGAGAAATGCCCAGGAGCTATAAAGTGATTGTAATGGGTGATAGGAACGAAAGAGCAGACACTGGTCCTAAAGATAAGTTAATGGGTTGTAATGCAGTACCAGGAGAAAATTATAATGGGAAGTGACTGAATGATATGTATATAGGAGAGGAGGTTGTGCATTTGTTACTCGTATTTCAAACACAAAGATGCACATACTTGGGGTTTCATTCACTCAGGACTTTCGTTGGAAAGATCATATCACATCTCATGTAAAATATGCTTCAAAGAGATTGGGTGTGCTAAGCCAACTCCGTACCTTCTTTACCCCTGCACAGTTGTTGACTTTATACACGGGATTTATTCGCTACTCTGTAGAATACAACTCTCATGTGTGGAGAGGCTTCCCATATCCAGCTCTTCTCATTAGAGTGGAGTCAAAGGCTTTTCGTGCCATTAACTCTCCTCCTCTTACTCTCCCTTCAATCTCTGTCTCTTCGCCACACTGATGCATCTCTATCTCTTTTCTGTCACTACTTCAGTGGTCATTGTTGCGCTGAGCACTCTGCTTGCATCCCTTCACCTTTAAGATGGGTGCTACGCACCCATCTAGCAACAAACTCTCATCCCTTTTCTGTCCAACTTTCTAATGCAAGAGTTAACCGTTACTCCCAGTCCTTCATTTATGCAACAGATCAACTCTGGAACTGTTTCCCTAAGTCTGTATTTTCTACTTCTTATGATCTCCAGTCATTCAAACACAGTGTGCCCAGGCATCTCGAAATCAAGGGATCTTGAATTTGGCTTTCTTTTGTATTATTTTTATTTTTTCTTGGAAGGAACGGTTTGTGGGCTCCTGGCCTTTGGTTCCTTCTTCCCTGCATAAATTTTTTTTTATAAATATACATAGTATAGAGGGAACGGGGATCGCGTTGAAAAGAGCCTGATTGATTAATTGCTTGTAGAGAGGTCGATGCTGGAAATGGTTGCTGATATAAAGGCCATTAGAGGACGATGTGGAGGTCTGTCAGATCATATTAGTGTGGTATGCATGATCAAGCTGAGAGGAGTGAAATGGATCAGGAGAGAGAGGAGCAGTCAGGATGAAAGAGTGAAAGTTGAGAAGTTGATGATCATAAAGAAATGGCAGATGAATACAGGACCAAAGTAGGTGAGGAGTTAGAATCAGTGAATTGGAGTGAAATTGATCTGGACAGTCTGTTGAATGCATATAGGGATTGCTTAGTTAGAAATGCTAAAGCAGTGTGTGATGTGGCAAGAGTAACAACAAAGAAGAAAGGTACGGCATGGTGGAATGATGAGGTTTAGTGAGCAGTGTAGGAATAGAGGAAGGAGTAACTAAAGTGGTTCCAGGACAGGGGTTCTGTTGAAATAAGAACTGAATATACTGAGAGCAAGAAGCACGTAAAGAGACTATTGAAGAGGAAAAAGAGGGAGGTAACTGATGATCCAGGAAGGAAAATGAATGCAAACTACTCTGAAAATAGGAAGTTATTCTGGAAAGAGGTGTGGAAATGTAGAAGTGCAAGTGGAAAGAAATGTAATAGTGTGAGGAATATATGTGGTAGATTATTAACCCATAGGGATGAAGTAAGGACCAGATGGAAAGAATATTTTGAAAGCCTGATGAATGGGAATAGAGTGAGCAGAGCGGCTGTAAACATGATTGGTTTTGGGGGTATGCAGAAGAGGAATGCAGTGCCAGGAGACGAGACACTCGCACAGGTGAAGAGTGCTGTGAAGCAGCTAAAAAATGGGAAAGCAACTGAGGCTCATGAGGTGTATGCAGAGATGATTAAAAGTAGTTGAGAGAGTGGAATGAAGTGCTTGTTCGAGATATGTAAGAAGGCATGGATGAGTGAAACTGTGCCAGCAGAGTGGAAAAAGGCTGTGATTGTACCCTTGTATAAAAATATAGTTGAGCGAAGTGAGTGCAAGAATTATTGTGGCATAAGTTTATTGAGTGTGGTAGGGAAGGTAGCCTATATGGAAGAATTATTATAAAGAAAGTAAGAAAGTCCTGGTGAATGATGAACAGGGTGACTTTAGGAGTGGCAGAGGATGTGTGGATCAAACATTTGCAGTGAGACGGATTGCAGAGATGGCTTGTGAGAACGACCATAAGGTGTTTCTGGCATTTGTGGATCTGGACAAAGCATACGACAAAGTGGACAGAAAAGGATTGTGGAAAGTTTTGCGCATCTACGATGTAGATGATAAGCTGCTAGGTGCCGCCAAGAGTTTTTACGATAGTAGTGAAGCATTTGTAATGGTTTATGGACATCGAAGTGAATGGTTCACGATTGTTGTGGGCGTGCGACAAGGTTGCATGATGTCCCCGTGGTTGTTCAATATACTTACGGATGGGGTGATAAGAGAAGTAAAAACACGTGTAATGGAGAGGGGGATGGCGTTGGTAATGAATGGTGATGGATGGAATATCTCAAATCTGACGTATGCTGGTGATGCAGTACTACTTGCATATACCGGACAAGAACTTGGTAGGCTAGTGCAGAGTTTTGCTGATGTCTGTGAGCGTCGTGCCTTGAGAGTAAATGTAGAAAAGAGTAAAGTGATGGTTATTGAGAGAGAAGGTGACTCCCAGTGCAATGTTACAGTGAATAGAGAGAGACTAGAATTGGTGAGAGAGTTCAAATACCTGGGTACACTGCAAGAGAAGAGAGGAAAATGTACAAAAGAAATGGAAAGTAATGACACAAGGAAGAAAACTACCTGGGGCAATGAAGGCCTTGATAAGAAACAGGGGCTTGAGCGTTGCAGCTGCACGAGGCTTGCATGAAAGAGTGTTAGTGCCAACTTTAATGTATGGATATGAGGCTATAGTGTGGCATGAAAATGAAAAGTCAAGAGTAAGAGCAGTGGAGATGGGACTGCTGAGGAATGTATGTGAAGTACAGAGGGTGGATAGGATGCAAAATAATGTGATTTGTTAAAGATGTGGAGTGAGGAAGTCTGAGGACACCAGAATTGTAGAGAGTGTACTGAGATGGTATGGTCATGTTGAGAGAATGGATAACAATAGAATGGTGAGAAAGGTATACCTGAGCGAATTTGAAGGAGAGAGGAGGCGAGGTAGGCCAAAGAGAAGGTGGAGAGATATGGTAGATGAATGTGTGAGAAAGAGAGGTATGGAAGTCGTTCAGGCTAGGGAACAGACAAGAGATCGAGCTGGCTGGATGAATGTTGTGAGAAGTGATTGATCAGCGATTTGGCACCCGTTTATAGCGTGGAAGCGTCCGGATTAACTCAATCGGATACGTTTATATGAAGCTAAAGATTGTGGTGAAAGTTTTTGGTGTATCCAATAAAGCCAGGACTCCAGGGGTTTGAATGATGAGTGAATGGAAGCGTGGCCCATTCCACTGGGCAAATTTGGGCTGTCTGGACATTGCTACTCCTCACCCTGCCCTAGGGTGGGAAAGGAGGTCCGGATGATGATGATGATGCTGACTAATAGTATTATTACCATTACTTTTATTATATATATATATATATATATATATATATATATATATATACAGAGAGAGAGAGAGAGAGACTGATATATATATATAGAGAGAGAGATAGTTAGATAGATAGATATTGTTACATAGCCTATGATTTCATCATCCCTTGTATAATTCTAACTTATGATACGGTTTTGTTCATGATTGCATCATCCTTTGTATGATCCTAATGTACAGTATGCTGCATGTTTGTTCACGATTCGCCACGTGGCTTGCGTTTTCTACCTCACTCCCCCCTTCTCCCCCTTATAGTAGAGTAAGTCATTCTTTCTGTTGTTCAGAGCAGGATTGTCATCTCTTTGTCCCCTATGCCTTCATTTGCGCATCCTCCTTACAAGTTGAATCAAGCTCTGCCGGCACCCTATATAATGAGCTCAGTCTCTGCATTAGAGGCCACTTAGATCTACTGCTCATTCTGTTCACATCTCTGTCCTCCCCTATACAGTATATTATTATTTTTGTGAGTGCTCAGGAAGTGTCCAGCCATCTAGCTGCTGTATAATTTGAGTATAAGTGTTATTACCATTTTTCTTGTACTGTATAACCAAGGGCGTTGATTCGTGGGCCTGGTCGAGTTTTTATATTTCATAATGGTTCCATACTGTCAGCCAGTATTAGTAATATTTTGTATCTGTAATAACATTATATCTTGCTTTAACTGAGCATTATCCGGTTTTCTCATTTTATCAGGGCTGACTTAGATAAATTTCCTCTTGCTAATTTCGTGTTAATAGAGGCTATTGCAGTTAACCATATATGTAACCTGTTTTGCCATTACATTATCCTTATGAGTCCTGAATGTTTAGTTGTTAGTTTGAGCATTAAACTTTAACTTGTAATTTTACCTAAGTCTTTTGTTTTGAACCTGGAACTTTGTGGGACAGTAGTGATTTTAGTATTCTCACTTGAAGTGTTCATTATCTCTCTTTGTTCTGTAACATTAATTTGGCGATCTCGCCAGGATATTCAGGATATTATCATAAGGATATTGCTTGATATTTTGTGACTGTGATTTACTCATGATGTCCACTATTACTACTCTTAACGAAGCCAAAGATTTTGTGTCAAATGTGCAAACAGTGTGATGTAGAAAACAGAACAAAGAATGAACTTAAGCTTGTTGCTCAACAATTGGGAATTGCTGTTCACTCTCATCATTCTAAAGATCAAATTGTTGGAATGATTAATAAAAGTTTATTTAATGTAACTCCTCCAGATGAGCAAACGCAGATTGAAATAGCCAAGTTTCAGCTAGCCCTGCAGGAGGCTCGTGCTAAGGAGGCTGAGTTTCAGGCTCATGCTAAGGAGGCTGAGTTTCAGGCACGTGCTAAGGAGGCTGAGTCTCAGGCTCGTATTCAGGAGGCACAGGCCAGGCTCAGGCACAAATTGGACTTGCTAGGTTTCAGGCAGACCATGAGTATCGCATGAAACAAGGTGGAACTGGATCATCTAGCTCTGATGATTTTGATGTGGCTAAAAATGTTAAACTTGTCCCTCCTTTTAATGAATCTGATTTAACAAAGTATTTCCAGTTGTTTGAGAGGCTAGCTACAGGTTTTAATTAGCCCGAAAAGTATTGGACATTACTCCTTCAGAGTGTTCTCACTGGTAAAGCTCAAGTAACTTATGCATCTTTGCCTCAGGATCAATCTGATAATTATGATGGAGTTAAGAGCTTGATTCTTAAGGCCAATGAGCTTGTTCCTGAAGCCTATAGAGTAAAATTTAGGACAATTTATTAGCAAGATAAGCAATCCCATGTTGAGTATGCAAAAATCAAAGAAGATCTGTTAGAGCAGTGGTTAAATTCTAAAAATGTAAATTCTGATTTTGATAAATTTAAGCAGATGATTTTGCTGGAGGACTTCAAAAGGTGTATTAATAAAGATGTAAGCTTATATCTTGATGAGAAAAGAATAGATAATTTGTCTGATGCTGCAGTTTTAGCTGATGAATATGTTCTCACTCACAAGAGATATTCTAAAGAAAAAAGGAAAGCTGAGAGTAAGTACGTTGCCTCTACTCAGAGTACAGGTAACAGGAAAGAGAATAAAGATGATGTTTCTAGGGAAGTAAATACCAGCTCCACCTCTAGATTTCAGAAAAGTAAATGTACTTATTATAGTAAGCTTGGTCATACTACGGAGAAATGTTTCAGGAGACATCGTGATGTGAACAAAAAGGAGTCTTTAAATATTCAGTCAATTGGTCTAGTGTCCACCCTTGAGAGTTCCCAGAATTCTTTAACCGAGTTTACTGAACCTGCTTTGAGGGGTAAATTAAATTCTCATGATGAAGCTCCTCTTTTGAGCAGTAACGTGGATGACACTCTCAAGAGTTCATGTCCTAATTTCCTCTCTGATGGTTTTGTCAGTTCTCTGGACAGTAATGACAGGAAATCAGTTATACTATATCGTGATACAGGTGCTTGCCAGTCCCTTATGCTGACCAGTGTTCTAGGCTCTATTGTTAATTCCTCTGATGAAACTGTAATCTTACAAGGTGTAGGGAATAATTACTTCTCTGTCCCTCTGTGCAGAGTGAATTTAGAGTCTGGTTTTGTTAATGGTTCCGTTATGGTTGGGTTGGTTGAGACACTCCCAATGTCAGGTGTAACTTTCTTACTTGGAAATGATATTCATGGAAGTCAAGTGTGTCCAGCTCCTCAGTTGTCTAGTGAACCAGTGACTGCGACCCAGGATTGTGATGTCCCTGATGTGTTCTCTGCATGTGCTGTCACTAGGGCTAAGTCTAAAGTTACTGGTGACTTACGGGATAATGATGATGATGATGTTATCCTAGCTTTTCTTGCTAATTTTTTCTTGCTAATTTGGACCACTCACCAGATGAGGCAGTACTGCGTAGTGTTGATAATTTGTCTCGTCAAGAGTTGGTTGAGTTGCAGGTTGCTGACCCTGAGTTGAAAGGTCTAGCTAACTCCGCTTGCAGTGAGGAGTCAGCTGGTGCTTCTACTTGTTATTATATAAACTCAGGAGTACTTATGAGGAAGTGGAGACCCCCAACAGCATCACCCGACTGTGAAAGGGAGGTTGTACATCAAGTTGTCATCCCTCGTGTTTGTAGGCAGGATATTATTAGAGTGGCTCATGATTCCAGTTTGGCAGGACACCTTGGAGTGAGGAAGACTGGCACGCATTTTGAAACACTTCTACTGGCCAGGTATCTTCAAGGATGTTTCCTGGTATTGTAAGTCTTGTCACACCTGTCAAGTTGTGGGGAAGTGTAATCAGATCGAAAAGGTTGCACCTCTAGTTCCCATTCCTCCTTTTGAGGTGCCATTCACCCGTGTGTTGGTGGATATTGTGGGCCCTCTTCCTAAGACTTCTTCAGGATTTTCTTATGTGTTGACCCTGATTGATATGGCTACTCGTTATCCTGAAGCCATTCCACTTAGAAATATCTCAGCAAAGAACGTGGTTAAGGAAATGCTAGGGTTCTTCACCAAGTTTGGTCTGCCCAAGGAGGTACAGTCAGACCAAGGAAGTAATTTCATATCAAATGTTTTCAAGCAGTCTCTGAAAGAGTTGGGCATCACCCAGATCATGTCTTCAGCTTGCCATCCCCAGACCCAAGGAGCGTTGGAGAGATATCATCAAACACTCAAAGCGATGCTCAGGAAATACTGTTTGGAACATCAAAAAGATTGGGATAAAGGTCTTCCATTCGTTGTATTTGCTGCAAGAGAATCTCCAAATGAATCGCTGGACTTCTCACCTTTTGAACTATTGTTTGGCCATGAAGTAAGAGGACCCCTTAAGCTACTCAAGGAATGCTGGCTCTCGGAGGAAGATGACGTCAACCTGCTGGAGTATGTGATGAAGTTCAAAGAACGGCTGTCCACTGCTTTACAGCTGGCGAGAGAGAATTTAGGAGCTGCTCAGGAGAAGATGAAGACTTGGTATGATAAGAAGTCCAGGTTACGTCACTTTCAGCCAGGAGATCAGGTTTTGATTCTGCTACCAGTGCATGGGCAACCTCTTCAAGCCAAGTTTAGTGGTCCTTATTTCATGGAGAAGAAACTCAGTGATGTCAATTATGTCATCGCCACACCAGATCGTAGAAAGGACAAACAACTTTGTCACATCAACATGCTACAGTTATATCACAGGCGGGACGAAAATAACCCAGTCTGCACTGTAGCTGTTCCACCCGAGTCTGCAAGTGAAGCTCTCCCATGCAGCATGAGCCTGAGTGATAGTTTGGGGAAGAATCCTGATATCATGAATGATCTCCAGACTAAGCTTTCTCATCTAGCTCCCGAGGAAAGGCAGGAGTTTTCGGCATTACTGCAGGAGTACCCGGAAGTGTTCCATGACACTCCAGGAAGAACCACTGTGTTGATGCATGATGTCGATGTTGGAGATGCAAAGCCAATTAAACTGTCTCCTTTCCGTGTGAACCCAGTGAAACTCTCATCCAGAAGGAGCCTGGCTACCTGTTGGACCACAAGATGATTGAGCCCTGTCAGAGCGAGTGGAGTTCTCCTGTCACTATAGTCCCTAAGCCAGGTGGGTCACAGCGGCTTTGCATCGACTACAGACGTGTTAATCAGATAACCAAAACAGACACTTACCCTCTCCCTCGCATGGAAGATTGCATAGACAAGATCGGAAAGGCTAGGTACATAAGTAAGTTTGATTTGTTAAAGGGATACTGGCAAGTACCTATGACTGAACGTGCTAGGGAGATCTCATGTTTTGTAACACTAGGAAAGACTTTTGCATGTTCTGTAATGCCATATGGTATGAAGAATGCACCAGCCACTTTTCAGAAGCTCATGAATGTTGTAACAGAGGGTTTGGCAGGGTGTGTTGTTTATATTGATGATGTATTAATCTTCAGTGACAACTGGAAAGATCACCTATGCCATGTCAGTAAATTTCTTGAGCGTTTGGTTCAGGCTAATCTTGTAGCTAATTTATCAAAGTGTGAGTTTGGTCAAGCTAAAGTTCAGTACCTTGGGTACGTAATTGGTGATGGACACGTTGCACCACCAGGAGCTAAGGTTCAGGTTATGAGTGATCTTCCCAGACCTAAAAGTAGGAAAGAGCTACAAAGATTTTTGGCAATGGTAGGTTATTACAGGAGATTTGTTCTTAACTTTTCAATTCTTGTATCACCATTTACAGACCTACTGAAAAAGGGAGTTAAAAATGTCTGGACCGATAACTGTGAATTCTCTTTCAGTAAACTTAAAGCTATCCTATTAAGTCAGCCAGTGCTCGCTACTCCAAATTTTGCTAAGCCTTTTAAGATGGCTGTTGACGCAAGTGATACAGGAGCTGGGGCTGTTTTGCTGCAAGAGAATGATCAGGGTATCGAACACCCTGTATCTTATTACAGTAAGAAGTTCACTCCACCTCAAAAGAACTACTCAACTATTGAGAAAGAGCTTTTGGCCTTGATTTTGGGTTTACAGCATTTTTCATTTTATTTGTGATCTGGTTTTGACCTCCTAGTCATTTATACCGATCATAACCCACTGAAATTCTTTAGTAAGTTTAAAGATAAAAATCAGAGATTGACAAGATGGAGTCTACTTCTTCAGGAGTATTCATTAGACATACAACATGTCAAGGGGAAAGAAAATGTTATTGCAGATTGCTTATCTAGACTTTAGACAGATTGTTTTAGAGTAATAAGAAATTTCCTTTGTAAATTTCTTTTTTCTTTGTGGGGAGGTGTTACATAGCCTATGATTTCATCATCCCTTGTATAATTCTAACTTATGATACAGTTTTGTTCATGATTGCATCATCCTTTGTATGATCCTAAAGTACAGTATGCTGCATGTTTGTTCACGATTTGCCACGTGGCTTCCATAGTGACCAGGCTTGTGTGTTCTACCACACTCCCCCCTTCTCCCCCTTATAGTAGAGTAAGTCGTTCTTTCTGTTGTTCAGAGCAGGATTGTCATCCCTTTGTCCCCTATGCCTTCATTTGCACGTCCTTCTTACAAGTTGAATCAAGCTCTGCCGGCCCCCTATATAATGAGCTCAGTCTCTCCATTAGGGGCCACTTAGATCTACTCATTCTGTTCACATCTCTGTCCTCCCCTGTACAGTACATTATTATTTTTGTGAGTGCTCAGGAAGTCTCCAGCCATCTAGCTGCTGTATAATTTGAGTATAAGTGTTATTACCATTTTTCTTGTACTGTATAGCCTAGGGCGTTGATTCGTGGGCTTGGTAGAGTTTTTATGATTCATATTGGTTCCATGCTGTCAGCTAGTATTAGTAATATTTTGTATCTGTAATAACATTATATCTTGCTTTAACTGAGCATTATCCGGTTTTCTCATTTTATCAGGGCTGACTTAGATAAATTTGCTCTTGCTAATTTCGTGTTAATAGAGGCTATTGCAGTTAACCTTATATGTAACCTGTTTTACCATTACATTATCCTTATGAGTCCTGAATGTTTAGTTGTTAGTTTGAGCATTAAACTTTAACTTGTAATTTTACCTAAGTCTTTTGTTTTGAACCTGGAACTTTGCGGAACAGTAGTGATTTTAGTATTCTCACTTGAAGTTTTCATTATCTCTCTCTGTTCCGTAACAATATATATATATATATATATATATATATATATATATATATATATATATATAACATGACAGTGAGGTTTGATATGCAAAATATACTGGTAAGAGATGCTAGCGTGTCTCCAGTGATCGTGAGGATACAAATTTTCATTCTAAAATCACAATCTATTATCCTAGCCTATCCTATACGAAACAGACTAAGACCAAGGAGTCAATTGTATGCCGTTGTCCTTTAATGATACTATTTCCAAAAACACTCTCATAGATTGATTAACTCTAGTTCTCTTGTAACTGATGTCAGATGATTTCATTAATCTGAAAGTAAGTCTCACGATCTTTTCCAGCCAAGGTCATTCCCCTTAGAATAGAGTTTTCGAAATGGGGGGAGAGGGAGGTAAAGCATTCATTATCTTTCTCAAGTAAGGGCTCTCTTGAACTGTGTAAAATCTCCTGGTGGCAGTAAGACATAGAGAAAAAATGAGGTATTCGGGCTAAAGATGTCAAGCCTTTCCAATAACGCAATCTATAGTTAAAATTTTTATACTGCTAGACGATTTTTTTTTTTCAACTTTTTTTTTTTTTTCGATTTGGGGAGGCTGGACACAGCAATCGTTAATCCCATCATTTAACAGAACAGGTAGCAGGAAAATAACTAAAGAAATAATTTGACATTTTTTTTTTCTTATGTCTCCGACTCTGGGCATAGGCTTCACAGCCTGCTATCAAGGCCCAGCAGTCCTCCTACATACCATACACCTCTACATGTCATCACTTCGGCGCTAACACCCACCGTCCATATTGAATACATGCTAGGGCTGTCTCATACAGGACTGGTGTACTGGTATTAGCGGGGGTATTTTTACGACATGTCGGCGGGTCTTCTGGTGGATCAGCAAAGTCTGATTTAATAAAATTCAAATCCTTAAACTGTTCCCTGCCCCAGCCGGGATTCGAACCTGCGTCCGTTAGGACTGCAGGCCACCTCTCTACCGATTGAGCCACCGCCTTCCCCAAATGAAGTTAACTGGTGTAATTTAGCTTTTTATCGCATGTATAGGTCATTCATTATTAACTCGGTGGAAATTACCGAATTCTGTAGTTTATTCCTCGTAGCTGTGACAAAAATAAACAAAAAATAAAATTAGACAAATGTGATAGCTTTCTATCTTTTTCATAGCACTTGTTCGTGACTAGCACCGTATTCTAATCTTTATCTCTTGTTACATCACAACACTGAAAAAAGTCAAGATATCAAGTGTGCTCCTGGATGAAGTGTGCAGAGGATAATTTATTTCATCTGATATATTACTTACTGGCTGATTGTCTTCCTGTTTCTCTCTCTCTCTCTCTCTCTCTCTCTCTCTCTCTCCAGCTCCTCTTTTATCTCCCCGTTTACCCCTCCAGCTCACTGTCAACCCTTTACCCATATCTCGACAGAGCAGTTTCGTCTTTTTTTTTTTCTTTTTTTTTTAACATTCTGGCCCTCCCTGTCAACACCACCTCATCTCCATCCCGCTCCATCACCCTTCCTTCTTCCTCTTCCTCCCTTCGTCCCTCTTATACCATCCCTCCCCCATCCCACATCGCTTCTCGCCCCTTAATTCATTTAGGTAAATTTGAATTGTAATCGAAGTCATTAAGGAGGGCGAGTAGAAAGGGAGAAAAGCGGATGAATGGAATAAAAATGAGGTGAAGAGGGGAAGACACAGACAGAAACTGACGCAGAAACACACTCACACACACAGAGGGATTCAAGCTAGGTGGACGTGTGACACCGGCGCTCCGTACCAATCACGGCCAGTGGCATTACCTAAATAGTATCTTTGTATGAGTCAAGCTCAGTACCAGGTTAGACTAAATGACTGTTCATTATAAAAAGGAAAAAAATAATAAGTTTCAACAAGACTTGTAAAAACAGGAAATAGAACCAAGACGAAAGAATATGCTGAGTCATCTCTGAGGTTTGTTTACAACAAGACGGAGATTGTAAGTATATGCTTTGCACTTTAAGTATTGCAAAATGGATACATACTTTAGTAAAACAAATTTGGAAAAGAAAAGGGATAAAGGTAAAAAGCAAAATGATGATTTCTACCAAGAACTGGTTGAAGTAGAGACCCACAATAGACTGGTTGAACGTGTAAACAAACTAGAAATGGCTTTCAAAAATGAAATTGATGAAATAAAGAAGCAGATGCACTTGCAAAAGGAAGAAATAGAAAAACTAGGAAGGGAGGCCAATAAGAAAGACACAACCATCAGTGAACTAACAGTGGAATTGAGTACACTTAGGAAGAAAATTAGTGAAATGGTAAGTACAGTAGTCAATCACGAGAGTGTTATGGAAGAGTTCAAAAATGACACAGAGACAATTAGGCAAGTTAGCAGTCTTATTGACCAGAGCAGTGATATTAAGGAGAAGATAACACAAGTAAATGAAGCTGTGCAAAGCTACAAAAATGATGTAGAAACCACGTATGCAGAAATGGTGAAAGTAAAGAAAGACTTAGAAACAAGGGTTGAGGAAAAAAGCATTAAAAAGGAGGTGAAAAGAATAATCCAAAACAATCCAAAGTTAGTCAGAGATTCAGTAAAGATAAGCAAATCAATAGTAATCACTGGTATAGAAGAGGATGAAGTTAAAAACAAGATCACAAGAGACAAAAAGGAGATGGCAAATGTAATGAGCTTACTGAAAGAAGTATCAGAGGAAATCTGTAGTAAAGACATAGAGGAACACAAAAGGTTAGGGAAATACGAGAAAAGCAAGACAAGACCTCTAATGGTGACTTTCCAGAGTGTAAACACTGTGGAAGAGATACTAAAAAATGCAAAGAATCTTAAGGAAAAAGAGGAGTTCAAAAATGTATGGATAAAAAGATGTATAACACAAGAGGAAATGGAATTACTGAAAGAGAAAAGGGAGGAAGCAAAAACAAAAAATGAGGGAAGATCAGAAGAGGACAAGAAGAAATTTTTTTACAAAGTAATAGGATTGCAGGTACGAAAGTGGTACACAAACAGGATGGAAGAAAAAGGAGGAAGGTAGTAGAACCATGTCAGGACAAGTATATAAACAAGATGATAAAGTTGATGTACTCAAATGTGGATGGAATGGTATCTAAATTACTAGAGATGAATGATTATGGCAGAGAAAATGAACCACAAATAATATGCCTAACTGAAACAAAATTAATACCAAGGATATCAAATGACATACTAAACTTAGAGGAATACAATATTTGGAGAAGAGACAGATATTTAAAAAAAGGAGGAGGAATTATAATATTAACTAAGAAAAATCTAAAAGTCAGGGAAATAAAACTAGATATACCATCACAAGTAGAACTGATTGCAGTAGAGATCGACACATCTGAAGGTAAAGTAATTGTAGCAAATTTGTACATGCCACCCAGATCAAACACATGGGAAAGAGACGAATATGAGGACCTGGCAGAGAGTACAATTCAGAGTGTAAGATCATTGCTACATAAAATGGAAGAGAAATCGGAAAGAATTATACTAACTGGGGACTTCAATACAAATATAAATTGGAATACTCTAGATATAAATAGCCAAGAAAGCTGTTGGGACCAAAAGCTCCTGGATCTCGTACAAGAGTTTTTCTTAACGCAACATGTGAGGGAAACCACCAGAAAAAGAGGACTTGATGTACCTTCAGTGCTAGATCTAATATTTACAAGGCAAGAAAATCATATTGACAGTTTAATATATCACCCTCCACTCGGCAAAAGCGATCATGCAGTACTAAACTATAACTTCAGGATAGCATATGACATAGTAAACAGCAATGATAGTTACAAAAGGAGCCTAAACTATAAAAAGGGAAATTATCAAGACCTAAAGAAGTATTTCTTAGAAGTTGATTGGGAAAATGAGCTTAGAGGACAAGATTTAAATGCTGTATATAAAAAATTTTGTGAATTTTATGAAATAGGAGTCCAAAAGTACATCCCACAGCACAAAGAAGCAGATAAGAAAATACAGAAATGGTTCAATACAGAATGTAAAAAATCAAAAGAAAGAAGAGATTTGTTGTGGAATAGATACAGAAGACACAATGGTGAAAGAGCGTACAATAATTACAAACAGGCAAGAAACGACTATACAAGAATAAGGAGGGAAGCCCAAAAACAGTTTGAAGAGGATATAATAAATAAAAGTAGTGATCAACCAAAACTGTTTTACAGCTATATCAGAAGCAAAACTAAAGTAAAAGATATAATACAATCCATTACGGACGAGGGAATCACTTATACACAAGAGAAAGATATTTGTGAAGCACTAAATAAGAATTTCCAATTAGTTTTTACAGAAGAAAAAATTTTTGAGAGGGACTATGTGGAACACGCATGTCCACACATACTACCAGATATACAAATAGCAGAAAAAGTAATACAGGAGGAGTTAAGTAGATTAGACAGAGGAAAAGCAAGTGGTCCTGATGAAATTTCATGTTGGGTATTACGAGAATGTGCAAAGGAGTTATGTAAACCATTATTTTTAATTTTCAAGAAATCCTTGAGTCAAGGTAAACTACCAGATATTTGGAAAAAAGCAAATATTGTCCCCTTATTCAAGAAAGGAAATAGACAAAATCCACTCAGCTACCGACCAGTATCGCTGACCAGTGTTGTAAGCAATGTATTAGAAAAACTTATAAGAAAAGCTTGGGTAAATCATCTAGAAGAACACAGTATGATAACAGAAAGGCAGTTTGGTTTCAGAAAAGGAAAATCATGTGTTACTAATCTGTTGAGCTACTATGACAGAGTAACAAACACAATACAGGAAAGGGAAGGATGGGTGGACAGTATCTATTTAGATTTCAAGAAAGCTTTTGACACAGTACCACACCAAAGACTTTTATGGAAACTGTACCATCAAGGAGGAATTCGAGGCAAACTGTTTTGTTGGATGCAAGACTTTCTTATAAAAAGAGAAATGAGGACAGTACTAAGAGGAAACTTCTCATCATGGAAAGAAGTGACTAGTGGAGTACCACAGGGTTCAGTGCTGGCACCAATCATGTTTTTAGTGCATATAAATGATATAAACAGTAACACTGGAAATGAGAGCTATCTGAATATGTTTGCAGATGATGCAAAAATACAAAGGAGAATTACTAACACAGACTCTTGTAAAGAGCTACAAGAAGAATTAAATAAACTTCATGAATGGAGTAGTACATGGCAAATGGAATTCAATGTGGACAAGTGTCATGTAATCAAGTTTGGTAAAAGTGGAAAAAGACTTGATTGGGATTATAAGTTAGGAAATAAAACCCTATATACATCAGAAAGAGAGAAAGACCTAAGTGTGATTATCAATAATAGACTATCTCCGGCTGACCACATCAGTGAGAAGGTACGGAACATGTGTACACTGCTTGCAAATATGAGAATAGCATTCACATACATAAATGAAGACATGCTAAGAAAGATAATAACATCATTCATTAGACCAACCCTGGAATATGCATCAGTAGTCTGGAGTCCTCATCTCAAAAAACACTTAGACAAGATTGAAAAAGTTCAAAGTGCCGCTACAAGATGGATACCAAGCTTAAAGGACCTAAGCTACGAAGAAAGACTAAATAAACTGAATCTACCAACACTACAGGAGAGAAGGAAAAGAGGTGACATGATAATGCTATATAAATGCATATCAGGAAAGGAGAAAATAGACATAAATGATTACTTAACATATGGAGAAGCATCAGCAAGAGGACACTGCAAAAAACTGTATAAGAAGAGAGGTGATAAAGACGTAAGGAAATTCAGTTTCCCAAACAGAGCAATTGATCAATGGAATGCACTACCGAATGAAATAGTGTGTGCCAAAACAATTCACAAATTTAAGGATATGTACGATAAATATGGTTTAAGACACGGGACAGTACGAGCTTTACTCATTCCTGTAAAGATACAATTAGGTAAGAACAATTAGGTAAGAACACACACACACTACATATATACCTGTTTATCTCTGTTTGAATGGTTGTATGTATACATGTACAATCAAAGACAAAACTCGTCTCGTGAAATTTGGTGAAAATATCTGCTCAAAGACTAGCCTATAGTTTTGGAGCGGTCTGCTTTGTGTCGAACGATCGGTTGGTAGCACTGACTTGAGTTGCCATTTGCTTCTGGTGACCGGCCTGCGGATGCCAGCATACACTTTTTTGTAACAACGAAACTAATCTACTGTACATAATTATTAAAGGTTTCTGACTGATGTTTTCATTTACTATTTATGAAGCGTTTCTCATCGTTTATTTTTTATGACCACATTCGGAACGTTATAATTCAATTAGCTAAGTAGGTGTTCGGAAGTAGGTTCTCCATCCTCATTAACTGTAAATTAGCTAATCTAGTTGACAGTTATGACCTGGGACATTTACCGGTGATGTAAAACAAAATTCACTATAGTATTCAACACATGAGAACAGAGTTATTCTATTATGATAATTTATTTTTCTTTTTTTCCCTTTTAGAGTGGCTAGCAAACTGAATCCCACAGACGAGTTCGAACACATGAACCAGACGACCGAAGTCTACGCACAGCTGTTCGTGTGCGTCATTGTAGGCGCAGTTCGTTTCTTAAGGCGTCAGCACTGCTTCCGGGTGCTGCTTCCATCGTTGTGATTATTTCCTGGTCCTATAGTGGTGTGGTAAGACGAGGACGACCTGAGCGATGACGGTTCTCCGTTGTGCCTTCCTCCTGAAATCCTAATCCACCTTTCTATGGTTATGCCTATACCAAATGTTTGAGCTTTCTGTTCAGGCTTCACTTCCCGTAAATAAATGAAGATCATGCCATCTCTCATATTGCTATTAGTTGGATGCATGTTGATTGACCTCTCCATACCATGGTATAGTAGGTCTGCTTGACGTTTTGTGGTGAGATATAAGATGAAATGTCAGATGATCATCGTCTAACCGTTGGCGTTTCGTCTCTCATACGAAGTTCGGACTCAGCAATTCTTGCGAGTCGATGTTATGGCTTCGGAATTTCATGGGTTCATTCATTCCGTCATCCCGTCAGTAGCAGATATGAAGCTTGAGGGAGTCAGGCTAGCCAACCAGGAACATGTAACTGAGGAAGAGATTTCATAATGTTTCAAGTGTTGCACTTAATCTTCGGACAAAACCGCGACACGACTTTTGTCTTTGATTGTATAGTATGTATGTATATATCTATGTATCTGCCCATATTTCTTTCGATCTATCCATCCATCCATCCATCCACCTACTTATCTATTTATCTGTCTGTCTATTTATCTATCTGTCTATCTGTTCGTGTATCTATCTCCGTCCATCAGGCTGTTTGTCTATCCTTCCATCCATCCGTCCATCCACATATCTACCCATCTATCAATATATATATATATATATATATATATATATATATATATATATATATATAAACATCCATCCTTGTGGCGGGGGGAACAATCCGGCCGCACTATGGGGTGGCACTACTACTCTGCGGCCAGGTTGTGTTAGGAAGAATACTGCCACCATATTCCCTGCGTGTCGTAAAAGGCGACTAAACGGGGCGGGGTGAGGGGACTAGGGACCCTCTCCTCTGTTTTTTAGTTCCTAGAAAGAGACAGGCCAGAGAAAGGGATGGGGGATGGAGTTATTCCCGTACCCTGAAGATTGGATATATGAATGTGCGTGGATGTAGTACGATTGAGGCTAAAAGGGAGGAGATTGGGAGAATATTTGTGAGAAGAAAGTTGGATGTGTTAGCTTTGAGTGAAACGAAGATGAAAGGGAAGGATGAGTCTATGTTTGGAAGTGTGAATGGAAGATTGTCAGGCGTTGATAGAGGAAGGACAAGAGAAGGTGTGGCCTTGTTAATGAGTCCGGAAGTACAGCAGTGTGTGATTGAATGGAAGGAGGTGTCTTCGAGACTGATGTGGGTGAAAGCGAAATTTGAACGTGAGTTGTGGGTGTTTGTGAGTGCATATGGGCCTGGTAGTGAAAGGGATGAAGAAGAGAGGGAGTCTTTCTGGAATGTTGTTGACGAGTGTCTGCAGAGTTTTGGAGAGAATGTGAATGTGCTAATGATGGGAGCTCTGAATGCTAGAGTGGGAAATGTAGCAGTTGAAGGTGTAGTTGGTATGCATGGTGTGCCTGGAAGAAATGAGGAACGAATGATAGGGATGTGTGTTGAGCGAGAGATGGTGATTGGAAATACGCTGTTCGAGAAGAAAGATACATATAAAGTATACATGGGTGAGACAGGAGGGTGCAATGGTTGATAATAAAGCATTAATGGACTATGTGGTTGTGTCTAGGAATGTAATAGGAAGATTGTTGGATGTGAGAGTTCTGAGAGGGGAGGGTGGAGGTATGTCTGACCACTACCTGGTGGAAGGAAAGTTAAGAGTAGGTAAGAGATGGGTAAGAGCCAGGAGGGTTAGATGTGGCAGGGAGATTTTGAAAGTAAGTGAGTTGGATAAAAGAGAGAAAATGATAGAGTATCAGGAGAAATTGAAAGATGAGTGGAATACAGAGAAAGATCAGGAAAATGGCAGTGTGTAGGAGGAATGGCAGTTGTTTAAGAGTGGTGTGGTGGGGCATGCAGAAGAAGTGTGTGGTGTGAGACATGTGGGTGGTGGTGTAAGAAAAGGAAGTGAATGGTGGTGCGAGGAAGTGAGTATGGCTGTGACTGAGAAGAGACGTACATATGAAGTGTGGCTGCAGAGGAAGGATGACGTGTCATATGAGAGGTGTAAGGAAAAGAGGAATAGGGCGAGAAGGGCTATGCATGATGCTAAAGTGGCAGCAGATGAGAGGTGGTGTAGGCAGTTGACCTGAGAATTTTCAACAGAATAAGAGAATGTTCTGGAAGGAGGTTAAAAGGGTGCGAAAGGGAGCTTCTGGGAAGGAAGAGCGAGTAAAAGCAGAGGAGGGAAGGATGTTAACTGAGATGGATGCAGTAAGGAAGAGATGGGTAGAGTATTTTGAAAGATTGTTAAATGTAGAGGAGGACAGGGTGGCTGAGACTGTGGTGGATTGAAGGGTGCAAGGAATAAATGTGTCAGGAGAGTTTAATTATTCTTTGATCATGAAGGAAGAAGTGGAGAAGGCAGTAAAGGAGATGAAAACAGGGAAAGCTGCAAGTATGGATGGGTGTGCTATGGAATGCCTGAAGGGTGGTGGAGTGACTATTGTTGACTGGTTAGTAAGAGTGTTGAATGTGTGCTTTGTGAGAGGTATGGTGCCAATTGACTGGGCAAGTGCTTGTGTGGTCCCATTGTATAAAGGCAAGGGTGATAAGTATGAATGTACTAGCTTTAGGGGTATAAGTCTGTTCAGTGTTGTAGGTAAGCTGTATTGTAGAGTGTTAATTATTAGAGTTAGAAAGGGTACAGAGAGCGTGATTGGTGATGAGCAGTGTGGCTTTAGGAGAGGGAGGGGATGCGTGGATCAGGTGTTCGCTGTGAGACAAGTGTGTGAAAAATATTTAGCGAAAGGCAAGGTTGTGTTTTGGGCATTCATGAATTTAGAGAAAGCGTATGATAGAATTGATAGGGAGGCTTTGTGGACTGCTTTAAGATAGTATAGACTTGATGGTAGGTTACTATAAAGGGTGAAAGTTTTTATGTAAATAGCAGAGCGTGTGTAAGAGTGGGAAATGCTGTGAGTGATTGGTTTCCTGTGAGAGTGGGGCTGCGACAGGGATATGTGATGTCGCCTTAGTTGTTTAATATTTATATGGATGGTGTTGTAAGGGAGGTGACCGCAAGAGTTTTAGGTGGAGGTCTGAGTCTGGTGAATGTTGATGGTGGAGAGTGGAATCTGATGCAGCTGCTGTTTGCAGATGATACTGCACTGGTGGCTGATTCAGAGGAGAAATTGAGACAGTTGGTAGAGGAGTTTGGAAGGGTGTGTGAAAGAAGGAAATTGAAAGTAAATGAGTATAAGAGTAAAGAGATTAAATGTAGGAGGTTGGTAGATGGTAGGGGGTTGAATATAGTTTTGAATGGTGAGTTGCTTGAAGAAGGAGAGTGTTTTAAATATTTAGGGTCACATGTGGCTGTGGATGGAAGAATAGATACAGAAGTGAAGTTTAGAATGAATGAAGTAGGCAAGGTGCTGGGAGGAATGAAGAAAGTGTTTAGATGTCGGTCACTTAGAATGGATGTAAGACAAGGCTGTATGAGGGTGTTGTGGTACCGACTGCATTATATGGGGCTGAAACATGAAATATGGGTGTAGCAGAGAGGAAAAGTTTGAATGTAATGGAGATGAGGTGTCTGAGGAGTATGTGTGGAGTGACGCATATGGATCGAGTGCAAAATGATGAAGTGCGAAGGAGAACTGGAGTTGTTCGGGAGATGAGCAGAGGGTGTTGCGATGGTTTGGGCGTATGGAGAGAATGTATAATGAGCGATTGGTGAAAAAGATAACTAGATCTGATGTGAGAGGTGTAAGGCTGAGAGGGAGACCACAAATAGGACGGATGGACAATGTGAAGAGAGCACTGGATGCGAGAGGGATGTCTGTTGAGCAAGGAAGAGTGGCTGTGTGTGACAGAAATAAATGGAGAAAAATTGTGAATGAATAAATGATGACGCACCCCTGAGTGGATATTCTCCCGCATTTGGTCTGATCAGCTAGTCAGATAAGATGCGGGTAAGGGGATGGGTCTATTATGATGTGGCAGGGGTAAACCAGCTCTGCTGTCGGGCCCTGCTGTGAATGTCACTGATTGCACTGTGCAGTTGACCCTTGTGTGGTGTGGTGCAGTGAGGATCTGTCCCTTCTCCCCATTGGGGCTAAGATGCGAATGAATGTGTTTGAATGGATGAGTAAATGGGGAGTGTATCGTCCTGTCTCAGCTACCTCCCTTTCCTTGGGGGAAGGAGACTAGGTATATATATATATATATATATATATATATATATGTATATATATATATATATATATATATATATATATATATATATATATATATATATATATATATATATACAGTGGGCTCGCCTACTGCGTGAGCTCAGAGTGCGCGAATCGCATTGTGTGCGAGTGACCAAAAATCATAACCAAAAACCTTGAATGCATGAATCAACCTCACAGAAAGTGAGGTAGAGGAAAGGAGAGCTTCAAAAACGCCATTTTCCATTTGTACGCAACCCCTCCCCACACACACAACGTGCAAATAGTGATATAGAGGCTCGTGGGGAAGGTGCTTAAGAGGAGTCTACAATAAGATCTTGCCAATAACAACTTCGACAATAACATTTTCAACAGTTACAGTAAGTTAGAATAGATACCCAGTCTCTATAATAATAACGGTTATTTCGCGAATACCAAGTTGTTACACTGCCAATACGTCCAAAACAAGATGAGCAATGAAACAGACAAGCAAGAAGAGATGAAGGAAATTGCCGAGAATGTGAGCAGTAGTGAGGAGGAGAGGGAGGATCCTCCCCTCACCACCTCCCCTGACTCGCCTGCCGCCATCCCCTCCTCCTTTACTGCCCCACCTGACTCACCAGCTGCCTCCCTCTCCACCTCCACAGCCCCATCTGACTCATCTGCTTCACCTGGCATACCTGCATCCCCCACCGTAATGACTGTTGTTGCATTCTGGAAGAAATGTAACAATCAACAGGCAATAAAATTCTTTGGTAAAGCCTGGAATAATAAAACATTGGCAACCGTTGACCCGCCTGACCCGCCCCATCCCGACCACTTTTCCACCACAGACTCCCCCCAATCCTGACCATTTTTGGATTTTTTTTTTTTTTGACTCAAACCTCCGCTTTTGGTGAGAAACATCGAAAATTCATAGAGAAATCGCTCACCTGAGGTTTAGAATACTCGATACAGGTAGGAGTACCTCCTTACCTTACTGGGTTCTAACAGGCTGGCACCAAAGAAAACGAGTTCTATGGGAGGATAAGTATTTCACACCACTCATAAACGGTATTTATTTACTTGGTACGAATTTATATGTAGTACGAGAGTATATTGGTTTTCAAGCAGTAATATGGGCATTATAAGCATTGTTTCACTCACTAACTCATCACCATACCTGACATTTTTTTGCCACATTACCTGATCATCATTTCTGACTGTTTCTTCCTCTAATGCTATGTAAAGTTTGTCCTCCACATTGTCATTGATTGGGAAATCACTCTGGCCCTGAATTTCGTACCGTGGCATGACATGGCTTTACTGGCCAGGTCACTGATAACAGGTGAATTGCTGAGACAATGGCATGCAGGGGAGGGGAGGAGGTCATGCTGGGTAAGGCATTGTCCCTGCCTGGCATCTTGTAGAGGAAGGTGTCACGTGTATACATGCCAAAAATCACTCGCTAAAATTGAAAATTGTGCAAATTAGGGACCTTGCAATTGATTTGCGTTAATGTATGTCGACGGGATAGGCAGTGACAAAACGTGTGGACATTAAAGAACGTCGATGGGACGCCGCGGGTTAAACAAGTGTGGTACGGCCAGGGTGGCGGCGGTGGCACTCTAAGTGTGTTGCCATGCCTCGGAACCCCTGTTATTTAGGTCCATCTGGCCCGTTGTCTACTGTTGTTAAGGTGACTGCCCATATTTTAGTTATTGAAGCTCTATCCATGGTACAGTGTCTAAAAAATTTGACCTGTATTTTATCTCTAAGGGCCAAAAAATGTCCAGGTATGAGGGGGTACCGTCCATATGTTATTTTTCCCATAAGATTATGTATTCTCAGTGCGTGATATCACAGTGCACGAGGAACAGGACCGCCCAATCTCTCACGCACTGTGCGAGCGCACTGTATATATCTATCTATCTATCTATTTGTCTATATGTATGCATGTTTAAAAGTACAGGCATTCGTTCAAACAACGAAAAAGCACAATAGACACACATAAACAGATGCATAAAAACAACCACAGACACATACTCATAACACGACCAAAACATACACAGGCACCCACACAGAATGAGGGCAATACAGGAAAAGTTGCAGAGGATAATAAGCAAACGTGATGGAGGAAACTTTTTAAACATAGAAGAAGGTCTCTAGGAAGAAACAAATTATGTATATATATATATATATATATATATATATATATATATATATATATATATATATATATATATATATATATATATATATATATATATATATATATATATATCATCTCATCTCATCAGCCGTTTGAGTGTCCACTGCAGGACCGGCCTATCCCTACCAAAGTGGGGATGATACACCCTATGTATCTCTACCAAGTGGCTTAGGCTGTCTGGAAGAGATTGTATGTAGGGTGAGAAGTTCTTGTAAGTGTAACTGTAGTGTTGGAGTGGCTTTGGATGTGTGTGTAGTCTGTGAACCAAGTGTAATCGGCCCGTGCAAGCCGACTGGGTGCAAGCATACTTTAGTATGCGACACTGGTTCAACCACAGCACCCCTTGTGTCCGCCAATGCAGTACGTGGCCAGAAGAACGCTCCCAAAGTTTACTACCCCGGCGGGGGGCGAACTCTCGTTCTTCAGTGCACGAAAATGCACACTTTACCACTATACCACAGAGGCTCCATATATATATATATATATATATATATATATATCAGCTGTCTAATGCAACTGACAGCAAACCCTTTCCTGTATCCACCTGCTTTCTCTATACTCATTCCAAAGCCAAAGGTGGATGTTGTGTATATGTATGCAATGACCTATCTTGGTCTCGTGTTCCTGAACTTGAGTCTTCTGAATTCTCTATTCTCTGGCTTCGGCTGTCCTGTCAATCTCTGACTAAATATATCTGCACTGTTTACTTATCTCCTGATTCTATTGACTGTCAAAAATTCTTTGACTATCTTACTTCTACAATGGAACACATTCTATCCATTTCTTCTTTCTCTGAAATCTCCATTCTAGGAGATTTCAAAGTTCACCACCACCTTAGCTCTCCTCTCATTTCACTGATCCAATTGATCAACAAGCCGTCAACTTTTATATCCTCAATGACAAAGAGCAGCTTGTACATATCCTCAATGACCTAGAGCAGCTTGTACAGCACCCTACCCATATCCCTGACTGTCTTGGAGAGAGCTACAACATACTTAACCTCTTCCTTACAACTAATCCTTCTGCTTACACTGTTAATCTATTCTCTCCTTTGGGCTCCTCCAGTCATAACCTTATTACCTTAACCTGTCCTATCACTCCTGTGTGGCCTATGGACCCTCCAAAGAAACGTCATCTGTGTCACTTTGGAGCTGCAGATTGAGAGGCCCTCAGGCAGAACTTCCTTTGATTTTCCCTGGAATGATTATTGCTTCCATGGCCGGGAGCCATCTGAGTGTGCCATGTGCTTTACGGAGGTTATTCTCTCGGGCATGGAAGCATACATTCCTTTCTCATATCCTTTAACTAATGCAAGAAAGCCTTGGTTTAATCACGCTTGTTCTAATGCTGTCCAAAACAAGGAGAGGGCCTATAAAAGGGACCAGAGCCAACCCACCCCTGAATCACATCTTTTTTATGTTTCAGCCCGGAATTGTGCTAAGTCTGTTCTTCGCTCTGCTAAAAATATTTTCATCCGTACTAAATGCTCTCAACTCTCCAACTCGAATTCTTCCCGCTCCTTCTGGTATCTTGTCAAAAACCTTTCTAACAACTTTACCTCATCATCCTTCCCTCCTCTTTTCTACTTTGATGACTCTGTAGCAATTTTTTCTACTGATAAAGCATATTTCTTCGCTCAGACTTTCTCCTCCAATTCCACATTAGACGATTCCAGTGCTGTTCCTCCAACACTTCCCCCTCTGACTTCCTTAAGGTTGACATTAAAATTTCTTCAGCTGATGTATTTTCTGCCATCACTGGCCTTAATGCTAACAAGGCATATCTGCCTGAAGGAGTCCCTCCTGTTGTTCTCAAGAACTGTTCTGTGCTTACACCCTGTCTAGGTAAACTCTTTTGCCTTTGTCTTTCGACTTGTACCTTTCCTTCTTGCTGGAAGTTTGCTCTCATTCAGCCAGTTCCAAAGAAGGGTGACCATTGCCAACCCTCAAACTATCGTCCAATTGCTTTAACTCATACCAACCCAGGCATTTTTGCAATTTTATATCCATGCAATCCTGGACCAAAAACGAAAAAAAAAAAATTGCATAAAACAATCCAAAAGAACATATAAATTAAGGAAAAGCCAAAAAAATAGTACCCCTTATAGGAGAAATAAGTGCAGAATGCTGTCCATCGTGTTTCTAGCCCAGTTTCCCAAGCCGTGAGCTACATTTTCCCACCCAGCTGGGCGGGATGAGAGAGAACGGGGAGGAGAATGGAGGAATCCTCATTCTCAATATCTTTCTCCACTGGCTCATATTCCTCCCCAGAAGAGTCATCCAGGTCTTCCTCTTCTATAGAATCACTAAATGAAGGGACAGAGGGTCCATGTGACAGTTTCAACCGCCTTCTCCAGCCCAGTGAGGCAGAAAAATGGCGTGACTTCTGCGACATTCTAACACTGTGACGGACAGTGGCACACTGATGTTTCCCAGCCATGCAGAACCAAACTCAGTGTTGCAAGTGCTTGTGCATAATGTTGCCAATACATTAAGCTACCCCTTTGCAAAAAATTAGCTACATTGAAGCAGTTAGAGACGCGCTACAGCGCTCGAATTTTGCTGTCGGCACCATCACATCGCTGGGATTACTCGAGACGTTTTGTACCGTCGGCACCATGCCGACGGCGGGATTGTACGGGTAGTTTTCAAATCTATTTGTAACAGAAAAATTTCAAAGCATTTTTCCTATCACAACCTTCTTTCTGATCGTCAGTATGAGTTCTGTCAGGATGCTCCATTGCCAATCTTCTCACCTACATTTCAGACTCCTGGTCATCCTCCTTTCGGGACTTTGGCGAAAGCTTTGCCATTGCACCTGACATCTCAAAGGCTTTCGATCGAGTCTGGCATAAATCTTTAATTTCCAAACTGCCCTCTTGTGGTTTCTATCCTTCTCTCTCTGCCTTCATTCATACCTTCTTTTCTGGTTGTTCTATGGCCACTGTTGTAGACGGCCATCGTTTTCCTCCTCGATCTATCAACAGTGGTGTTCCTCAGGGCTCAGTCCTATCAGCAACTCTCTTCCTTTTATTCATCAGTGACCTAAGCTGTACATCCATCCCTGTCCACTCATATGCTGATGATTCCACCCATCACCTTTCCATTCAGTTTCGGCAACGTCCATTCAACAGACAAGAGATGAGGCTATGGCACACCTAATGTCTGACCTGGCTCGTATCTCTGACTGGGGTAAAAATAAACTTGTTGTTTTTAATGCATCAAAGACTCAGTTTTTACACCCATCATCCCTTAAAAATCTTCCACAGGAGTACCCACTAATATTTAATAATATTCAGCTCAATCCTGCATCATCCTTGAACATGCTTGAGGTTTCATTCACCCGGGATTTATCTTGGAAAGATCATATTGCATCTCTTGTAAAGGCTGCTTCCAAGAGCTAAGGTGTGCTAAGTTGACTCCGTGCCTTCTTTACCCCTGCACAGTTGTTGACTTTATACACGGGTTTTATTCGCCCCTGTTTAGAGTACAACTCTTATACATGGGGAGGCTCCCCACATACAGCTCTTCTCAATAGGGTGGAGTCAAAGGCTTTTCATCTCATCAACTCTCCTTCTCATACTGGCTCCCTTCAATCTCTGTCTCTTTGCCGCACTGTTGACTCTCTATCTCTTTTCTATCACTACTTCAATGGTCGCTGCTCCTCTGAACTGTCTGCTTGCATCCCTCCACCCCTACGATGGGTGCGTAGCAACAAACTCTCATCCCTTTTCTGTCCAACTCCCTAATGCAAGAAAGAACCGTTACTCCCAGTCCTTCATTTATGCAACAGGTCTACTCTGGAACTGTCTCCCTCTGTCTGTATTTCCTACTATCTATGATCTCCAGTCTTACGCAGTGTGTCCAGCCATCTCGAAATGAATAGATCTTGAATTTGCCACTCGTTTGTATTGTTTTTGTTTCTTTTCTTGGACAGAACTGTTTTGTGGGCATGGCCTTTGGTTCGTTCTTCCTCGCATTTTATATATATATATATATATATATATATATATATATATATATATATATATATATATATATATATATATATATATATATATATATATATATATATATATATTTATATATTGGAGCCTCTGTGGTACAGTGGTAAAGTGTGCGTTTTCGTACACTGATGAACGAGGGTTCACGCCCCACCAGGGTAATAAACTTTGGGAGCATTCTTTTGGCCACGTATTTCATTGGCGGACACAAGGGGTGCTGTGGTTAAACCAGTGTCGCATACTAAAGTATGCTTGCACCCAGTCGGCTTGCACGGGCCGATTACACTTGGTACACAGACTACACACACATCCAAAGCCACTGCAACACAACAATTACACTTACAAGCACTTTTCACCCTACATACAATGTCTACTAGACAGCCTAAGCCACTTGGTAGAGATACATTGCCTGTATTGTCCCCACTTCGGTAGGAGTAGGCCGGTCCTGCATTGGACACTCAAACGGCTGATGAGATGAGATGATATATATATATATATATATATATATATATATATATATATATATATATATATATATATATATATATATATATATAGATATATGAGAGAGAGAGAGAGAGAGAGAGAGAGAGAGAGAGAGAGAGAAGAAAGGAAAATGACACAGGGACATTATACGAAGAAGAATACAAGAAAGAAAAGATGGGGTGGAAAAAAATGAGGAATGGAAAGAAATAAAAAGGATGGTGGAGAATAAAAGGGCGAAGAAGAATTAGAACAAAAGATAAATAAAAAAGGGGAAAGATAAAAAGAAAGCTGATGTGATGAAGACGTATAATTAGAGGAAGTAATTAGGTAAAACAATTTTCAAAGGAAAAATAGCTAGAGCTCTTTCACAATATCATGGTCAATATTATCGTAATTTTTAACTAAGTTCACGTGGCTCAGTGGCAGAACTAACATTACTGCAACTGAATATCCTGTCCATAGTACCTCTTCGGACTAGCGCCGTATTATTTTGATTTATTGTTACATTTCTACATTTATGATGGAGAGATGGCAGTTTTAGGTCAAGTTTGAATAAGAAGAATATATGAAGCCCCTAAATATGGGGCTATATGACACATATTTAAGAGACTGAGATGTAAGAAGTAGTAGCTGAGGAGGCGAAGGGAGAACGAGGGGATAGAGTAAGGGGAAGTATGGACTTATAGATAGAGGATTAGGTCAAGGAACTGAAAGGGGCTACAAATTCTGGCTCTGTGTGTGTGTGTGTGTGTGTGTGTGTGTGTGTGTGTGTGTGTGTGTGTGTGTGTGTGTGTGTGTGTGTAAACCATATAACCCAGTTTTTTCTTATTGAATTAAACTTGGTGGAAGGGTTAAGGAACAGTCAGTGTGTGTGTGTGTGTGTGTGTGTGTGTGTGTGTGTGTGTGTGTGTGTGTGTGTGTGTGTGTGTGTGTGTGTGTGTGTGTGTTCTTACCTAATTGTATCTTTACAGGAATGAGTGAAGCTCGTACTGTTCCGTGTTTTAAACCATATTTATCGTAAAGTACATATCCTTAAATTTGTGAATTGTTTTGGCACACACTGTTTCATTCAGTAGTGCATTCCACTTATCAATTGCTCTTTTGGGGAAACTAAATTTCCTTACATCTTTATCACCTCTCTTTTTATGCAGTGTCCTCTTGCTGATGCTTCCCCATAGGTTAAATAATCATTTATGTATATTTTCTCCTTCCCTGATATGCATTTATATAGCATTATCATGTCACCTCTTTTTCTTCTCTACTTAGTGTTGGTAGATTCAGTTTTTTTAGTCTTTCATCGTAGCTTAGATCCCTTAAGCTTGGTACCCATCTTGTAGCGGCCCTATGAACTTTTTCAATCTTGTCTATGTGTTTTTTGAGATGAGGACTCCAGATTACTGATATATACTCCAGGGTTGGTCTGATGAATGATGCTATTATCTTTCTTAGCATATCTTCATTTATATATGTGAACGCTATTCTCATATTTGCAAGCAGTGTGTACATGTTTCGGACCTTCTCACTGATGTGGTCAGCTGGAGATAGTCTGTTATTGATAATCACACCTGGGTCCTTCTCTCTTTCTGATGTGTGTAGGGTTTTATTTCCTAACTTATAATCACAATCAGGTCTTTTTCCACTTTTACCAAACTTGATTACATGACACTTGTCCACATTGAATTGCATTTGCCATGTATTACTCCATTCATGAAGTTTATTTAATTCTTCTTGTAGCTCTTTACAAGAGTCTGTGTTAGCAATTCTTCTTTGTATTTCTGCATCATCTGCAAATATATTTAGATAGCTTTCATTTCCAGTGTTACTGTCTATATCATTTATTTACACTAAAAACATGATTGGTGCCAGCACTGAGCCCTGTGGAACTCAGCTAGCCACTTCTCTCCATGATGAGTAATTTCCCCTTAGTACTGTTCTCATTTCTCTTTTTATGAGAAAATCTTGCATCCAACAATACAGTTTCCCTCGAATTCCTCCTTGATGGTACAGTTTCCAAAAAAGTCTTTGGTGTGGTACTGTGTCAAATGCTTTCTTGAAATCTAAATAGATACTGTCCACCCATCCTTCTCTTTCCTGTATTGTGTCTGTTACTCTGTCATAGTAGCTCAACAGATTAATAACACATGATTTTCCTTTTCTGAAACCAAACTGTCTTTCTGTTATCATATTGTGTTCTTCTAGATGATTTACCCAAGCTTTTCTTATAAGCTTTTCTAATACTTTGCCTACAACACTGGCTAGTGATACTGGTCGGTAGTTGAGTGGATTTTGTCTATTCCATTTCTTGAATAAGGGAACAATGTTTGCTTTCTTCCAAATATCAGGTAGTTTACCTTGTCTCAAGGATTTCTTGATAATTATAGATAATGGTTTACTTAACTCCTTTGCACATTCTCGTAATACCCAACATGAAATTTCATCAGGACCATTTGCTTTTCCTTTGTCTAATTTACTTCAACTCCTCCTGTAATACTTTTTCTGATATTTGTATATCTGGTAGTATGTGTGGGCATGCATGTTCCGCTTAGTCCATCTCAGAATTTTTTTCTTCTGTAAAAACTGATTGGAAATTCTTATTTAGTGCTTCACAAATATCCTTCTTTTGTGTGTAGGTGATTCTCTCGTCCGTAATGGATTGTATTTTATCTTTTACTTTGGTTTTGCTTCTCATATAGCTGTAAAATAGCTTCGGCTGATCACTGCTTTTATTTATGATATCCTCCTCAAACTGTTTTTGGGCTTCAGTCCTTATTCTTGTATAATCGTTTCTTTGCCTACTTATAATTGTTATATGCCCTTTCAGTATTGTGTCTTCTATATCTATGCCACAACAAATCTATTTTTCTTTTGATTTTCTACATTCTGTATTGAACCATTTCTTTATTTTCTTTTCTGCTTCTTTGCGCTGTGGGATGTACTTCTGGACTCCTATTTCATAAAGTTCACAGAATTTTTCATATATAGCATTTAAATCTTGTCCTCTAAGCTCCTTTTCCCAATCAGTTTCTAAGAAGTACTTCTTTAGGTCATGATAGTTTCCCTTTTTATAGTTTAGGCACTTTTTATAACTTTCATTGCTGTTAACTATGTCATATGCAATCCTGAAGTTGCAATTTAGTACTGCATGGTCGCTTTTGCCGAATGGAGGGTGATATATTAAACTGTCAATATCGTTTTCTTGCCTAGTAAATATAAGATCTAGCTTTGAGGGTACATCGAGTCCTCTTTTTCTGGTGATTTCCCTTACATGTTGCGTTAGGATAAACTCCTGCACGAGATCCAGGAGCTTTTGGTCCCAACAGCTTTCTTGGCTTATTATATCTAGAGTATTCCAATTTTATTTGTATTAAAATCTCCAGTTAGTATTATTCTTTCCGATTTCTCTTCCATTCTGTGTAGTAATGCTCTTAAACTCTGAAATGTACTCTCCACCAGGTCCTCATATTCGCCTCTTTCCCATGTGTTTGATCTAGGTGGCAGGTACAAATTGGCTGTGTGTGTGTATGAGAGAGAGAGAGAGAGAGACAGACAGACAGACAGACAGACAGACAGACATACAGAGAGAGAGAGAGAGAGAGAGAGAGAGCTATGTAACAATTTTAATATCCAATTCTCACTAAACTTGATGCAAAGATTGAGGGGCAGCCAAATGGTTGACACGTTACTATAGAAAAGTTAAAATACAAGTTTGTATTTTAACTTTTTTTATGCAAAGTAAATCGCTGAGGAAGGGATGTTACTGCTAGAAGATACGAAGATGTAGTATGGCATTTAAATTGCTTAGAACGACGTACTAGAAAGAAAATAGTAAGGTTTAACGCAGAAAGTAAAACGTTAAGGATAATGAGTTACGAGAAGAGGTTAATAAGGTGAAGTGTGGATAATATATCCCTAAGGATGTAGTGTAACAACAAGGGTATGAAAACGCTTGATACGGAAAATATATCGCCACAGAAAAGCTGCTTGAATTACGTCTAGACAGAAGACAATATGGTCATTGGACAGAGATTGATAAGACGGAGTGGGAAAGAAATGGAGACGCACAAGAAACAAAGGAGAATGACAACGAAGAAGAAAACACAAAAGGAATGACAAAAAAAAATAATAAAATAAAATAATATGGAAGAGAAAAAAGACCGGGGGAAATAACTAACAGAGAAAGGATAATCTGGGGCCTCAGGTGCAGACTGTAGAGATTAAAATGTAACAGAGAGGTGAGAACGAGGGGTCAGAGTGAGGGGAACGGGAAGCCGATGCACTGGGGACTATGATAAGAAATAAAATAAAAAAATTGAAGTGAGGAGTGCGGTTGGAAATAGAAAGTCAAAACATATTCATTTTACCTGTGAAGATATTTTGAAGGAGAATTATAATGCATAGGACACAGAATATAAAGCCAGGATGAGCTGGCTTTAAAGAAACAGACAAGGGAATCTTAAAGAGGTGTTAAATATAAAGCTTGGAAGAGGTGCAGAACAAAAGAATGATAAGGCATATGGTTTAGAGCATAAAGTCAGGAGATGGGAGTACAGGAACATACAAGAGAACTATAGAGCGTAGCATGTTCACTATGAAGCCAGGAAGAGGCACAAGTTCAGTAACATTCAAGGGATTCATAATGCACAGGATGTTGAATATAAATCCAGGAAGAGGTACCAGTGCAAGAACATTCAGGGTAATCACAATGCACAGGATGTTGAATATACGGCTAATAGAGCTAACACAGGAGAATAGTAAGGTGTAATATACAAAGTAAATCGCTAAGGATAAGGTGACAGGGATACCCAGGGACACACGATAAGGAGACTGGTCTAACAGATAGTGGTTGGTATAGCCAGTCTGTTTGCATCTGACGAAACTGGGCCACTCTCACAACTTGAATATTAAGTCGTGGTAACGTGATATTCGGGGTGCCTTAGTTATGTGGTTGCAGTGAGTCTCCTTGGTTACTGTTATGCTTCGTGTTTAGGGGTCAACTTCCCCTCTCTTGAACGTCTAGTATGCAGCTGGGTTCTCTTTCTAGACCGGAGCTTAGATATCAGGGATGCCGTCAGGAGTGATCTGCTGCGTCTGCCATCATCAGAGTCCATTAGGTAGGGTCCCTCTGGAGCCGGCTGGGTGGAGTACAACCCTGGGGATAGCACAGGGACTCTCCACAGGTCCTCGGGACTGGGACCCTCCTCCTGGAGGATATCAAGTCGTGGGGGTGTGGCAGCACCTGACGGAGGAATGGCTGCTGGCCGCCTCCTGCCATAGGGCCCGGCTACTGGCCATGGCCTGTGTGGGGGAGCGGCTACCGGCCGTCTCCTGAAAGAGGGGTGAGAGGCTGCTGGCCGTCTCAAGGGCACCTTCGGAGCGGCTACCAGCCATCTCAATACGAAGGTGGAAGTGGCTACTGGCCATCTCCTGAAGAAGGGGTGAGTGCCTACTGGCCGTCTCAAGGGCACCTTCAGAGCAGCTACAGGCTGTCTCAATACAAAGGCAGGAGTGGCTACCTGCCATCTCCTGAAGAAGGGACGAGCGGCTACTGACCGTCTCAAGGGCACCTTCAGAGCAGCTACCAGCCGTCTCAATACGAAGGCGGGAGCGGCTACCGGCCATCTCCTGAAGAAGAGGTGAGCAGCTGGAAGCCGACTCAGGAAGGGCGCGGCAACCGGCCGTTGCTGGAGTGCTGCCTGAGCTAGAGTACTCCACCCCGATCCTGTCGAGGGTCAGCTCGCCCGCAAGGTAGTCTCCTTCTGCTATGGTGGCGGAGGGCAAGTTCCGGGTCATGGGGGCGTGCGGCCCGGGCGGACTTATGTCCTTGTCGCCTGGGGTCGGGTCGCGCTCTGTCTGCCCCTCCGTAGGTTCCTCCTGGGGGTGTTGTGTTGCTCTCAGTCGCTATTCCCGGCATTTTAGTTACTATTTAAGTTTATCCTCCAATCTGACTAACGTCTGGCCATCAACTGAGCTGAAAAAGGGTTAGGAGACTTTGTCAAATGAAAACAAGCCGATTAAAGGACGAGAGTGGAATAAGGAGAAAGGGTGAGGGTAAATGGAGGCCGATACAAGGAGGACTATATTAAGATATAAAAACTGGAGGAGACTAAAAAGATAAATACAAAGTCGAACTGGAATGGACTGGAGAGGCACACATTGAGCAGAGAGAAGAGTGTGGTCGTATGTGATGAAATGCAAGGTGTGTGTGTGTGTGTGTGTGTGTGTGTGTGTGTTTGTGTGTGTGTGTGTGTGTGTGTGTGTGTGTGTGTGTGTGTGTTTAAGGCAAGGAGGATGAGGGAAGATTGAAGGGAGAGTAGGGAGAGGGAAGGAAGTAGCGTGAGGAGGGAAGAAAGGAGGAAAGGAGGGTGAGGGAAGGAAAAATGATGAGGGAAGGAAGGATGGTAAGGGAGGAAAAGGAGAAGTCTGAAGAGATGCAAGAAGGAAATAGAGGCAGAACGGGAGCCTCGTACGTTCATAAAGCAACGGACGGTATTCAATATTCCTTTGGTGAATTAGGTTACACCTAAGCCTTAGCGATTTATTCAGCACAGTACATACCAGTATCCTCCCGCATGCTACTGGTGCAAACTATGTCGATATTGAAAGATACAAATAACATATAGCAGAATACTGAGAAGTAATATGCAGAATCAATCGCTGAGGAAGGGTTGCTACGAAACTTTCAATGCCACCACAAAGGGGAATCATTTTACTGACTAGCATAAAAGAGTAACAGAATACGAACTACCACACTAGTTTTTGCGAAATTTAGGAGGAAACGATTAAAAAATATTAGTGACAAAGAATGAGCGAAGCGAAAGCAACAGTGAAGGAATTGTGAAGGAAATACTGACTGCTAGTGGGAAGACAGTGAAAAATAGTGAAACAGTAAGAAAACAGTGAAAAGCAGTGAGGTAATGATAGAGGTGCTGTAATATACAGTGAAGGAAATACGAACAGAATACTTAAGGAAATGGTAAAAAAGTGCTAAAGAGAAATAAAGCAACAAAGAAGGAGACACTGGATGAGATAGCATAAGAAATACTGAATGATTTAAGTGATAAAATGACTGGAAGAATTAAACGTGTGAACATTGAAAATAAATAATGATTAGGCTCAAGGAGAAGCTGAAAGTGGAGACTGAATGTATACAACTTGAAGCCTGATGAAAGTGGAAGAGGGAAAGGGAAAGGGAGAGGGACGGGATGAAAGGGAAGGGGGGAGAGGGAAAGGAGGAAGGGAGGGATAGGGAGAGGGAGAGAAGGAAGGGGGAGAGAAGGAGAGGATAGAGGGAGGAAAAGGACGCGGAACATGAGAGGAGCAGAAATGGAAGGTGAGGAGAGGAAGGGGAGAACTGTCAGATTAGTACGGGAATGGGAGAAAAAAGATGGACAGGAGGAGAGAGAGAGAGAGAGAGAGAGAGAGAGAGAGAGACAGACAGACAGACAGACAGAGTGAGATTTTCATTTTCAGTATTGTGTCTTCTGTATCTATGCCACAACAAATCTATTTTTCTTTTGATTTTCTACATTCTGTATTGAACCATTTCTTTATTTTCTTTTCTGCTTCTTTGCGCTGTGGGATGTACTTCTGGACTCCTATTTCATAAAGTTCACAGAATTTTTCATATATAGCATTTAAATCTTGTCCTCTAACCTCCTTTTCCCAATCAGTTTCTAAAAAGCACTTCTTTAGGTCATGATAGTTTCCCTTTTTATAGTTTAGGCACTTTCTATAACTTTCATTGCTGTTAACTATGTCATATGGAATCCTGAAGTTGCAATTTAGTACTGCATGGTCGCTTTTGCCGATTGGAGGGTGGTATATTAAACTGTCAATATCGTTTTCTTGCCTAGTAAATATAAGATCTAGCTCTGAGGGTACATCGAGTACTCTTTTTCTGGTGCTATCCCTTACATGTTGCGTTAGGAAAAACTCCTGCACGAGATCCAGGAGCTTTTGGTCCCAACAGCTTTTTTGGCCTATTATATCTAGAGTATTCCAATTTTATCTGTATTGAAATCTCCAGTTAGTATTATTCTATCCAATTTCTCTTCCATTCTGTGTAGTAATGCTCTTAAACTCTGAAATGTACTCTCCACCAGGTCCTCATATTCGCCTCTTTCCCATGTGTTTGATCTAGGTGGCAGGTACAAATTGGCTGTGTGTGTGTATGAGAGAGAGAGAGAGACACACACACACACACAGACAGACAGAGAGAGAGAGAGAGAGAGAGAGAGAGACAGACAGACAGACAGACAGACAGACAGAGAGAGAGAGAGAGAGAGAGAGAGAGAGAGCTATGTAAAAATTTTATTATCCAATTCTCACTAAACTTGATGCAAAGATTGGGGGACAGCCAAATGGTTGACAAGTTACTATAAAAAAGTTAAAATACAAGTAACTAGTAAGGTTTAATATGCAAAGTAAATCGCTGAGGAAGGGATGTTACTGCTAGAAGATACGAAGATGTAGTATGGCATTTAAATTGCTTAGAACGACGTACTAGAGAGAAAATAGTAAGGTTTAACGTAGAAAGTAAAACGTTAAGGATAATGAGTTACGAGAAGAGGTTAATAAGGTGAAGTATGGATTATATATCGCTAAGGATGTAGTGTAACAACAAGGGTATAAAAACGCTTCATACGGAAAATATATCGCCACAGAAAAGCTGCTTGGATTACGTCTAGACAGAAGACAATACGGTCATTGGACAGAGATTGATAAGACGGAGTGGGAAAGAAATGGAGACGCACAAGAAACAAAGGAGAATGACAACGAAGAAGAAAACACAAGAGGAAGAAAAAAAAAAAATAATAATAAAATAAAATAAAAGGGAAGAGAAAAAAGACCGGGGGAAATAACTAACAGAGAAAGGATAATCTGGGGCCTCAGGTGCAGACTGTAGAGATTAAAATGTAACAGAGAGGTGAGAACGAGGGGTCAGAGTGAGGGGAACGGGAAGCCGATGCACCGGGGACTATGATAAGAAATTAAAAAAAAAAAATGAAGGGAGGGCTGCGGTTGGAAATAGAAAGTCAAAACATATTCATTTTACCTGAGAAGATATTTTGAAGGAGAATTATAATGCATAGGACACAGAATATAAAGCCAGGATGGGCTGGCTTTAAAGAAACAGACAAGGGAATCTTAAAGAGGTGTTAAATATAAAGCTTAGAAGAGGTGCAGTACAAAAGAATGATAAGGCATATGGTTTAGAGCATAAAGTCAGGAGATGGGAGTACAAGAACATACAAGAGAACTATAGAGCGTAGCATGTTGACTATGAAGCCAGGAAGAGGCACAAGTTCAGTAACATTCAAGGGATTCATAAGTGCACAGGATGTTGAATATAAATCCAGGAAGAGGTACCAGTGCACGAACATTCAGGGTAATCACAATGCACAGGATGTTGAATATACGGCTAATAGAGCTAACACAGGAGAATAGTAAGGTGTAATATACAAAGTAAATCGCTAAGTATAAGGTGACAGGGATACCCAGGGACACACGATAAGGAGACTGGTCTAACAGATAGTGGTTGGTATAGCCAGTCTGTTTGCATCTGACGAAACTGGGCCACTCTCACAACTTGAATATAAAATCGTGGTAACGTGATATTCGGGGTGCCTTAGTTATGTGGTTGCGGTGAGTCTCCTTGGTTGCTGTTATGCTTCGTGTTTAGGGGTCAACTTCCCCTCTCTTGAACGTCTAGTATGCAGCTGGGTTCTCTTTCTAGACCGGAGCTTAGATATCAGGGATGCCGTCCGGAGTGATCTGCGGCGTCTGCCATCATCAGAGTCCATTAGGTAGGGTCCCTCTGGAGCCGGCTGGGTGGAGTACAACCCTGGGGATACCACAGGGACTCTCCACAGGTCCTCGGAACTGGGACCCTCCTCCTGGAGGATATCAAGTCGTGGGGGTGTGGCAGCACCTGACGGAGGAATGGCTGCTGGCCGCCTCCTGCCATAGGGCCCGGTTACTGGCCATGGCCTGTGTGGGGGAGCAGCTACCGGCCGTCTCCTGAAAGAGGGGTGAGAGGCTGCTGGCCATCTGAAGGGCACCTTCGGAGTGGCTACCAGCCATCTCAATACGAAGGTGGAAGTGGCTACTGGCCATCTCCTGAAGAAGGGGTGAGCGCCTACTGGCCGTCTCAAGGGCACCTTCAGAGCAGCTACCGGCTGTCTCAATACAAAGGCAGGAGTGGCTACCTGCCATCTCCTGAAGAAAGGGTGAGCGCCTACTGACTGTCTCAAGGGCACCTTCAGAGCAGCTACCGGCCGTCTCAATACGAAGGCGGGAGCGGCTACCGGCCATCTCCTGAAGAAGAGGTGAGCAGCTGGAAGCCGACTCAGGAAGGGCGCGGCAACCGGCCGTTGCTGGAGTGCTGCCTGAGCTAGAGTACTGCACCCCGATCCTGTCGAGGGTCAGCTCGCCCGCAAGGTAGTCTCCTTCTGCTATGGTGGCGGAGGGCAAGTTCCGGGTCATGGGGGCGTGCGGCCCGGGCGGACTTATGTCCTTGTCGCCTGGGTCGGGTCGCGCTCTGTCTGCCCCTCCGTTGGTTCCTCCTGGGGATGTTGTGTTGCTCTCAGTCGCTATTCCCGGCATTTTAGTTACTATTTAAATTTATCCTCCAATCTGACTAACGCCTGGCCATCAACTGAGCTGAAAAAGGGATAGGAGACTTTGTCAAATGAAAACAAGCCGATTAAAGGACGAGAGGGGAATAAGGAGAAAGGGTGAGGGTAAATGGAGGCCGATACAATGAGGACTATATTAAGATATAAAAACTGGAATAGAGTAAAAAGATAAATACAAAGACGAACTGGAATGGACTGGAGAGGAACACATTGAGCAGAGAGAAGAGTGTGGTCGTATGTGATGAAATGCAAGGTGTGTGTGTGTGTGTGTGTGTGTGTGTGTGTGTTTGTGTGTGTGTGTGTGTGTGTGTGTGTGTGTGTGTGTGTGTGTGTGTGTTTAAGGCAAGGAGGATGAGGGAAGATTGAAGGGAGAGTAGGGAGAGGGAAGGAAGTAGCGTGAGGAGGGAAGAAAGGAGGAAAGGAGGGTGAGGGAAGGAAAAATGATGAGGGAAGGAAGGATGGTAAGGGAGGAAAAGGAGAAGTCTGAAGAGATGCAAGAAGGAAATAGAGGCAGAACGGGAGCCTCGTACGTTCATAAAGCAACGGACGGTATTCAATATTCCTTTGGTGAATTAGGTTACACCTAAGCCTTAGCGATTTATTCAGCACAGTACATACCAGTATCCTCCCGCATGCTACTGGTGCAAACTATGTCGATATTGAAAGATACAAATAACATATAGCAGAATACTGAGAAGTAATATGCAGAATCAATCGCTGAGGAAGGGTTGCTACGAAACTTTCAATGCCACCACAAAGGGGAATCATTTTACTGACTAGCATAAAAGAGTAACAGAATACGAACTACCACACTAGTTTTTACGAAATTTAGGAGGAAACGATTAAAAAATATTAGTGACAAAGAATGAGCGAAGCGAAAGCAACAGTGAAGGAATGGTGAAGGAAATACTGACTGCTAGTGGGAAGACAGTGAAAAATAGTGAAACAGTAAGAAAACAGTGAAAAGCAGTGAGGTAATGATAGAGGTGCTGTAACATACAGTGAAGGAAATACGAACAGAATACTTAAGGAAATGGTAAAAAAGTGCTAAAGAGAAATAAGCAACAAAGAAGGAGACACTGGATGAGATAGCATAAGAAATACTGAATGATATAAATGATAAAATGACTGGAAGAATTAAACGTGTGAACATTGAAAATAAATAATGATTAGGCTCAAGGAGAAGCTGAAAGTGGAGACTGAATGTATACAACTTGAAGCCTGATGAAAGTGAAAGAGGGAAAGGGAAAGGGAGAGGGACGGGATGAAAGGGAAGGGGGGAGAGAGAAAGGAGGAAGGGAGGGATAGGGAGAGGGAGAGAAGGAAGGGGGAGACAAGGAGAGGGATAGAGGGAGGAAAAGGACGCGGAACATGAGAGGAGCAGAAATGGAAGGTGAGGAGAGGAAGGGGAGAACTGTCAGATTAGTACGGGAATGGGAGAAAAAAGATGGACAGGAGGAGAGAGAGAGAGAGAGAGAGAGAGAGAGAGAGAGAGAGAGACAGACAGACAGACAGACAGAGTGAGATTTTCATTTTCAGTATTGTGTCTTCTGTATCTATGCCACAACAAATCTATTTTTCTTTTGATTTTCTACATTCTGTATTGAACCATTTCTTTATTTTCTTTTCTGCTTCTTTGCGCTGTGGGATGTACTTCTGGACTCCTATTTCATAAAGTTCACAGAATTTTTCATATATAGCATTTAAATCTTGTCCTCTAACCTCCTTTTCCCAATCAGTTTCTAAGAAGTACTTCTTTAGGTCATGATAGTTTCCCTTTTTATAGTTTAGGCACTTTTTATAACTTTCATTGCTGTTAACTATGTCATATGCTATCCTGAAGTTGCAATTTAGTACTGCATGGTCGCTTTTGCTGATTGGAGGGTGGTATATTAAACTGTCAATATCGTTTTCTTGCCTAGTAAATATAAGATCTAGCTTTGAGGGTACATCGAGTCCTCTTTTTCTGGTGCTTTCCCTTACATGTTGCGTTAGGAAAAACTCCTACACGAGATCCAGGAGCTTTTGGTCCCAACAGCTTTCTTGGCTTTTTATATCTAGAGTATTCCAATTTTATTTGTATTAAAATCTCCAGTTAGTATTATTCTTTCCGATTTCTCTTCCATTCTGTGTAGTGATGCTCTTAAACTCTGAAATGTACTCTCCACCAGGTCCTCATATTCTCCTCTTTCCCATGTGTATGATCTAGGTGGCAGGTACAAATTGGCTGTGTGTGTGTATGAGAGAGAGAGAGAGAGAGAGAGAGAGAGAGAGAGAGAGAGAGAGAGAGAGAGAGAGAGAGAGAGAGAGAGAGAGAGAGAGAGAGAGAGAGAGAGAGAGAGAGAGAGAGACAGAGAGAGACAGACAGACAGACAGACAGACAGACATACAGAGAGAGAGAGAGAGAGAGAGAGAGCTATGTAACAATTTTAATATCCAATTCTCACTAAACTTGATGCAAAGATTGAGGGGCAGCCAAATGGTTGACAAGTTACTATAAAAAAGTTAAAATACAAGTAACTAGTAAGGTTTAATATGCAAAGTAAATCGCTGAGGAAGGGATGTTACTGCTAGAAGATACGAAGATGTAGTATGGCATTTAAATTGCTTAGAACGACGTACTAGAAAGAAAATAGTAAGGTTTAACGTAGAAAGTAAAACGTTAAGGATAATGAGTTACGAGAAGAGGTTAATAAGGTGAAGTATGGATAATATATCGCTAAGGATGTAGTGTAACAACAAGGGTATGAAAACGCTTCATACGGAAAATATATCGCCACAGAAAAGCTGCTTGGATTACGTCTAGACAGAAGACAATACGGTCATTGGACAGAGATTGATAAGACGGAGTGGGAAAGAAATGGAGACGCACAAGAAACAAAGGAGAATGACAACGAAGAAGAAAACACAAGAGGAAGAACAAAAAAATAATAATAATAAAATAAAATAAAAGGGAAGAGAAAAAAGACCGGGGGAAATAACTAACAGAGAAAGGATAATCTGGGGCCTCAGGTGCAGACTGTAGAGATTAAAATGTAACAGAGAGGTGAGAACGAGGGGTCAGAGTGAGGGGAACGGGAAGCCGATGCACTGGGGACTATGATAAGAAATTAAAAAAAAAAATTGGAGGGAGGGCTGAGGTTAGAAATAGAAAGTCAAAACATATTCATTTTACCTGTGAAGATGTTTTGAAGGAGAATTATAATGCATAGGACACAGAATATAAAGCCAGGATGAGCTGGCTTTAAAGAAACAGACAAGGGAATCTTAAAGAGTGTTAAATATAAAGCTTAGAAGAGGTGCAGTACAAGAGAATGATAAGGCATATGGTTTAGAGCATAAAGTCAGGAGATGGGAGTACAAGAACATACAAGAGAACTATAGAGCGTAGCATGTTGACTATGAAGCCAGGAAGAGGCACAAGTTCAGTAACATTCAAGGGATTCATAAGTGCACAGGATGTTGAATATAAATCCAGGAAGAGGTACCAGTACACGAACATTCAGGGTAATCACAATGCACAGGATGTTGAATATACGGCTAATAGAGCTAACACAGGAGAATAGTAAGGTGTAATATACAAAGTAAATCGCTAAGTATAAGGTGACAGGGATACCCAGGGACACACGATAAGGAGACTGGTCTAACAGATAGTGGTTGGTATAGCCAGTCTGTTTGCATCTGACGAAACTGGGCCACTCTCACAACTTGAATATAAAATCGTGGTAACGTGATATTCGGGGTGCCTTAGTTATGTGGTTGCGGTGAGTCTCCTTGGTTACTATTATGCTTCGTGTTTAGGGGTCAACTTCCCCTCTCTTGAACGTCTAGTATGCAGCTGGGTTCTCTTTCTACACCGGATCTTAGATATCAGGGATGCCGTCAGGAGTGATCTGCGGCGTCTGCCATCATCAGAGTCCATTAGGTAGGGTCCCTCTGGAGCCGGCTGGGTGGAGTACAACCCTGGGGATACCACAGGGACTCTCCACAGGTCCTCGGAACTGGGACCCTCCTCCTGGAGGATATCAAGTCGTGGGGGTGTGGCAGCACCTGACGGAGGAATGGCTGCTGGCCGCCTCCTGCCATAGGGCCCGGTTACTGGCCATGGCCTGTGTGGGGGAGCAGCTACCGGCCGTCTCCTGAAAGAGGGGTGAGAGGCTGCTGGCCATCTGAAGGGCACCTTCGGAGTGGCTACCAGCCATCTCAATACGAAGGTGGAAGTGGCTACTGGCCATCTCCTGAAGAAGGGGTGAGCGCCTACTGGCCGTCTCAAGGGCACCTTCAGAGCAGCTACCGGCTGTCTCAATACAAAGGCAGGAGTGGCTACCTGCCATCTCCTGAAGAAGGGGTGAGCGCCTACTGACTGTCTCAAGGGCACCTTCAGAGCAGCTACCGGCCGTCTCAATACGAAGGCGGGAGCGGCTACCGGCCATCTCCTGAAGAAGAGGTGAGCAGCTGGAAGCCGACTCAGGAAGGGCGCGGCAACCGGCCGTTGCTGGAGTGCTGCCTGAGCTAGAGTACTCCACCCCGATCCTGTCGAGGGTCAGCTCGCCCGCAAGGTAGTCTCCTTCTGCTATGGTGGCGGAGGGCAAGTTCCGGGTCATGGGGGCGTGCGGCCCGGGCGGACTTATGTCCTTGTCGCCTGGGGTCGGGTCGCGCTCTGTCTGCCCCTCCGTAGGTTCCTCCTGGGGGTGTTGTGTTGCTCTCAGTCGCTATTCCCGGCATTTTAGTTACTATTTAAATTTATCCTCCAATCTGACTAACGCCTGGCCATCAACTGAGCTGAAAAAGGGATAGGAGACTTTGTCAAATGAAAACAAGCCGATTAAAGGACGAGAAGGGAATAAGGAGAAAGGGTGAGGGTAAATGGAGGCCGATACAATGAGGACTATATTAAGATATAAAAACTGGAATAGAGTAAAAAGATAAATACAAAGACGAACTGGAATGGACTGGAGAGGAACACATTGAGCAGAGAGAAGAGTGTGGTCGTATGTGATGAAATGCAAGGTGTGTGTGTGTGTGTGTGTGTGTGTGTGTGTGTGTGTGTGTGTGTGTTTAAGGCAAGGAGGATGAGGGAAGATTGAAGGGAGAGTAGGGAGAGGGAAGGAAGTAGCGTGAGGAGGGAAGAAAGGAGGAAAGGAGGGTGAGGGAAGGAAAAATGATGAGGGAAGGAAGGATGGTAAGGGAGGAAAAGGAGAAGTCTGAAGAGATGCAAGAAGGAAATAGAGGCAGAACGGGAGCCTCGTACGTTCATAAAGCAACGGACGGTATTCAATATTCCTTTGGTGAATTAGGTTACACCTAAGCCTTAGCGATTTATTCAGCACAGTACATACCAGTATCCTCCCGCATGCTACTGGTGCAAACTATGTCGATATTGAAAGATACAAATAACATTTAGCAGAATACTGAGAAGTAATATGCAGAATCAATCGCTGAGGAAGGGTTGCTACGAAACTTTCAATGCCACCACAAAGGGGAATCATTTTACTGACTAGCATAAAAGAGTAACAGAATACGAACTACCACACTAGTTTTTACGAAATTTAGGAGGAAACGATTAAAAAATATTAGTGACAAAGAATGAGCGAAGCGAAAGCAAGAGTGAAGGAATGGTGAAGGAAATACTGACTGCTAGTGGGAAGACAGTGAAAAATAGTGAAACAGTAAGAAAACAGTGAAAAGCAGTGAGGTAATGATAGAGGTGCTGTAACATACAGTGAAGGAAATACGAACAGAATACTTAAGGAAATGGTAAAAAAGTGCTAAAGAGAAATAAGCAACAAAGAAGGAGACACTGGATGAGATAGCATAAGAAATACTGAATGATATAAATGATAAAATGACTGGAAGAATTAAACGTGTGAACATTGAAAATAAATAATGATTAGGCTCAAGGAGAAGCTGAAAGTGGAGACTGAATGTATACAACTTGAAGCCTGATGAAAGTGGAAGAGGGAAAGGGAAAGGGAGAGGGACGGGATGAAAGGGAAGGGGGGAGAGAGAAAGGAGGAAGGGAGGGATAGGGAGAGGGAGAGAAGGAAGGGGGAGAGAAGGAGAGGGATAGAGGGAGGAAAAGGACGCGGAACATGAGAGGAGCAGAAATGGAAGGCGAGGAGAGGAAGGGGAGAACTGTCAGATTAGTACGGGAATGGGAGAAAAAAGATGGACAGGAGGAGAGAGAGAGAGAGAGAGAGAGAGAGAGAGAGAGAGAGAGAGAGACAGACAGACAGACAGACAGACAGAGTGAGATTTTCATTTTCAGTATTGTGTCTTCTGTATCTATGCCACAACAAATCTATGTTTCTTTTGATTTTCTACATTCTGTATTGAACCATTTCTTTATTTTCTTTTCTGCTTCTTTGCGCTGTGGGATGTACTTCTGGACTCCTATTTCATGAAGTTCACAGAATTTTTCATATATAGCATTTAAATCTTGTCCTCTAACCTCCTTTTCCCAATCAGTTTCTAAGAAGTACTTCTTTAGGTCATGATAGTTTCCGTTTTTATAGTTTAGGCACTTTCTATAACTTTCATTGCTGTTAACTATGTCATATGCTATCCTGAAGTTGCAATTTAGTACTGCATGGTCGCTTTTGCTGATTGGAGGGTGATATATTAAACTGTCAATATCGTTTTCTTGCCTAGTAAATATAAGATCTAGCTTTGAGGGTACATCGAGTCCTCTTTTTCTGGTGCTTTCCCTTACATGTTGCGTTAGGAAAAACTCCTACACGAGATCCAGGAGCTTTTGGTCCCAACAGCTTTCTTGGCTTTTTATATCTAGAGTATTCCAATTTTATTTGTATTAAAATCTCCAGTTAGTATTATTCTTTCCGATTTCTCTTCCATTCTGTGTAGTGATGCTCTTAAACTCTGAAATGTACTCTCCACCAGGTCCTCATATTCTCCTCTTTCCCATGTGTATGATCTAGGTGGCAGGTACAAATTGGCTGTGTGTGTGTATGAGAGAGAGAGAGAGAGAGAGAGAGAGAGAGAGAGCGAGAGAGAGAGAGAGAGAGAGAGAGAGAGAGAGAGAGAGAGAGAGAGACAGAGAGAGACAGACAGACAGACAGACAGACAGACATACAGAGAGAGAGAGAGAGAGAGAGAGAGAGAGCTATGTAACAATTTTAATATCCAATTCTCACTAAACTTGATGCAAAGATTGAGGGGCAGCCAAATGGTTGACAAGTTACTATAAAAAAGTTAAAATACAAGTAACTAGTAAGGTTTAATATGCAAAGTAAATCGCTGAGGAAGGGATGTTACTGCTAGAAGATACGAAGATGTAGTATGGCATTTAAATTGCTTAGAACGACGTACTAGAAAGAAAATAGTAAGGTTTAACGTAGAAAGTAAAACGTTAAGGATAATGAGTTACGAGAAGAGGTTAATAAGGTGAAGTATGGATAATATATCGCTAAGGATGTAGTGTAACAACAAGGGTATAAAAACGCTTCATACGGAAAATATATCGCCACAGAAAAGCTGCTTGGATTACGTCTAGACAGAAGACAATACGGTCATTGGACAGAGATTGATAAGACGGAGTGGGAAAGAAATGGAGACGCACAAGAAACAAAGGAGAATGACAACGAAGAAGAAAACACAAGAGGAAGAACAAAAAAAAATAATAAAATAAAATAAAAGGGAAGAGAAAAAAGACCGGGGGAAATAACTAACAGAGAAAGGATAATCTGGGGCCTCAGGTGCAGACTGTAGAGATTAAAATGTAACAGAGAGGTGAGAACGAGGGGTCAGAGTGAGGGGAACGGGAAGCCGATGCACTGGGGACTATGATAAGAAATTAAAAAAAAAAATTGGAGGGAGGGCTGAGGTTAGAAATAGAAAGTCAAAACATATTCATTTTACCTGTGAAGATGTTTTGAAGGAGAATTATAATGCATAGGACACAGAATATAAAGCCAGGATGAGCTGGCTTTAAAGAAACAGACAAGGGAATCTTAAAGAAGTGTTAAATATAAAGCTTAGAAGAGGTGCAGTACAAAAGAACGTAAGGCATATGGTTTAGAGCATAAAGTCAGGAGATGGGAGTACAAGAACATACAAGAGAACTATAGAGCGTAGCATGTTGACTATGAAGCCAGGAAGAGGCACAAGTTCAGTAACATTCAAGGGATTCATAATGTACAGGATGTTGAATATAAATCCAGGAAGTGGTACCAGTGCAAGAACATTCAGGGTAAGCACAATGCACAGGATGTTGAATATACGGCTAATAGAGCTAACACAGGAGAATAGTAAGGTGTAATATACAAAGTAAATCGCTAAGGATAAGGTGACAGGGATACCCAGGGACACACGATAAGGAGACTGGTCTAACAGATAGTGGTTGGTATAGCCAGTCTGTTTGCACCTGACGAAACTGGGCCACTCTCACAACTTGAATATTAAGTCGTGGTAATGTGATATTCGGGGTGCCTTAGTTATGTGGTTGCAGTGAGTCTCCTTGGTTACTGTTATGCTAGGTGTTTAGGGGTCAACTTCCAATCTCTTGAACGTCTAGTATGCAGCTGGGTTCTCTTTCTAGACCGGAGCTTAGATATCAGGGATGCCGTCAGGAGTGATCTGTGGCGTCTGCCATCATCAGAGTCCATTAGGTAGGGGCCCTCTGGAGCCGGCTGGGTGGAGTACAACCCTGGGGATAGCACAGGGACGCTCTACAGGTCCTCGGGACTGGGACCCTCCTCCTGGAGGATATCAAGTCGTGGGGGTGTGGCAGCACGTGATGGAGGAATGGCTGCTGGCTGCCTCCTGCCATAGGGCCAGGCTACTGGCCACCTCCTGCCATAGGGCCCGGCTACTGGCCATGGCCTGTGTGGGGAAGCGGCTACCGGCCGTCTCCTGAAAGAGGGGTGAGAGGCTACTGGCCGTCTCAAGGGCACCTTCGGAGCGGCTACCAGCCATCTCAAGACGAAGGTGGAAGTGGCTACTGGTCATCTCCTGAAGAAGGGGTGAGCGCCTACTGGCCGTCTCAAGGGCACCTTCAGAGCAGCTACCGCCTGTCTCAATACAAAGGCGGGAGCGGCTACCAGCCATCTCCTGAAGAAGAGGTGAGCAGCTGGAAGCCGACTCAGGAAGGGCACGGCAACCGGCCGTTGCTGGAGTGCTGCCTGAGCTAGATTACTCCACCCCGATCCTGTCGAGGGTCAGCTCGCCCGCAAGGTAGTCTCCTTCTGCTATGGTGGCGGAGGGCAAGTTCCGGGTCATGGGGGCGTGCGGCCCGGGCGGACTTATGTCCCTGTCACCTGGGGTCGGGTCGCGCTCTGTCTGCCCCTCCGTAGGTTCCTCCTGCGGGTGTTGTGTTGCTCTCAGTTGCTATTCCCAGCTTTTTAGCTACTATTTAAATTTATCCTCCAATCTGACTAACGCCTGGCCATCAACTGAGCTGAAAAAGGGATAGGAGACTTTGTCAAATGAAAACAAGCCGATTAAAGGACGAGAGGGGAATAAGGAGAAAGGGTGAGGGTAAATGGAGGCCGATACAATGAGGACTATATTAAGATATAAAAACTGGAGGAGACTAAAAAGATAAATACAAAGTCGAACTGGAATGGACTGGAGAGGAACACATTGAGAAGAGAGAAGAGTGTGTTCGTATGTGATGAAATGCAAGGTGTGTGTGTGTGTGTTTGTGTGTGTGTGTGTGTGTGTGTGTGTGTGTGTGTGTAATTCACCGGGTCGGTCAGGATCACTTGATGGTCGTGATGGTCAGCTTTTACCCTCCCGGAAGGGAGCTGAGAGCTCATATAGTCCGATCTAAGGGCAGGCTGTGACCTTCACACACGCACACACCCGTCCCCTTGCTCTAGGGGGACAGTAACCACCCACTTCGGCAGTGAAACTTTTCGCAACCTGAGCGAGGCGCGAACTCCCGTCCATCAGTTGGCAAGCGGGAACGTTACCACTGCACCAGCGGCGTGTGTGTGTGTGTGTGTGTGTGTGTGTGTGTGTGTGTGTGTGTGTGTGTGTGTGTGTGTTTAAGGCAAGGAGGATGAGGGAAGATTGAAGGGAGAGTAGGGAGAGGGAAGGAAGTAGCGTGAGGAGGGAAGAAAGGAGGAAAGGAGGGTGAGGGAAGGAAAAATGACGAGGGAAGGAAGGATGGTAAGGGAGGAAAAGGAGAAGTCTGAAGAGATGCAAGAAGGAAATAGAGGCAGAACGGGAGCCTCGTACGTTCATAAAGCAACGGATGGTATTCAATATTCCTTTGGTGAATTAGGTTACACCTAAGCCTTAGCGATTTATTCAGCACAGTACATACCAGTATCCTCCCGCATGCTACTGGTGCAAACTATGTCGATATTGAAAGATACAAATAACATATAGCAGAATACTGAGAAGTAATATCCAGAATCAATCACTAATGAAGGGTTGCTACGAAACTTTCAATGCCACCACAAAGGGGAATCATTTTACTGACTAGCATAAAAGAGTAACAGAATACGAACTACCACACTAGTTTTTACGAAATTTAGGAGGAAACAATTAAAAAATATTAGTGACAAAGAATGAGCGAAGCGAAAGCAAGAGTGAAGGAATGGTGAAGGAAATACTGACTGCTAGTGGGAAGACAGTGAAAAATAGTGAAACAGTAAGAAAACAGTGAAAAGCAGTGAGGTAATGATAGAGATGCTGTAACATACAGTGAAGGAAATACGAACAGAATACTTAAGGAAATGGTAAAAAAGTGCTAAAGAGAAATAAAGCAACAAAGAAGGAGACACTGGATGAGATAGCATAAGAAATACTGAATGATTTAAGTGATAAAATGACTGGAAGAATTAAACGTGTGAACATTGGAAATAAATAATGATTAGGCTCACGGAGGAGCTGAAAGTGGAGACTGAATCTATACAACTTGAAGCCTGATGAAAGTAGAAGAGGGAAACGGATAGGGAGAGGGAGGGGATGAAAGGGAAGGGGGGAGAGGGAGAGGAGGAAGGGAGGGATAGGGAGAGGGAGAGAAGGAAGGGGGAGAGAAGGAGAGGGTTAGAGGGAGGAAAAGGACGCGGAACATGGGAGGAGCAGAAATGGAAGGTGAGGAAAGGAAGGGGAGAACTGTCAGATTAGTACCGCAATGGGAGAAAAAAGATGGACAGGAGGAGAGAGAGAGACAGACAGACAGACAGAGTGAGATTTTCATTTTCAGTATTGTGTCTTCTGTATCTATGCCACAACAAATCTATTTTTCTTTTGATTTTCTACATTCTGTATTGAACCATTTCTTTATTTTCTTTTCTGCTTCTTTGCGCTGTGGGATGTACTTCTGGACTCCTATTTCATAAAGTTCACAGAATTTTTCATATATAGCATTTAAATCTCTTCCTCTAACCTCCTTTTCCCAATCAGTTTCTAAGAAGTACTTCTTTAGGTCATGATAGTTTCCCTTTTTATAGTTTAGGCACTTTTTGTAACTTTCATTGATGTTAACTATGTCATATGCAATCCTGAAGTTGCAATTTAGTACTGCATGGTCGCTTTTGCCGAATGGAGGGTGATATATTAAACTGACAATATCGTTTTCTTGCCTAGTAAATATAAGATCTAGCTTTGAGGGTACATCGAGTCCTCTTTTTCTGGTGCTTTCCCTTACATGTTGCGTTAGGATAAACTCCTACACGAGATCCAGGAGCTTTTGGTCCCAACAGCTTTCTTGGCTTATTATATCTAGAGTATTCCAATTTTATTTGTATTAAAATCTCCAGTTAGTATTATTCTTTCCGATTTCTCTTCCATTCTTTGTAGTAATGCTCTTAAACTCTGAAATGTACTCTCCACCAGGTCCTCATATTCGCCTCTTTCCCATGTGTTTGATCTAGGTGGCATGTACAAATTGGCTGTGTGTGTGTATGAGAGAGAGAGAGAGAGAGAGAGAGAGAGAGAGACAGACAGACAGACAGAGAAAAAGAGAGAGAGAGAGAGAGAGCTATGTAACAATTTTAATATCCAATTCTCACTAAACTTGATGCAAAGATTGAGGAGCAGCCAAATGGATGACACGTTACTATAACAAAGTTAAAATACAAGAAACTAGTAAGGTTTAATATGCAAAGTAAATCGCTGAGGAAGGGATGTTACTGCTAGAAGATGCGAAGATGTAGTATGGCATTTAAATTGCTTAGAACGACGTACTAGAAAGAAAATAGTAAGGTTTAACGTAGAAAGTAAAACGTTAAGGATAATGAGTTACGAGAAGAGGTTAATAAGGTGAAGTATGGATTATATATCGCTAAGGATGTAGTGTAACAACAAGGGTATAAAAACGCTTCATACGGAAAATATATCGCCACAGAAAAGCTGCTTGGATTACGTCTAGACAGAAGACAATACGGTCATTGGACAGAGATTGATAAGACGGAGTGGGAAAGAAATGGAGACGCACAAGAAACAAAGGAGAATGACAACGAAGAAGAAAACACCAGAGGAAGAACAAAAAAATAATAATAATAAAATAAAATAAAAGGGAAGAGAAAAAAGACCGGGGGAAATAACTTACAGAGAAAGGATAATCTGGGGCCTCAGGTGCAGACTGTAGAGATTAAAATGTAACAGAGAGGTGAGAACGAGGGGTCAGAGTGAGGGGAACGGGAAGCCGATGCACTGGGGACTATGATAAGAAATTAAAAAAAAAAATTGGAGGGAGGGCTGAGGTTAGAAATAGAAAGTCAAAACATATTCATTTTACCTGTGAAGATGTTTTGAAGGAGAATTATAATGCATATGACACAGAATATAAAGCCAGGATGAGCTGGCTTGAAAGAAACAGACAAGGGAAACTTAAAGAGTGTTAAATATAAAGCTTAGAAGAGGTGCAGTACAAAAGAATGATAAGGCATATGGTTTAGAGCATAAAGTCAGGAGATGGGAGTACAAGAACATACAAGAGAACTATAGAGCGTAGCATGTTGACTATGAAGCCAGGAAGAGGCACAAGTTCAGTAACATTCAAGGGATTCATAATGTACAGGATGTTGAATATAAATCCAGGAAGTGGTACCAGTGCAAGAACATTCAGGGTAATCACAATGCACAGGATGTTGAATATACGGCTAATAGAGCTAACACAGGAGAATAGTAAGGTGTAATATACAAAGTAAATCGCTGAGGATAAGGTGACAGGGATACCCAGGGACACACGATGAGGAGACTGGTCTAACAGATAGTGGTTGGTATAGCCAGTCTGTTTGCACCTGACGAAACTGGGCCACTCTCACAACTTGAATATTAAGTCTTGGTAACGTGATATTCGGGGTGCCTTAGTTATGTGATTGCAGTGAGTCTCCTTGGTTACTGTTATGCTAGGTGTTTAGAGGCCAACTTCCCCTCCCTTGAACGTCTAGTATGCAGCTGGGTTCTCTTTCTAGACCAGAGCTTAGACAAATAAGAGAGAGGCAGGACACAAAAACTCATGCAATAACCTTACACGTGTATTGACTAATTCTATTTGTGGAACAGGTAGATGTCACAACAACAGGAATCTGGGTGATTATAAGTCATATACTGGTATCGTAGTATCGTGCAGGATACTATTTGGTCAATAGTTCAGGATAGCAGGTGAATGGCACAATAAATAGTGTTCATAGTATTTCGGGCAGGGGGAATATCTCGCTGTCACTTGGAGGGAAATAGAAGCTATACTTAGGCAGGGCAACTATTGCACTGGTCTTGTAGTGCAAAGAATTACACTGTAAAGGCCGAGTCTGATATTTACTGAAATCACTGCACTCTTATTAAATCTCTGTTCTTACTCTCACTGTGTCACTGTTTGCCCGCATCTTGACTAGCACATATTACTAAGCTTTGGACTTATATTCTATTGGATATCACCTGCCTGATATTCTAGTCACTATCACACTGTCACTGCACTATTCACTGTCACTCACTGTTGGTGGGGCAGCTGCGTGGTTAGTGGGGCGGCGGGAGGATTCACAGCCTGACTCCTGATGGGGGCTGAGTCCTGCCTGTGGCCTCTGTATCCAGCGGCCATGAAATCACTCGTCGGGGCATCCTCTCTCGTCTGGGACTAGGGGCAGCGAAGGGCCCTGCATTGTAAGGGCTGGGGGTTGGAGTGCAGCCCTCAGGGCTGGGGCCAAACAGCTCCCTGAAACACGCATTCAGGCGCCTGAGGGAGGACGAGGGTCGTCGGCGTCAGGGTGGGGATAGGCCTCGCCTGGGGGTCCTGGGGGCAGCCACGAGGGCCCGGTGACTGCGGCCTCCTGCCATCAGGGATGCCGTCAGGAGTGATCTGCAGCGTCTGCCATCATCAGAGTCCATCAGGTAGGGTCCCTCTGGAGCCGGCTGGGTGGAGTACAACCCTGGGGATAGCACAGGGCCTCTCCACAGGTCCTCGGGACTGGGACCCTCCTCCTGGAGGATATCACGTCGTGGGGGTGTGGCAGGACCTGACGGAGGAATGGCTGCTGGCCGCCTCCTGCCATAGGGCCCGGCTACTGGCCGTGGCCTGTGTGGGGGAGCAGCTACCGGCTGTCTCCTGAAGGAGGGGTGAGAGGCTACTGGCTGTCTCAAGGGCACCTTCGGAGCGGCTACCAGCCATCTCAAGACGAAGGTGGAAGTGGCTACTGGCCATCTCCTGAAGGAGGGGTGAGCAGCTACTGGCCGTCTCAAGGGGACCTTCAGAGTGGCTACCGGCTGTCTCAAGACGAAGGTGTGAGCGGCTACCGGCCGTCTCCTGAAGAAGGGGTGAGCGGCTACTGGCCGTCTCAAGGGCACCTTCGGAGCGGCTACCGGCTGTCTCAATACAAAGGCAGGAGCGGCTACCGGCCATCTCCTGAAGAAGGGACAAATGGCTACTGGCCGTCTCAAGGGCACCTTCAGAGCAGCTACCGGCCGTCTCAATACGAAGGCGGGAGCGGCTACCGGCCATCTCCTGAAGAAGGGGTGAGCAGCTGCAGGCCGACTCAGGAAAGGCGCGGCGACCGGCCGTCGCTAGAGTGATGCCTGAGCTAGAGTACTCCACCCCGATCCTGTCGAGGGTCAACTCGCCTGCAAGGTAGTCTCCTTTTCCTGCTATGGCGGCGGAGGGCAAGTTCCGGGTCGTGGGTGCGTGCGGCCCAGGCGGACTTATGTCCCTGTCGCCTGGGGTCAGGTCGCACTCTGTCTGCCCCTCCGTAGGCTCCTCTTGGGGGTGTTGTGTTGCCCTCAGTCGCTATTCCCGGCATTTTAGTTACTATTTAAATTTATCCTCCAATCTGACTAACGTCTGGCCATCAACTGAGCTGAAAAAGGGTTAGGAGACTTTGTCAAATGAAAACAAGCCGATTAAAGGACGAGAGGGGAATAAGGAGAAAGGGTGAGGGTAAATGGAGGCCGATACAATGAGGACTATATTAAGATATAAAAACTGGAGGAGACTAAAAAGATAAATATAAAGTCAAACTGGAATGGACTGGAGAGGAACACATTGAGAAGAGAGAAGAGTGTGTTCGTATGTGATGAAATGCAAGGTGTGTGTGTGTGTGTGTGTGTGTGTGTGTGTGTGTGTGTGTGTGTGTGTGTGTGTGTGTGTGTGTGTGTGTTTAAGGCAAGGAGGATGAGGGAAGATTGAAGGGAGAGTAGGGAGAGGGAAGGAAGTAGCGTGAGGAGGGAAGAAAGGAGGAAAGGAGGGTGAGGGAAGGAAAAATGATGAGGGAAGGAAGGATGGTAAGGGAGGAAAAGGAGAAGTCTGAAGAGATGCAAGAAGGAAATAGAGGCAGAACGGGAGCCTCGTACGTTCATAAAGCAACGGATGGTATTCAATATTCCTTTGGTGAATTAGGTTACACCTAAGCCTTAGCGGTTTATTCAGCACAGTACATACCATTATCCTCCTGCATGCTACTGGTGCAAACTATGTCGATATTGAAAGATACAAATAACATATAGCAGAATACTGAGAAGTAATATGCAGAATCAATCGCTGATGAAGGGTTGCTACGAAACTTTCAATGCCACCACAAAGGGGAATCATTTTACTGACTAGCATAAAAGAGTAACAGAATACGAACTACCATACTGGTTTTTACGAAATTTAGGAGGAAACGATTAAAAAATAATAGTGACAAAGAATGAACGAAGCGAAAGCAACAGTGAAGGAATGGTGAAGGAAATACTGACTGCTAGTGA
>NC_136958.1:30676005-30713505 GCF_032717465.1 Coenobita brevimanus | reverse complement strand
CCGATCTTGGTTGTCCCTGGGAATGGCAAGCGAGTTGAAGGTGTGGAAGTGTTTGAGGATGATGATGAAGTGCCTTCCACTCATCGCCTGCCGGACCCTAAGGTAGTCGTGCAGCTCAGAGCTCTGCCAGTAGTGCCTGATGGTCAGCATGTGCATGACCCCCATGAAAAGGTATAACCCCAGGAACTTGGCCATCTCCTCTTCATTGCAGGAGAACCAGACATCCAACTGAGTCCCCAGGAATGTGGCGTATCAGTTGGTTTCCACAGTGAGGTATGACAACAACTCCTGCATGAAAAAGAGCTGGAAGAACTGCAGGGGAATTGTTGGAATATCCACCTTGATCCTTAGCAAACCAGTGAACGGCCTGTGGTTTGGTGTGAATGGGCCCCTGCTCTACCCAGGATCCTCTTCAGTGGCGGTGGCTGCAGTGGCAGAGGGTCTACCTGTCGACATCCTTCACACAGCCCTCCGACCTCTTGGACGTCCCCCCTGTCCAGGCAGCGGAACACGGCACCCTCGTCTGGGAGGGGACGCCTTGGACGAGGACGAGAACGAGACAGAGGGCTCTGGGGACACAAGTCTCCTCGGCCTGGCCAGTGAGGATGCCACCGTAGCATCCTGCATGGCAGAAGTGGGTGGAGGGGCCATCACAACGAACGATGGCCCAGCTTCCGGTGACACTGGCTTGCCAAGGGGGGGAGAGGGGCCTGGAGATTTGGAGCCGACAAAGAGAGCGGTGAGACCGGCAGGTCCTAGAGATGGGGAGGGTTCTCCAGTGAAGACAGCTGATTATGGTGGTGTGGTCTCCTGCAATGGAAGGCGGTAGGGCAGCTCCACTTGCTGAGCAGATGGTGTCAGCTTAACCTCCTCCACCACAGAACTGTTGCTCTCAATGTCGCCCTCCGACATTGCCTTATCAAGGATATTATGCCACTCGTGTGGTGCCAACCCGCATTTCATCTTTGCAAGACTGCTGTCATTGCAAGTCAACTGGAGAATAAATCGCTCTCAGAGGAATTCTGAACCCTGTGGTAGTCCAATATTGTGGTGAGAGTGTGAGCTGAAATAAAGGAATCAAGATATTTTATTCACAGCCAGCCAAGAACTTGGCTCAACACTGGCACAATGCAAGGATTCATGATATACGTATATGTCATTGAAAAACATTGTCTCCTACACCTGACTTAGCGGACAGGTAGGGGCCACTGGCATATGGTTACTTCTTTCATTTTGTTTGCACATTACACATAACCAAATCTATCATTTTTATGAGATACATAGTACATTTCACCATTAATATGTAAATGGACATGTTCCGTAGGCTGTTACCTGTGCGCTAAGGTGTAGCAGACAGTGTTTCCCTTACAAGAACATGCTGCAGTAGGTCAGTCTTTCACTGTCTTTACACATAAAACATAACCCAATCTATCACTTTGCATGAGTCAAGATATTTTATTCAGAGTCAGCCAAGAACTTGGCTCAACACTGGTACAATGCAAGAGTTCATGATATACGTGTATGTCCTTGAAAAACATCATCTCGTACACCTGACTTAGCGCACAGGTAGGGGCCATTATCACGTGGTTACCTCTTTCATTTTCCTTGCACATTACACATAACCAAATCTATCATTTTTTCAAGATACACAGTACATTTCACCACTAATATGTAAATGGACGTGTTCCATAGGTCGTTACCTTTGCACTATGGTGTAGAAGATGGTGTTTCCCTTACGAGAACACACTGCAGTGGGTCAGTTTTTCACTGTCTTTTCACATAAAGCATAACCAAATTTATCAGTATCTTTCACTAAAAGAAAAAAAATGTAAATGCATGTGTTCCAAACCTTACGTTGCATTTCGCTACCTTTGTGCTAGCTCAGGTGTATGATATGCACTCTTCATTACGAGCACGTGGGTCAATTTTTCACTGTCTTTTCACATAAAACATATCCAAATTTATCAATATATGGGATACACAGTATATTTCATCAAATAATGCACGTGTTCCTAACCTCGCATTGCATTTTGCTACCTTTGTGCTAGCTCAGGTGTACGACACGCACGCTTCATTACGAGCATGTGGGTCAGTTTTTAACTGTCTTTTCACATAAAACATAGCCAAGTATATCAGTACATGGGATACACAGTATATTTCATAAAAAAGAAAAATGTAAATGCATGTGTTCCTAACTTCGCGTGGTATTTCGCTACCTTTGTGCTAGCTCAGGTGTATGACATGCACTCTTCTTTACGAGCACGTGGGTCAGTTTTTCACTGTCTTTTCACATAAAACATAGCCAACTATATCAATGTATGGGATACACAGTATATTTCATCCCCCCAAAATGTAAATTCATGTTCTTAACCTCACGTTGCATTTCACTACCTTTGTGCTAGCTCATGTGTATTACACACTCTTCATTATTAGCACGTGGGTCAATTTTGCACTGTCTTTTCACATAAAACATAGCCAAATATATCAGTACATGGAATACACAGTATATTTCACACAAAAAATAAATAATAAAAACGTATTCCTAACTTTGCATTGCATTTTGCTACCTTTGTGCTAGCTCAGGTGTACGACACACACTCTTCTTTATGAGCACGTGGGTCAGTCTTTCACGTTATTTCCACATAGTACATAGCCTAATCTATCAATTTATGAGATACACAGTATATTTCACCAACAAATTGTAAATGCACGTCTTCCGTAGGTCAATTACGTGGCCCATACCTGGGCAGTAAGGTGCAGCAGACAATGATTCCTAGAGGATCATGTGGTTTACTTTTACTTTCTTTTCACATAAACAAATAACAAAATATATCACTGTATGAGATACACAGTATATCACACCATCTACAATTATGTATCTCACATTGCATTTCGCTACCTTTGTGCTAGTTCAGGTGTATGGGTCGTTCTATTTCTTATGAGCACGTGGCTCAGTCCTTCACCTTATTTTCACATAATACATTGCCTAATCTATCAATATATTAGATACACAGTATATTTCACCAATAAAATGTAAATGCATATCTTCTGTAGGTCAATTACGTGGCCCATACCTAGATGGTGAGGTGTAGCAGACGATGATTCCTAGAGGGTCACGTGGATCACTTTCACTTTCTTTTCACATAAACAGATAACAAAATATTTCACTGAATGAGATACACAGTATATCACACCATCCACAATTACGTATCCCGTGTTTCATTTCGCTACCTTCGTGCTAGTTCAGGTGTACGAGTCGTTCTATTTCTTATGAGCACGTGGCTCAATCTGTCACGTTATTTCCACACAGTACATAGCCAAATCTATCAATATATGTGATGCACAGTATATTTCATCAATAAAATGGAAATGCACATCTTCCGTAGTTCAGTGACATGGCCCATACCTGGGTGATAAGGTGTAGCAGACAATGATTTCTAGAGGATCATGTGGCTCACTTTCACTCTCTTTTCACATAAACAAAGAACAAAATATATCACTGTATGAGATACACAGTATATTAATTTTCACCAATAAAATGTAAATGCACTTGTTCCTAATCTCTTGTTGCATGTCGCTACCTTTGTGTTAACTCAGATGTACAAGATGCACTCTTTCCTATGAGCAATTGGGTCAGTCATATACTGTCTTTCACATAAAACATAACCAAATCTATCAATATATGAGATACACAGTATATTACACCACAAGTACGAGTACGTGGCCCTTACCTGTCCACTAAGGTGTAGCAGATGATGTTTCCCTTACCTGAAGATGCCGCAGAGTTTACGATTTTATTTCACAATACACATAATCAAATCCATCATTTAATGAGACATACAATGTATTTCACCACGACAGTACATGAACGTGCTCTGTATGTCACATCTGTGATACTTAAGTTATCGCAGACAATATTTTCTGACGAGCACGTGGTGCATTGTTTACGTTCATCCACACCAGCATATGATAAACATATCAATACAACACTCATGCTTCATTTCACACAGAAAGCATACAGAATAAATGTAACAATACAATAAAATCAAATATCCCTATAAACCTCCTCTATTTTATCCCTTCCTGACAACGGTGTGCTGTGGCTGTAAGGCGTGCATGACTCTTGCCCTTGCCAATATTTCATCACGTACATTCGTTGCACTATACTCCTATCTATTGCACAATAATACTATCCACCATATATCAGCATAAAACAAGGACTTCAACACCTTGCCAAATATTCCGTTCAAGACAACGCCATGTCGTCAAGCGGTATCCTGCCTCCCCCTGCTAGACATTTCACCATGTCCTTCCTCACTAGCTATTGCACACTATATTCACCTGATTCACTGTCACTATTGTTCAATGGTTGAACACTCACATTGGGTGCAAGGTAGAGGGAGTGGAGTTGTTGGGACATGCCGAAAAACAGGGTAGGCCTAGCACAATCTTCGTTCGGCCGACAGCTGATAACGGCCAGGAATGATTCACAAAAACCTAATTCCCTATTGCAAACACCAAATCTAATCACAATAGTGCCCAAAAAGTAAATACAAGCACTACAGGCATAGTGGAATATGACGCGTGTCCCGGGATAGGGTAATTAGAGTATGATTTAAATACCCAGCCGTGCGCTACATTCTCCCTCGACAGCTGATGTGGAACTAATCAACTAGTCCAGGCTGTCATGCAGCTCGGGCCCCGAGGTTGCCAAGTCATTACTTTTGACAAGAAGCGCGGGAACTATGATGCCTCCAAAAATGACGCCGATCGGCCGAAAAAAATTTATCTGATGAAGGTTTTTATGCTTAAATGACGACAAATGCATCATGGAGTATAGTTGCAGACACACCCAAAGAACGACAAATGCATCATCATGGGTGGAGAGGTTAAGAGAGGCAGTAAGGTGAGAATTTAGAGGTAGGGAGATCGGTGCATCATCTGAAGAAATTGTAGCATGTTGGTGAAAAGTCAGTTGGAGGAGGTTCAACAGAGAAAGAGAAGGAGGAGGGAATGAGAGAAAGGAAACCTGGCATGTAAGTGATGTTCTTTGGACACAGGAGGTGTAGGAAGATAATGGGCTGTAGGTTGGAAGTATAGGAAGGAAATGGTACGTGTGTGTGTGTGTGTGTGTGTGTGTGTGTGTGTGTGTGTGTGCAAGAGAGAGGGGTGGTGTGGAGAGATCAGAGGGGTAGGTAGGTAGACTGAGGTGGGGGACAGATGAATAAGAGAGAAGGGTGTGTGATGGAGTGACAGAGATTTTGGTGGGTGAAATTGTGTGTGTGTGTGTGTGTGTGTGTGTGTGTGTGTGAGAGAGAGAGAGAGAGAGAGAGAGAGAGAGAGAGAGAGAGGGAAGGGGGGGGGTGCAGTGAGATGAGAAAGGTTGGTAGGTAGGTAGAATTAGGTGTGAGGTGGGTGGATAAAGGGCTGATGTGTGAAGGATGTGAGGGAGGGGAAGGGGAAGATTTTGGTGGGAGAGGTGAAGGGATTAAAATATCAGATACATACAATGGTTTGGGGTCATCACAGAAAGCGCCTGTCTGGCCACTGTTCTGTCACGTCTTTGTTTAACCTGCCCCATTCCGACCACTTTTCCACCACTGACTCCCCCCAATCCCGACCATTTTTGGAATTTTTTTTTTTTTGACTCAAACCTCCGCTTGTGGTGAGAAACATCGAAAAATCATAGAGAAATCACTCACCTGAGGTTTAAAATACTTGATACAGGTAGCAGTACCTCCTCACCTTACTGTTGTTTTCTATCAGGCTGGCTCCAAAGAAAACAAGTTCTGTGGGAGTGTAACCATTCAGCACCACTCATAAACGGTATTTATTTATTTATTTGGTATGATTTTATATGTAGTATGAGAGAATATTGGTTTTCACACAGTAATATAGGAATATAAGCATTGTTTCATTCATGAAACACATCAACATACCTGACCTTTTTTGGCGACATTACCTGATTATCATTTCTGACTGTTTCTTCCTCTAATGCTACGTAAAGTTTGTCCTTCACATTGTCATCGATTAGGGAATCACTCTGGCTCTGAATTTCGTACCATGGCATGACATGGCTTTACTGGCCAGGTCACTGGTAACAGGTGAATTGCTGAGACAGTGGCATGCAGGGGGGGTGAGGTCATGCTGGATAAGGCATTGTCCCTCCCTGGCATCTTGCAGAGGAAGGTGTCCCATGTATACGTACCAAAAATCACTCACAAAAATTGAAAATTGTGCAAATTAGGGCCCTTGTAATTGATTCACGTTTGTGTACGTCAACGGGATTGGCAGTGACAAAAAGTGTGGACATTAATTCACGTCGATGGGATGCTGCGGGTTAATTGATATGGACTATTCTGACGTTACTTGTTCCTTCTTTCCCCTTTTGAGACAATGCCTTTGCTTATAGTGTAGTGAGTATCATGACATAGGCTCGGATTCAAACTACAAGTATTTAACAAGCAGAGGCAAATCCCCTGTATTTCTTGAGAATTTTTGGAACTTTAGAAACAAGGCATCTGGCATGATTGTGCATGTTAGCTGTTGCCCTGTTTCTAAATTCAATAATAAGAAAACACTGCATTATATTGTGTTCTAACGTGTGCCTTTCACTTTTCCCAGACATGACATTTCTTCTTTTCACCAACAACATCAACACCAATTTGCCACAGATACTCATAACCAACTCTTTTTCTTGCAACCACTGACTCCCTACTCCTGCTACTACCTTGTCTGCCGTAGGTGAAGGTGTCCTGTAGTGCAACATTATCATCCTACTGGACGGATCTGCCACTATTCTCTGCTGTTCTCACTGCAGTTTCATCTTCATGGTTTCTAGCTCTGATAACAGATTTGATTTGTCTGATAGACCTACCAGAGGAATAGTCTATTGCAAGTTTGTTTGAAGCTACCTTTGCCAATTTGTCGGCCCTTTCATTACAGGGAATACCAACATGTGATAGTACCATACAAATTTTACCGTCGTTCCCGTGGCTGCCAGTTTATTTTCCTTCTAACCGTATTTACAAGCTTAGGGCATGTGCAAGAATTTGAGTTTATGTTAGGAAGTGCTGCCATGGAGTCAGAAACGATAACAGCACTTGTGCTAGTATAATTTACGAGTCTCATAGCCAACAGTGAAACCATAATTTCAGTCGCATTGAGGAGGCCCTGTTTAGTAGCCGTATACCTGCCGTATGTCACGTGAATCAATCACAAGTGGATGTCTGTCTTTTGCCCCCCTTCAAGGCCAGCACCCCCTTGCACTGACGCCCTCTGTGCTCGTGCCAGGGCCATACAAGCCCTGAAATCAGAGCTGAACTCTTTCCCAAGGATGGCGGGAGTGATGATGACCACATTGAATCTCAGGAAGACTCAGAAAAACAGCTTTAACGACCTCTGAGACAATGGAACTGACGAGTGAAACCAGATGCCAACTGAAAAAGATGATGATGATGATGTCTCCGAGGACCAGGACAAAGCTCCACCTCCTTCTAACCACAAGAATGACAAAACAGTGTTTAACGAATTATCTACCAAACTAAGTATATGTTAACACTTGCGATCTGACCCCCCTAGCGCCAGCAGAACTCTCCAGCTTTTCCCCCTCCCTGCTCTCCCTCCCTCCTGCCCTGCCTTGCATTCCAGTTTTTTTTTTTTCAATCGTTTTTTCACCCTGAAATATTTGGACTAGTGGATATGTTTTTATATCGTTAGAAAGCTGGGACTTTGTAGAACAAGATGAAACAAAAAACGAGTGATATTTCAAAAAGCAAAAAAGTTCTGACGAGTATAAGTTGAAAGAGTACATAATAATGTTTATACTACTTTTTTCTGAGCTTTTTTTGGTCACGTTTTCGAATTTTCCCATGAATGAAAAAAATATTGCTGAACTGGACATTCAGTCAGGCCAATATCATACCAAATTTCTGGACACTAGATGCAGTTCCTGATTTATAGTGAATAATTCTCAGTTTGGACAGGGAATCCTCGCCCAAAGAGCTGGTTGGACACTTTCAGGTTGAAAGGGGATCGACATCGAAAGGCCACAAAAGTGTTAATGATAACCCTTTCATACACGGGAGCCCAGTGAAGAACCCAACTGCTCACACTCTTTAGACGCAGGATTCGTCCAAGTGAAATCCAAACACTCGCACTCTTTTGACTCAGGATTCATCCAACTGAAATAAACTGCTCACACTCTTTCGGCATAGGTTGAGTCCAACCATATAATTTGCTGTATTTTTTTCACAACAATTTGTTGTTTGATCTTCCTAATGAACCAAAAAGAAAAGAAAAGGAACTACCATATTGTATCATTCACTTATTTATTTAATGCTCATTTACTCACAGACATATAAACCTTTCGGCACTGGGTATTGAATATTGTAGAGCATTTATCTGTGATCCACTTCATTAGAAAATGACACTTCTAGCTATACTAGAAAATTTTTTATGGCATACGGAATTACAGTTGTCATTCGTCATGCCTGGCCGCTCTGAGTGAACTGTTTCCTGTCATTTCATTCTCACCTGCCCAGACCTCATGCCCCCCACATTCCTCACTCAGTGATTTGTGCGGCATCGAAAAATGATTATAATAATTTCATTCCCCTGCCCTAATTTTTAACTGTATTGTTATGAAACTGATTCATGTTACAAGTGAATAAATGATCTTCCTAATGAATGAAAAAAAAAAAATGGATATATAACACCAAACTTTATCATTCAGTAATGTATTAATTTACTCTGATATAATACACATATACAGTACTCACACACTTTATTTTTTCACAAAAATTTGTTGTTGTGAAAAAAATAGTGTGTGAATACTGTATATAGGTCAGTGAGTAAATGCATACATTACTGAACAATCATAACGATGAAGTATGGTGTTTAATCTTTTTTTTTTTTTTTTTAGGAAGATAATTTATTCATTTGTAATATGTATCAGTTTCATAACAATACAGTTAAAAATTAGGGCAGGGGAATGAAATTATTGTAATCATTTTTCGATGCCGCACAAATCACTGAGTGGGGAATGTGGGGAGCGTGAGGTCTGGGCGGGAGAGAATGACAGGAAACAGTTCACTCAGAGCGGCCAGGCGTAACGAACGACAACTGTTATTCCGTATGCCACAAGTAATTTTCTAGTCTAGCTTGAAGTGTCATTTTTTAACATAATGGGTCGCAGATGAATGCTCTATAATATTCAATACCCAGTGCCGAAATGTTTATATGTATGTGACTAAATGAGGATTGATTAAATAAGTGAATGATACAAAATGGTAATTCTTTTTTTTTAAATATATATTTTTCGTTCATTAGGAAGATCATTCATTAATTTATAACATAAACCAGTTTCAAAACAATGCAGTTATAATAAGGGCAGGGAAATGAAATGATTGAAATCAGTTTCTGATACCGCACGAATCGCTGAGTGAGGAGTGTGGGGAGCGTGAGGTCTGGTCTGGCAAGAGACTGTCACTCAGTTGGACGCAGGTGGCGTCAAAAGAGTGCAAGAGGGATAATGTAGTAAGTTTAGCTAAGGAAGTGTGGTAGAGCAAGATTAACTAGGAAAATAAATGTTAGTGTAAGTAAGAATAAGAAGTCAAGAAAAGAATGTGTGTTTCCCAGACAGTGCCTGCTTATCAAAGTTTACTTTCTACCTAGAAAGAGACGGTAGAAAGATATGCATCAATCTCGCTCACACCAGCCCACTCTGCAAGTCACAACATACAATCCTACAAGCATAAAAGGTAAGTCGTTTTTCTCTTCTTTAGTAATTTTCTTTGTGTCATTATTTCTTTTACTGTATTGTTTTCCTCTTATGTTTTTCTTGTATTTGCAGAAAAAATTGTCATATGCGTTGTCTATTGTATTAACAACTATAAATTACAACCTCACCATGCCCTACAGTTCCTTTCCCAGCCCACCCTGCTAATCTCTGGCCTTATTTATTTTATTTATTTTTTTTTTACTGCCAGGGTTGTCCCTAAACATATACAGCTACCCCCATCATTTTGAAACAGACAAAAAACAGCATCCTTCTCCTCTCTTTCGACACACTATACCACCTAGAGTACGAAAACAAATCCATACATGAATAAACATTACAAACATAAAGTGGGAAAAATTCATAATTATATCTTTATTTACAAGTACACATGTATTGAGTTTGATCATTTTACATATATCTGGTTCTGCCCAAGAATTTCAGCAACATATGAGAGGTTCTTATGGCAAAAAGAAGGATGCAAAACCTTCCCTTCCCTTCGTACTAATCCCCTTGTGCGCTGTGCTTAGGTGCTAATCTCGGGTCACATAGAATTTTGGCCTCTAGGGTTCAGCCTGTGCATAGAAAGGAGCACCCATACTTATTTAAAGACTAAAAATAGCATCTCTCACCTCGCTTTAGACACACACTACACCAATCAAACTACAAAAGTAACTCCATACTTGCATAAACACAATAAACATCAAAAAATATGAAAAAATCATAAAACTTCTCACATGTGTACTGATCTAGTCATTTCAAACCATTTCATTAATACTGATTTTTTTTGTGTGTGAGTATACTGATACAACTCATTGTGATGTTATGCTGCACATTTACTTAGTTTTCGTTAGTGTGTATGCGTTCATTTTGCGATTATTTCCGAGCTTCATTACGAATCACAGGATGGGTTTAGGAATTTAAACACCAATCAGACAACAAAACTAACTCCATATTTGCATAAACACAATAAACAAAAAAAATGTGAAAAAAATAAAACTTCCCACATTGTATACCGATTTTCTATTACATATATCTAGTCACTGCAAACCACTTCAACAATATTGATATTTTTGTGAATATATCGATATTTCTTAATGTGATGTTATGTTGCACATTTTTTTAGTTTTCATCGGTGTTTATGAGTTCATTTTGTGACTTTTTCTGCTCTTCATTTCAAATCACAGGATGGGTTTAGGAAACTAAAAATTACATTGTCAGGTGCACCAGATGATTCTCTTTATGCTGATAAAGAAAAAAAAAATCGATTTTTGGAACCTGAAAAAATGGTCCCAAGTCCAGTCAGGTGGGGCCAGTCAATTTCTGAAGGCATGGTCATGGAAGGATTAAGTAATTTTGTCAGAGAAGCGGCAGTCTGTGCATAACCTTGGTTAAATTACTGATTGTAGCCACTCCGTCCAAGGAAACTCCTAATAACATCAGAACTGGAAGGTTCTGGGTAGTTAGAAACTGTCTGAGCTTTCTTGTTGAAGGTGTGAACTCCTTCAATGTCAACCATATGTCCAAGAAATTTAATTCTCTTACACAGAAAGCTGCATTTGCTGTGCATAACCTAAAGACCTGCCATTTGTGGGTGATCAAAATCTTGTTGTAACTTGACAAAGAGATGGCTTTTCAATTTCTACTTGCCAGTAGCCTTTAAGTAAGTCTAGCGAGATGAACATAACATTTTTCTCACCGAGTGCTTCCAGGAAGTCTGTTAAGGCTGATAGTGGGAATGGATCGGGTACTGTGACAGAGTTTACTTTACGACAGTCAAATATGGGTCTAAATTCACCTCCTTTCTGGGGGACTAGGAGAAACGGACTATTGCACGGACTGATGGAGTGTTCACTTATATTTTGGTTTAGCATATTCTGTACTATCTCATCAGTTTCTTTTCATAAACTGTTGGGTAATCTATATACCGGGACATATTAATCATACCAGTCTTACCCACAGGCTCACCAGGTAAGGCCACAACATCTCAATAGGTCTGCAAAAGATTAATTAACCCCTTAACCCCTTAACCGCGGGGCGTCACTTTCGTGACGCTTGGGAGCAAGGGATCATACCGCGGGGCGTCGCTTTTGTGATTCTGTGTTATTTTGAATTCACCCGGGCTTTCAAGTGGGGGCTTGTATCATCTATCAGTACTGACAATGTCCAACACTAGTCAGCACTCCTAATCTCATCTGTACTCCCATCCATTGTTAACAATTTAGCCATTTCTCCCCGTTCTTGACTCCCCTCCCTACCCCCCCTCCATTACCCTATCCTCTCGCCTGCCCAGCCATGCTACGCTAAGTAAATCTTCCCTGGAATTTTTCACTGATTTCATCCATTGAAATAAGCCCTATGTCCTATTCTTATACCAAATAATATATACAAGAAAGAAATCAGGTAAATGAGAGTGCCATACACCTGGAATTGGCTAATTATCACCTGACAACACCTCACGTGCACTTGTTCGCTAATTTTCGCTGTTTTTTTCCCCTTGAAATATGCCGTATAATCTATTTTCGTAATAAATATACATGTAAGGAGAGAAGGGAGAAGCCTAAGTGATATTTACATTTACCTGGAACTACCTAATTTATAATGTATTGTCTAGATTTCCTGCCAATCATATCAGTGCTACACAAAGCTGTTTCAAGATTTAACATTGGTAGCTCTGATTATATATCTCCTAAGTAGGCCTCTAATCTATTTTCGTAATAAATATACATGTAAGGAGGGAAGGGAGAAGCCTAAATGATATTTACATTCACCTGGAACTACCAAATTTATAATGTATTGTCTAGATTTCCTGCCAATCATATCAGTGCTAGACTTAGCTGTTTCAAGAAGTAATATTGGTAACTCTGAATAACCCCTAAAGCAGGCCTCTTAGGCTGGCTGGCCTGGCCCCTGCGTTATCAGTGTACTCTCATCTTCCAAAGTGAGAGGACGTATGTTTCATCTTGCTGACTTCAAGGCCTTTTTTCACCCCCATGCAAATGGCTCTGTGACCTTTACCCCCTACTAAACCTCGTGTGGAAAGAGCTAAAGGGCTGACAATTGATAAAAGAGTGACTACGATCTTTCTATTGAGTAAAACAGTGCAAGTGGAATTGTAAATAATGTGTAAATAATGTGTAAACAGCAAGTGAAAGTAATGAATGTAAATATACGTGAACAATGGAAAATAGTTTTATAAGTTATTTCAAGTGACAGTGCACAACACAGTGTAAATAAAATAGAAATGTAAATAACGTAAATAAAATAGAGAACGTAGATAGAAATGTAAATGAGTAGTATTATAAGAATACGAGTATATACCCTAGGAGTAATGAAATTGAAAGTTTCACTCTAGCATGTCTGAATGCTATGAGTTATGAGAGTGAAGATGAAAGTGACATTCACTCTCAATGCCAGTATACAGGACGAGAAAGTGAATGCTACGTATTTTACTGAAAGAAATTGAATCCCTACAGTGACAATAAACTAATACTACTGAAGGAAACTTATGGATAAAGACTGTAGATATATATAAGTGTTATATAGTAATAGAAATATAAAGTGTGAGGGGTTTTATGAATAATAAATGACAGACTACCATGAGCGAACTAGTGCCAGTGCGACGATCAGACGTGCTCGTTATTTCCATTGCTTTCACAGTGTTTTTTTTTTTTAGTATGGATCCCAAACTACTTGAAAATTGTAGAATAGTGTTTATAGTGTTTGTATCTGGCTGTGGTAATCATATTACGGGTTGTCGGGAAGTGTAAAGTGGAGACTTCGTTACCCTACTTCAGAGGTCTCCACAAGTCCTACGGTAACCGACGAAGGCTCAACAATCAATCCAGGAGAAAGCTGAATGTATGTGCCATAAGCATATGTAATTTTATTATTCTAGGACTAATAACTGATTTTTGGCAAATATTTTTTGAGAGTCTGTCGGAGCCCAAATAACCCCGCGGCACACGCAAGTCATTGGTAAACAAGCCCGCGGTGTAGGGGTTAATGGCCGTGCCTTCAGAAAATGATGGGCCTCTCTGGCCAGCCCTGGGGCCATTGTTTCGTGTTTTGAGAATCGAAGTTTTTCTTTACCAATGCGAAGAGAAGCATCTGGCACAACTGGCATTGTAGTTTTTATCTTCCAAAACCGATCCTATGATTCGTAATGAATTGAGGAAAAAATAGCAAAATGACGCCATACACGCTGATGAAAACTAAGTACATGCACGATAATACATCGCACTAAAAAATATCCATACATTCACCCCCCCCCCTAAAAAAAAAAAAAATCAGTGTTTTTGAATTAGTTTGAAATAACTAGAAGTATGTAATACGAACAAAATTAGTACATAATATTGGAAGATTTATAAAACAAGTATATAATTATTTCCTTTTTTTTGGTGAGGGGGAGGGTTACTGTGTTTATGCAAGTATGAAGTTAATCTCGTGGTCTTGGTGGCGTATTGTGTGTCTACAGGGAGGCAAAAGATGCTATTTTTAGTCTGTAACCAGATAAGGGTGCTCCTTTATGTGTATAGGCTGAATCGCTGCAGCAGGAAATCGATGCAACCTGAGATTTGTACGGTACCTCGCATGAGGGGACTAGTGTGAAGGGAAGGGAAGGGTTTACATCCATATGAAAACAACAAGGACAAATCATATGTTGCTGAGATTCTTGTGCAAAACAAGAACTGTGTAAATGAACAGATTCAGCACATAACATGTGTACTTGTAAATAAAAATATCATAATTATGAATTTTCCCCCCTTTTTGACGTTTGTGATGTTAATTCCTGTATGGAGTTGTTTTTGTATTCCGGATGGTATAGTGTGTGTCGAAAGAGAGAAGGAGGCTATATTTAGTATGTTTCAAGATAATGGGTGCAGCTGTGTGTGTTTAGGGATAACCCTCGCTATCAAAAAAAAGGTATGGCAGGAGATCTGCACAGTGAGCTGTTTCAAGATAATGGGTGCAGCTGTGTGTATTTTGGGATAACTCTCGCTGTCAAATAATGGTAAGGCAGATCAGCATAGTGGGCTGGGGAAGGAGGGGTAAGGAATGTTGAGGTTTAAGTTATGGTTGTTAGTGCAATAATTGAGGAATATAAATATTTTTTTTCTACAAGTACGGAAATAAGAGGAAAACAACACAATAAAAGAAATAATAACAAATTCGATGAGTAAAGGATTAAAAAAAAAAAAAAACCTTACCACTTGTAGAGTGGGCAGCGAGTGCTAGGGATGCTTATCTCTCTCTCCTCCCTTCCCCGGTCAAAAGCAAACTTTGATATGCAGTCACTGTCTGGGAAACAAACTCTCTCTCTTTTCTTGACCTACTTACTTTCTTATTCTTACCTACACTAACACTTATTTTCTTAGTCACTTTTACACTGCTGCACATCCTCAGTGATACGTACATTATATATATATATATATATATATATATATATATATATATATATATATATATATATATATATATATATATTTTGCCAGACGACTCAATCACTTTTGAGGTGGCCACAAACAATATATATATAAATATATATATATATATATATATATATATATATATATATATATATATATATATATATATATATATATATATATATATATGTGGTAGGTGGGGGCGCCCATCATCCACTCACTCAATGTAGAGGTGCCATATGATCTCTACACTGAGTGACAAGCCAATTGGTTTTCTGTACCCAGGAAACCATTTACTACGCTGGGTGGTAACCATATAACCTGGGATTCTGGCAGGGTTAAGTGTCCCCCAGATTCCTCTATCCAAAATCACTTAATCATGGCAGTCGTTTCAGAGAGCCTCAGAGGGCCCAATACCTGTCCAGGGCCCCAACCAAATGGGCAGATTCGCGTGCCCATGTGGAATGTGAGAGGTGTGAATGAGGAGAGCAAGAGGGTGGAAGTGGTGAATGTGTTTAAGAGTGCGAGATATGCCGTGATGGCACTGTGTGAAACGAAGATGAAAGGGTGCGAAATGGAGGAGTGGGAGGGTGTGAAATGTGTAAGACCGGGAATGAATGGGCGAGGAAGATGCAAGGAAGGAGTTGCTTTGTTGATGAATGAGGTGTGGCAGAGTGGAATGAGAGACTACAAATGTGTCAGCTCGAGGTGTATGTATGTCAAGTTCAAGTTTGAGAAGGTGAAATTGGCAGTGATTGTAGCGTATGTACCGTGTGAGGACAGGAGTGAGAGAAAGAAAGACAGGTTTTGGGATGAGCTGGGTGAAGTAGTGGGAGAAATACCCAGGAGCTGTAAAGTGATTGTGATGGGGGATATGAACGGAAGAGTAGGCACAGGTCCTGAGGATGACATAATGGGTTGCTTTGGAGTACCAGGAGAAAATGATAATGGGAAGAGACTGAAGGATGTGTGTCAGGAGCGTAGGTTGTGCATTTGTAACTCGTATTTCAAACACAGAGAAGCACACAAATATACATGGTATAGAGGGAACAGGGATCGTGTTGAAAGAAGCCTGATTGATTACATGGTCGTAGAGAGGTCAATGATGGGAATGGTTGCTGATACGAGGGCTGTGAGAGGACGATGTGGAGGTCTGTCAGATCATATGATTGTGGTATGCAAGATCAAGCTGAGAGGAGTGAGGTGGATCAGGAGAGAGAGGAGCAGTCAGGGAGAAAGACTGAAAGTTGAGAAGCTGTAGATCAAAGAAATGACAGATGAATACAGGACCAAAGTAAAGGACGAGTTAGAATTACTGAATTGGAATGAATTGGATCTGGACAGACTGTGGAATGCATATAGGGATTGCTTAGGAATGCTAAAGCGGTGTGTGGTGTGGCAAGAGTAACAACAAAGAAGAAAGGTATGGCATGATGGGATGAGGAGGTAAAGAGAGCGGTGGAGGAAAAGAGGAAGAAGTGGCTAAAGTGGTTACAGGATAGGGGTTCAATTGAAATAAGAACTGAATATGTTGAGACCAAGAAGCACGTAAAGAGACTAGTGAAGAGGAAAAAGAAGGAGGTAAATGAGAATCTAGGAAGAAAAATGAATGTGAACTACTCTGAAAATAGAAAGTTATTCTCGAAAGAGGTGTGGAAATGTAGAAGTGAAAGCGGAAAGAAATGGGATGGTGTGAAGGATGCAGGTGGTAGATTATTAACCCATGGAGATGAAGTAAGGACCAGATGGAAAGAATATTTTGAAAGCCTGATGAATGGGAATAGAGAGAGCATAGCAGCTTTAGACATGATTGGTTTTGGGGTTGTGCAGAGAAGGAATGCAGTGCTAGGAGACGTGACACTCGCACAGGTGAAGAGTGCTGTGAAGCAGCTGAAAATCGGGAAAGCAGCTGGGGTTGACGAAGTTTATGCAGAGATGCTTAAACGTAGTGGAGAAAATGGAATGAAGTGCCCGTTGGAGATATGTAAGAAGGCAGGGATGAGTGAAACTGTGCCTGCAGAGTGGAAAAAGGCTGATTGTACCCCTGTACAAAAATAAAGGTGAAGTAATTGAGTGCAAGAATTACCGTGGCATAAGCTTACTGAATGTGGTAGGGAAGGTATATGGAAGAATTATTATAGAGAAAGTAAGAGAGATATCAGAAGTCCTAGTGAGTGATGAACAGGGTGGCTTTAGGAGTGGCAGAGGATGTGTGGACTAAAAATTTGCAGTGAGACAGATAGTAGAGAAGGCTTGTGAGAAGGACCATAAGGTGTTTATGACATTCATGGATCTGGAAAATGCATATGACAAAGTGGACAGAGAGGGATTGTGGAAAATTTTAAGTATGTACGGTGTAGAGGGTAAGCTGCTAGGTGCCGTCAAGAGTTTTTATGATGGCAGTGAGGTATGTGCCAAGGTTAATGGGCATCTAAGTAAATGGTTCACGATCAGTGTGGGCATGCAACAAGGTTGTGTGATGTCCCCATGGTTGTTCAATGTATATATGGATGGGGTGATGAGAGAAGTGAAAACACGAGTAATAGAGAGAAGGATGGCATTGGTAATGAATGGTGATGGATGGAATATTTCAAATTTGATGTATGCTGATGATGCAGTACTGCTTACAAGTACCAGAGAAGATCTTGGTAGGCTAGTGCAGAGTTTTGTTGATGTCTATAAGAGTCGTTCCTTGAGAGAGTATATAGAAACGAGTAAAGTGATGGTTAGTGAGAGAGAAGGTGACTTCCAGTGCAATGTAACAGAGAATGGAGAGAGACTGGAGTTGGTGAGAGAATTCAAATACCTGGGTACAGTGATAGAAAAGAGAGGAAAATGTGCAAAAGAAGTTGAAAACAGAGTGATACAAGGAAGAAAAGTAGCTGGTGCAATGAAGGCCTTGATAAGAAACAGAGGCTTGGGTGTTGCACCTGCACGAGGCTTACATGAAGGAGTGTTAGTGCCAACTCTAACATATGGATGTGAGGCTATGGTGTGGCATGAAAATGAAAAGTCAAGAGTAAGAGCAGTGGAAATGGGACTGCTGAGGAATGTATGTGGAGTACAGAGGGTGGATAGGATACGAAATAATGTGATTCGTGATAGATGCGGAGTGAGGAAGTTGGTGGACACCAGGACTGAAGAGAGTGTACTGAGATGGTATGGTCATGTGGAGAGAATGGATAACAATATGGTGGTGATGAAGGTATATCTGAGCGAATTCGAAGGAGGAGGCGAGGTAGGCCAAGGAGAAGGTGGAGAGGTATGGTGGATGAATGTGTGAGGAAGGGAGGTTTGGAAGTCGGTGAGGCTAGGGACCTGACAAGAGATCGAGCTGGCTGGATGATTTTTTTTTTTTATGCGAGAAAGAAGGAACCAAAGGCCATGAGCCCGCAGTAACAGTTCCCTCCAAGAGAAAAACAAAATACAATAGAGAGCCAAATTCAAGATCCGATCATTTTGAGATGCCTGGACACACTGCGTTTGAAAGACTGGAGATCATAGGAAGCAGGAAATACAGACAAAGGGAGACAGTTCCAGAGCTGACCTGTTGCATAAATGAAAGACTGGGAGTAACGGTTAACTCTTGCATTAGAGAGTTGGACAGAAAAGGGATGAGAGTTTGCTGCCAGACGGGTGCTATGCGCCCGTCATAGAGGTGGAGGAATGCAAGCAGACAGTTCAGAGGAGCAGTAACCATTAAAGTAGTGATAGAAAAGAGATAAAGATGCAACAGCGCTGCGAAGAGACAGAGGTTGAAGGGAGTCAGTAAGAGGAGGAGAGTTAATGAGACGAAAAGCCTTTGACTCCACCCTATTGAGAAGAGCTGTATGTGGGGAGCCTCCCCACACATGAGAGTTGTACTCCACACAGGGGCAGATAAAACCCCTGTATAGAGTCAACAATTGTGCAGGGGTAAAGAAAGAGTGGAGTCGGCTTAGCACACCCAATCTCTTGGAAGCAGATTTTACAAGAGATGTAATATGATCTTTCCAAGATAAGTCCTGAGTAAATTTAACCCCAAGCATGTTCAAGGATGATGCAGGATTAAGCTGAATATTATTAAACATTAGTGGGTATACCTGTGGAAGATTTTGTCGGGTTGATAGGTGTAAGAACTGAGTCTTAGATGCATTAAAAACAACCATATTATTTTTACCCCAGTCAGAGATACGAGCCAAGTCAGACATTAGGTGTGCCATAGCCTCATCCCTTGTTTGTTGAAGTAACTGTTGAGATGGGTGTTGCAGGAACCGAATGGAAAGGTGAAGGGTGGAGTCATCAGTGTATGAGTGGATAGGGTTAGATGTACAGCTTAGAAGATCATTGATGAATAAAAGGAAGAGAGTTGGTGATAGGACAGAGCCCTGAGGAACACCACTGTTGATAGATCTAGAAGAAGAACGATGGCCGTCTACAACAGCGGCTATAGAACGACCAGAAAGGAAGCTAGCGATGAAGGCACAGATAGAAGGATAGAAACCGTAGGAGGGCAGTTTGGAAATTAAAGATTTATGCCAGACTCGATCGAAAGCCTTTGAGATGTCAAGTGCAATGGCAAACCTTTCGCCAAAGTCCCGAAAGGAGGATGACAGGAGTCTAAAATGTAGGTGAGAAGATCGCCAGTGGAGCGTCCCTGACGGAACCCATACTGACGATCGGAAAGAAGGTTGTGATAGGAAAGATGCCTTAAAATTTTTCTAATGAGAATTGACTCGAAAACTTTTGAAATACAGGACGTTAAAGCAATTGGATGATAGTTGGAGGGTTGGGAGTGGTCACCCTTCTTTGGGACTGGCTGAATGAGACCAAACTTCCAGCAAGAAGGAAAGGTACAAGTTGACAGACAAAGGCGAAAGAGTTTGGCTAGGCAGGGTGTAAGCACAGAAGCACAGTTCTTGAGAACAACAGGAGGGACCCCATCAGGCCCATATGCCTTGTTAGTACTGAGGCCAGTGATGGCAGAAAATACATCAACTGAAGAAATTTTTATATCAGCCAAGGAAGTCAGAGCAGGGAAGTGATGGAGGAACAGCACCGGAAACGTCTAAGGTGGAATTGGAGGAGAAAGTCTGTGTGAAGTGATCTGCTTTATCAGTAGAAGAAATAGTTACAGAACGATCAGAGTAGAAAAGAGGAGGGAAGGATGATGAGGTAAAGTTGTTAGAAAGATTTTTGGCAAGGTGCCAGAAGGAGCGGGAAGAGAAGTGCATGATCAGGGATTTTTGGCACCCCTTTTTAACGTGGCAGCGTCTGGATTGACTCTGTCGGATACGATTATGTGACACTACAGAACATGGTGAATGTTTTTGGCGTATCTGATAGAGCCAGGATTCCGGGGGCTGGAATGATGAGTGAATGGAAGCGTGGCCTATTGGATTGGGCAATTATGGGCTGTCTGGACATTGCTACTCCTCACCCTGCTCTTGGGTGGGAAAGGAGGTCCGGATGATGATGATGATATATATATATATATATATATATATATATATATATATATATATATATATATATATATATACTTAATTTCATAAATAGTTCTTTACACAATAGCTGCTGAGTATTAAGAACTATATCATGTCACACTTAATACTTGACCCCCCCTCAATGGCCATGGGTTCAAAAATTTGCGTGGTCTCCTAGCTGTCCCAGGAACATTTTTTCTTAGTCCTAAAATCGTTTTTTTTTTTTTCCCTTCCAGATGCGAAGCGAATCGTCTGACACACCTGGCAATGTGTTTTCAGCCTCCTAAATCCATCCTTTGATTTGCTATTATTTGCAGAAGATATAATAAAATTACAACACATGTGCCATGTGTCATTAACATGTAAACATACGGGCAAAATATCCGGGCAAAATACCCGAGAAAGAGTGACCACCTGATGGTAGAGTAAAGTAAATGTACCAGTGACTTTCGTTCCTTCCCATAATTATTCTCAGTAGCCTATAGCTCATGCTAATTCGACGCCACTGGCTACAACACGGTAAAATGTCTTTCAACACCGGCGGTTATATAGGCGTTACTTGTTCTATATATTGAGGGACGTTGCCCAGATCTACTAAAAGGCAAGATCATCTGAAAGAATGGTAGCAGAATCCATAGATTTTTCAATGGTTTATACACCAGGTAAATTATCATCATATTTTGCAGATACCGGGGCACACCTTTACAGCCGATGGGTACATCAGGAAATCGCCAATCTTTGTACCACTTTTAAGTATTAGTGGAGCATTTTTACATTTAATAAGTATAGATGACACAAATTATCCTCCAGCACAAAACACAATCCTGACTCGTTTGTTAAACCATTCACACAACACGTCTCATGCAGTGTTAATGTATTCATTCCTTTTTTCTCACATACAACACAGACAGACTTTCATGAATTCATGCAGCTACAAAATTGTACACCATTTTGTCACTGCTGATTTCATCTCTGTGATGCAAAATGCTATTCAGATTATTTGAGGCATTTAAAAATGAGACATAGATGAGTCAACCATTTTGTCACAATTAGAGGGGGTTTCATGAGAGACTAGTACTCAATGATCCTCATTGATCTCTTGTGGACACTGTGGAGCTACAGCAACTGTGTGATCGAATTTACCTGTGAGAGGACATGGTTTGGGAAATCCATCCCAAATACATTAAGTCCCTTTGCTACAATACTACAACATGAAGGTATCAGTTCAATAAAATGTTGGCCCATGGTGTCAGTACCAGTCAAAACATCTGCAGGATACTGTAGTCTGTTTGTGACATAAAACTCAGCTGTGAAGGGTTTTTATTTACTCTTCGAGTTGTATCTCAAGAATTACCTTGCCCTTCACATAAAATCTGAGCTGTCAACACCAGAAATAAATGTCAGGCAGCTCAAGGATTCAAACTTCTTTAATCCTTCCTTTAAAGTTGTTGTTTAGGGAGGACTCAGATATTAAGTTCTGCACAGACCCACAGACCATTAAAAAAAAAAAAAAAAACGTAGAGACTCCTACACAACTACCTAAGATAACTAGACTTCATGTGAGTCAGAGGGCAAATTTGCCAAGTTGGGAGATCATAATTTTGTCATTATGGAGAATTCTGTTGGTTCTGGAGTGGGTTTTTTCCCAGACTGTGTATTGGCAAAGGCACAGCATTGGCTAGTGCAGGGCTATTCTATTGGCGGCCCTTGAGCCAAATCTGGCCCTTGAGTCGTTTTTCACAGGCCCTTTGACAGACTCAGATGAATGCAAATAATCAAATAAACAAACAAAACAGAAAATTTTGCCTTTTTCTTTTTTTCTGTGCCTAATGGAAAATGTAAAAGCAAATTAAATGATATTTTTTTTTTGTTCTACAGTACTGTATGTATAATTATTCAGACAGAGGAAAAACTGGAGCTAAAATAAATGTATGGCCCTTCTATCAATCTGAGTCTCGTAATCCGGCCCTACTTCTGAAGTTCTTGAATAGCCGTCCACTAGTGGAATGACAATGGCTCTTATGATAAGTACAGTACTTATTCATGAATGATTGCGAAGGTGTTTTACTATCACACCCGTGTCCTTGTTCATCTCCTAATCTCCGAGTCTCTTTTAACAATTTGCTTCACGATGATCTGTTCATTTAAATTACCAAGAAACTGCCTTAGTTCTGCTTGTAGATCTGGTTCTGTTACGAGAAAAACTGCTTTGCAACACAGATCCTGCACGTGACATGGCCGGTGAACTTGGTGTGATGTTTAGTCTGCTGGGTGGACTTGAAATGTGCCCTTGACCTTGTGACTGCAAGGACTGTGGTACTGAGTTGAACTGTGTGTACTGTTTGAGAAGTATGATACCGAATTTCTCTTTTATCTGTACGGCTAACATGGTTATGTCATCCCTTGGAGAAAACTGAATCTTTAATGCTGCAACTACAGTAATTTACCCTTACTAAGACGATTTAAGAATCTGAGATAGCCAAATAATGTTGCTACACTGTTCAGTGTTAGGGTGGTTTTTCCCTTACCATCAATTTCCTCCCACGGGCTGTTTCGTAATGCCTCTGAAACTTCTCTTGCTGTTGCTGTTGACACCGCTGCCGCATCTAACAAGCATAATTTGCAATGAAAGGATGAACTTATCCTGTCCTATACTTTGCAGTAATCTGTAAATGCTCATCAAACATCCAGCTTTCGTATGGTTACAAAAAAATTCTATGAATTTGTTGCAGCACTCATCAAAGGAAGCAAACATTTCCAGAAATCTGCAACAAAAGAGCGAGCCAACCTGTGAGTAACCATCATCTAATCGGCTCCGAAGATAGGCGATTTTAGCATTGCCTGTTGTAAGTCCATTGTCTGTAACTCCAAACTGGACATCACTATGAAATCATCCTTGCTAATTGCAGGATTCATTCCTGTGAATCTGGGACACGATACATCTTCCAAAATAGTTGCTTTGGGGCAGGAGAGGTTGCCATATTTAAAAGAGTAAAAGCAGAAGATAACTGAGAAATGTGTGATGATATGGGGGTATGGTACTCGGCTTATTAGACTGTTTTTTGCAAATAAGTCTTTCCATTTCATAAACAAGTAAAATTATCATGTAAAGTTTCAATCTTAGTGGGTCCTATTTCATCTCTGGAAGTGTGTATGTATGATCTTCAGATAAATTAATCTTTTTAAGTAAGGAAATGTCATTAAGAAATGACTTGGAAAGAAAAAAAGTGTAAGGCAAACGTTAAGTGAGTAAATACAGGAGAAGAGACTTTTTAAAACTAAAATAAACTATTACAGTATGTATGGTAACAGTTAACAAAGGAGGATTGTTATATATAAAATATTTACAAATGAAATGATCACATGGATGCAAATAGTAAAAAAAAGATGTGAGAGTATAAACAATAATCTTGGAAACTCTTTTTTTAGTGTAGGAATTAAGTCGTGTAAAAGAAGAGAAGGGGGAAAAATATATTATGATTACTGATCTGGAGATAGCACAGGGAAATTTTTATAGAATCGGTCTAAATCTCACCTGTTTGAATAAAACATAGTGCAGGATGTGGTGTGGGCTGCCACTGGTGCCTGGTTGGAGGTGATAAGGCCAAATTGCAGGTCAGCGGGTCACTGGAGGTTTGACACTGGCAGGATTGTGGTCGGGATGAAGGTTTGATGACAGTCAGGCTTGTCAGCAGACAGTTTTAGCAGCAGACAAGCTTATTGACAGGCTTGGCAGCAGACAGGCTTATTGACAGGCTTATCTGGTGATGGGCAGGCTTGGTTGGTGACAGCCAGGCTTACTGACGGCAGACTTGGTTGGTGACAGATGGCAGACAGTCGGTTTATAGGTTACAGAATTCGATGGTAGACAGACATGAAATAAACCGCCTCCTTGACCTCACTGCCACCAAAATGTGAGACGTGACTCTGCAGATTTACCATCAGGATTTCAGGTTGGTCTTAAAGACACCGTATTGCTACTAGATGCAGTACTGGGAGCTTAGTTGTTACACCCACGGAGTGTAGTTGATCTCTAACTCTCAGATAATCTTTCAGGGCACAGGTAGCGAGTTTCTTTTGTGTGTGTTGCCCAATGTCATGACTAAACTGTTGTGTTTACACATAGAACTGTCTCTCCAACAGAATTTACAAGAGGTCTGCCAGCCTCAGTCTGACTCAGGAAGTCCACTCTTGCCTGACGCAGATGCATCAGCAACAAGCATCCATTTGCTTTCAGCCACAAACTAGCATATCTTTCTTTTCCTTTTCCTTACCTCATTCTTATCTCTTCCCTCATTCATAATTACATAAACCCCAGCGCTCCCAAAGCCAGAGTGGATTATATGTTATGACTGGCGTGTGTACTTACCTAATTGCACTTACCTAATTGTAGGAATGAGTCAAGCTCGTACTGTCCCGTGTCTTAACCATTTTTACCACACGTCTTAAAATTATGAATTGATTTCGCACACACTATTACGTTCGGTAGTGCATCCCACTGATCAACTGCCCTATTTGCGAGACTAAATTTCCTTACATCTTTATCGCCTATCTTTTTATGCAGCTTTTTGCAGTGTCCTCTTGTTGATGCTTCCCCATAGGTTATATAATCATTTATGTCTATTTTCTCCATCCCTGATATGCATTTATATCGCATAATCACGTCTCCTCTTTTCCTTCTCTCCTGTAGTGTTAGCAGATTCAGTTTTCCTAGTCTTTCTTCATAGCTTAGATCCCTTAAGCTTGGTATCCATCTTGTAGCAGCCTTTTGAACTTTTTCGATCTTATCAATGTGTTTCTTGAGATGAAGATTCCATACTACTGATGCATACTCCAGGGTTGGTCTGATGAATGATGTTATTATCTTCCTCAGCATGTCTTCATTTATGTATGTGAATGTTATTCTCCTATTTGCAAGCATTGTATACATGTTCCGTACTTTCTCACTAATGTGGCCAGCTGGAGATAGTCTGTTATTGATAATCACACCTAAGTCCTTCTCTCTTTGTGATATATGTAGGGTTTTACTTCCTAACTTAAAATCCCAATCTGGTCTTTTCCCACTTTTTCCAAACTAGATTACATGACACTTGTCCACATTGAATTCCATTTGCCGTGTATTATTCCATTCATGAAGTTTATTTAATTCTTCTTGTAGCTCTTTACAATAGTCTGTGTTGGTAATTCTCCTTAGTATTTTGGCATCATCAGCAAACATACTTAAATAGCTTTCATTTCCAATATTACTATCTGTATCATTTATATACACTAAAAACATAATTGGTACCAGCACTGAGCCCTGTGGAACTCTACTAGTCACTTCCCTCCATGATGAGTAATTTCCTCTTAGTAATGTTTTCATTTCCCTTTTTCTGAGAAAATCTTGCATCCAACAGTACAGTTTGCCACGGATTCCACCTTGATGGTACAGCTTCCATAAAGGGCTTTGGTGCGGTACTGTCAAATGCTTTCTTGAAATCTAAATAGATACTGTCCATCCATCCTTCTCTTTTCTGTAATGTTTCTGCAACTCTGTCATAGTAGCTAAAATAATTATTAACACATGATTTTCCCTTTCTGAAACCAAATTGCCTTTCTGTTATCATATTTTGTTCTTCTAGATGGTTTACCCAAACTTTTCTTATCAGCTTTTCGAGTATTTTACGACACTGGTTAGTGATAACGGTTGGTAGTTTAGTAGATTTTGTCTATTCCCTTTCTTGAATAACGGAACAATGTTTGCTTTCTTCCAAATATCAGGTAGTTTACCTTGACCCAAAGATTCCTTGAATAATAAGGATAATGGTCTACTTAATTCCTTTGCATATTCATGTAGCACCCAACATGAAATTTCTTCTGGACCATTTGCTTTTCCTTTGTCTAATTTACTTAACTTCTCTTTTAATTCTTTTTCTGATACTTGTATATCTGGTAATATGTTTTGGCATCCATTTTCCGTATCATTCCTCGCAAAATATTATTTTCTGTAAAAACTGATTGGAAGTTCTTATTTAGTGCTTCACAAACATCATTCCCTTGTGTATAAAGGATCCTTTCATCTGTAATGGATTGTATTTTATCTTTTACGTTGGTTTTGCTTCGGATGTAGCTGTAAAATAGCTTCGGTTGATCACTACTTTTGTTTATGATATCCTCCTCAAACTGTTTTTGGGCTTCTCTCCTTATTCTTGTGTATTCGTTCCTTGCCTGCTTATAGTTGTTATATGCCCTTACTATTGTGTCTTCTGTATCTATTCCATAACAATTATCTTTTTCCTTTCGATCTTTTACATTCATTATTAAACCATTTCTTTATTTTCATTTCTGCTTCTTTGTGTTGAGGGATGTAATTTTGGACTCCTATTTCATAAAGTTCACAGAATTTTCTATATATAACTTTTAAATCTTGTCCTCTAAGCTCTTTTTCCCAATTTATTTCTAAGAAGTATTTCTTTTGGTCATGAACCTTTTTGAAGTTAAGGCTCTTTTTGGAACTTTCATTACTATTAACAATGTCATATGCAATCCTGAAGTTGTAATTTAATACTGCATGATCACTTTTGCCGAATGGAGGGTGATACATAATATTGTCAGTATCATTTTCTTGCCTCGTAAATACAAGATCTAATATTGATGGTATGTCAAGTCTTCTTTTTCTGGTGCTTTCTTTTACATGTTGTGTTAGGAAAAACTCCTGCACAAGGACCAGGAGCTTTTGGTCCCAACAGCTTTCCTGTCCTTTTATATCTAGAGTATTCCAATTTATATTTGTACTGAAGTCTCAAGTTAGTATAATTCTTTCAGATTTCTCCTCCATTCTATTTAGTAATGTGTGTCAGTCTGTCTCTGTCTGTTTGTCTGCGTGTTCTGTACATCTGTGCACACACACACACACACACACACACACACACACACACACACACATATAGATAGATAGATAGATATCGATATAGATATAGATATCCCTCAGTTCCGTGCAACCCTTAAGTGGGCAATCGTGCAAAGAATCCCACGATGCAGTAATACGTTTATAGATCCCAAAAGAACCTGAAGAATAGGAAATCGGAATGCTCGAACTCTCAATCAGGCTGGTAAAATGGAAGAACTTATTTCAGTGTTCAAAGAATACAATATAAATATTTGTGCCCTTACGGAAACGAGGTTGCTTGAAGTTGATAAAATGAATTTGGAAGATGGTATTACTTTGTTGGTGTCATGTAGAAGTGATGGAAATCATTGCCAGTGAGTGGGATGACTGCTGAGTAGAGATGCTTGCAAGACATTGTGTGAGTTTGAGCCAGTTAATTAGAGCTTGTTTCACGTTCGTTTAATATCTGACCATGGTAATATCAGTATGGTGGTTGGTACGCTCCGACATATGAGGCTGCTGATGAAATGAAGGATGACTTCCATGAGAACCTGCAGGATGTAGTGAATAGAGCGGCAAGACATGATTTGTTAGTTTGCATTGGTGATTTTAATGCGACTGTTGGTAGTAGTAAGGATGGCTTTGAAGATCGTATGGGTAAGTAGGGTGTTGGTATAAGAAACGAAAATGGGGTGCGATTTGGAAGCTTTTGTTTGGCAAATGACCTTACGATTGGTGGAACTATCTTTGAGCATAGAAAAATACATAAAACTACTTGGATTTCTCTATGTGGTAAATATTGTAACCAGACTGACCACACTGCAATTACCAGAAGACATAGAGGTTACCTGCAAGATGTCTGTGTAAGGCGGGGGACAGATATACGTAGTGATCATCACAGATTAAAGGAGACACTTAAGAGAAATGTTAATGGTAATTGTACAGAAGGTAATAAATATGATTTTGATTAGCTGAAAAATGATGAGAACACGAAAGAAAAGTCTCGGTGGGAATGTAGGAATCGGTTTCCAGTCCTGCAGACTTGGATGGAATTGAAGGTAATGATATTAATCAAAACTGTGGAGAGAGATGAAAGAGGTTTTGCATGAGAGTGCCAAGGTTGCTATTAAGAAGAGGGGGATGGCGAGAAAGAAAAAGTGGATGCCAAATGATACATGGGATGCAATTCAGAAAAGGAAAGAGGCGAAGTTAAGAAGTGATGCACATCACGTTGATGGCCAGGTAGTTTAGCTTCTTAGGGCAAAGTACAGAGTTCATTCTGAAGTAAAAAGACTCGTTAGGCATGATGAGAGGAGGCTATATGATGAAAAGGCAACAGAGACAGAAAGTAAGTAAAAATAACGGTTAAAACACGAGAGCAGCGTATCAGGCCATAAAGGAGGTAACCGGGACTGAAAAGAGAAGCAAGGAAATACCTGTACGAGATAGAAATGGAAACTTGATGACAAAAAATTTGGATATAAACGTGAGGTGTAAAAATCATTTTGAATCTGTTCTAAATAGACCAATCCCAGCTGAATAGGACATTTTGCCAGCAAAGAGAGATTTGCAAATAGAAACAGGGGTTATAACCTTAGAAGAGCTAGCAAAATCTATAAACGAATGAAAGAACTTTAAGGCCCTATGAGACGATGAAATATTTCCTGAAATGCTTAAGGAGGAAAATGATAAGTTCATGAATGCTTTTATGAAACTTTTTAACGTGACTTGGGATAATGTTGGAATTCCAAAAGAGTGGAAATATGGAGTGATTATATCAATACAAAAAATGGGAGATTTAACTGTGTGGGGAAATCGGAGGGGGATAACTTTGACACCTGTATTTGCAAAGTCTTTTCCAAAATCTTATTATACAGAATAGAGCCAACAGTTGGTGAAATTTTAAGAGGAGAACAAACGGGATTTAGAAAGTGTAGAGGTTGTAATGATCAGATATGTATTGTAAGTGATCTGATGTAACTATCTACTAAGATGAAAAAGTTTGGAAATAATATTAGAAGCCTGCATGAAGGTCCATTTTACAAGGTAATGGTGGGAGCTTCTTTGAATGATCCGTTTGAAGTTAGGCCAGGAGTTATTCAAGGAGTTCTTTCACCTTTGCTGTTTGTTTTGGTTATGGATTACGTTATAAGAAATGTTGTAAGGGGAACAGGTGCAGGAATTAACTGGAAAGAAAATAAGAGGCTGATGGATTTGGACTATGCCGATGATATTGTACTGACTTACGAAAGTATTTACGAGATGCAGAGGGTGCTTGATTGTCAGATGGGGGAAGGAGAAAATGTGGCACTGGTAATGAACAGTGGAAAGACTGAAATTATTAGTATGAACGTTGAGAACCAAACTGATTGTGTAGTTGGGAGTAACGTGGAGAGGAATGTAGACAATTTTAAATGTGGGAATGATGATTTCATCTAATGGATTATTAAATAATGAAACTGATGGGAGGATTAGACAGGCTTGGCGAGCTGATGGAATGTCGAAATCTGTTTGGAATAATAATATGCTTTCGATACATACTAAAGTAAAAATTTGCAAGTCCACTGTTAGACCAGTTTTAATTTTTGGACATGAATCATGGTATAGTACAGTTGCAACAGATCAGAAAGTATTAGGATATGAGAATGAAATATTGAGAAGGATTCTTGGAGTAAAGTGGCAGGAAAGAGTTACAAATGAAAGAGTAAGGAATTCTAAGAGAGTGGGACCAGTTGATGAATATGTGAGACTGTCTTGCTGAAATTGGCTGGGGCACATATATAGAAAAAAAAGGCAGTTTAATACAGGATGTGCCAGAGTGGACTGCTAGAGGAAGAAAAGGCATAAGAAAAGGCATATTTTTGTCGTGGTATCGGAGACAGACAGACAGACAGACAGTGTGAGAGAAAGAGAGATAGGAGCTTCCAGCCGTTCCACAGTGTCGTTTTCCTCCAAATTTTGCACACGCCTCCGTATGGACCAAAAAACATTGCACACAAATAGCCGTTAAGCACTATTCGCTTTTCTTTTCTTTTTTTTTCTTTTTTTCTTTTTTTTTTTTTTGAGGGTTAACCACTCCATGGCCGTGCCTTCGGAAATTGAGTCCCCCCTGGTTGTCGAAAAGACCATTTTTTCAAGTTCCGAAAATCAATTTTTATACTTTACCACGGTGAAAAGAATCGTCTGGCACACCTGACTGCTCAAGTTTTACCTTCCTAACCCATCCTGTAATTTGTAATGAATGGAGGAATGATTCACAAAATGACTGCAGACTCGCCGGTGACAAGTAAGCAAATGCTCCACACTAAGATACATCTACAGTATATTTTCTATTTTAAAAAAATCATTGTTGCTGAAATGATTTGGAATGATTAGAAATATGTAATATTTATTACATATGGGTCTATTATGATGTGGCAAGGGTAAACCAGCTTTACTGTCGGGCCCTGCTGTGGATGTCACTGATTGCATTGCGCAGTTGACCCTCGTGTGGTGTGGTGTGGTGAGGATCTGTCCCTTCTCCTCTTTGGGGCTAAGATGCGAATGAATGTGTTTGAGTGGATGAGTAAATGGGGAGTGTGTCGTCCTGTCTCGGCTACCTCCCTTTTCTTGGGGGAAGCAGCCTAGGTATATAGATAGATAGATAGATTTTGTTGTGCCAACAGAGAGCCACACAATAGTTAAACACTATTCACTTCGAGGGGGGAGGGGGGGTTAGAGGGTTCAAGTGTTTAACCTCTTCTTCAACACACGTCCTCCTCCCCGCGCCCACAGGCGTGACATCACTGCGACGGTTGATGGCCATGCCACTAAAGTCGATATTCCACTAGCTAACGGTACCCGCTGGCCTGTAAAGCTACCTCTCGCCGGCTGCTCAGCTTGTCCAACTTCTGAGCTTCATAGTTATTTTGATTTAGCAATTTTAATTTTTTTAATTAAGACAATTTATTTACTGCATCGACTAAAGGTTGAAACAGTGGAAGTCTTATTTTACCAGTATAGAGTAAATGCAATAAATAGGTGTTTCAAGAATGAATGAGAGTGTAATAGTGTGTATGATGAATCAGCGGTAAGCACAGTGAGCAAAATTCTTAGGAAACACATAAGGTGTTTCGAGAATTGTTGTGGTATCAGAAAGCACATGCTAGAGAGAGAGAGAGAGAGAGAGAGAGAGGAGCTCCTGCCACGCCCACTCGGCCGTTTTCCACTAAATATTGCACACACCTCCAGATGTGCCAAAAAACGTTGCAAGTACCTCGCTGTCAATATACAAATGTGTTATGTGTTCTGTGCCACTTCATCTGTGAAAAACAAAGTTTCGAGAATACTGCTAATAAATCGACATGGCTAACTAAGCGACAATCAGTCTGAGCCAAAGGCCCAGCCCGTCAGGAAAGCCTAACCAATTAGGCCCACGAAATAGACCTAAGTGGCTAATACAAGTATATTTTTATTAATAAACAAAATACCTTATTAGTTTTTTATCCGAGTTTAACCAAACCTGGTGGAAGGGCTGAGGGTCAGACAATCAGCAGACCTAATGATTTTTGAAAAATTGGTCAAACATCAAAGTCACTGGGGCAGGTCAAAATATTACCTGGCAAAATGAACTCAAGCTGTTTATATTCAATTATCTGACCAAATTTAGAAGGGTTGAGGGTAAGGCAATAATGAAGTGATTCATTTCTGAGAACAATCAGTTAGAGGTCACTCTCACACAGCAAAGTTTGTGTGCTTGTTAAAAAAAAAAAAAGTCAAAAACGTTTTGGTCCGATATGAACAAAAGTTGGTGGAAGGGCATAGGCAAGCGTCGTTACCTTCACTTCTGTGAGTGAATAAAGTAGATTTAATATGATTTTAACCAAACTTGGTGGCAGAACTGAGGTCAGCCATGTATATCAAAGGTCAAGGTCATAAGGTAAGGCCAACTTAATTTTTTTTTATCCGATTTATTTCGTCTACTTCCTAGAAGGTTCCACAAATGTTCATGCATGCCAGTAAGAGTAGTACTCTAGATCGCACAGAATGCTTCGTAGCACCTCTTCTTGAGCAGTTTATTTTGTGTAGAACACTTGAACAGTCTTTCCTACTCAGTTTGTATCATTTTACATCAACATATTTTGCATCAGGCACATACAAGAGGATAATGTTACAGAACATATAGCAGAATAAAAGGTGCTAAGAAGCCTCCAGTACGACCTAGGATGCAGCTGTAAGCGTTAATTTAAGAAACACCAATGCCCTTGGGCTCGTATTCTCGTCGGTTAAGGAAATTCCCTAACACTTCTTACTCACTGATTTATTTTTGGATACGGTTGGTTAATATAATTTTGCATGTTATTTATGCGGAGTATGACGATATTGCAGGCGTTCATGTAACATGCAAGAAGATATTAATAGGAGAAAACAAATTAAATCGCCTAGGAAAAGATGCTAGGGAGCGTCCTCAACCGACGGAAATTCAAGCCTGGGAATAGACAAAGCCTGGTCTCTGCCACTTGAAATCAATGACGGGTATAATAATCTTATTATCGCTATTTACAGACGATTCCACTCAGTTCAAGATGGACTTTTGATTCTGTGTGGTTAGGTATAGCTTCTGTTAACCCCTCCACTGAAGTGACGCCAATGTAACCTTAATATAATCCACCGGTACTAAAAAATAAATATTGTTAAAATGACGTTCTTGAATTCCAGGGGTGGGGTCTTCGTTCGTCTAACTAAAAGAATCATGGTGTAAATGGGCCTATACATTCTCTTCTGTCCTCTTCGTCCTCTTTTCCTTTTCGTTTTTTCTTTTTTTGTTATTAACACTCAGGCTCCAATCACATATTTTTTGTTCAATAATATCATCTAAAATTAGTTGGAATAGAACTATGAGTTATACTGACGCAGAGAATATTACAACTGACTGAGAAACATACGCGATTATCTATCTTTAGCCATATGCCTCACTGTAATTACATATGGAATGGCCACAAACAAATCGCCTCCATGTCGCTATGTCCCCTCCCAAAACGCTGCCCTCCTGCCAACTCACACACTCCTCGTTCATATACCTCTCCATTCCATCCATCCATCTCACCCTCGGTCTCTCCCTCCTTCTCTCCTCCCTTCCACCTCACTTACATCTCTCCTCGTCAGTCTCTCACTCTCCATCCTCTCCACATGGCAAAACCACCTCAGTGTATTTCTCCTGACGCTTTCTATCACATCCACATCCACACCACAGAGCTATTTCATTTCTTCATTTGTCAGTCTCTCTCTCCATGTAACTACACATTTTCCTCTCAAACAACTAATTTCAGCTGTTATCACTCTTGACTTGTGTCTTTCCAGCAAGATCCATTCGTGATTATAAAAAGACAAATCTCTCTCTCTCTCTCTCTCTCTCTCTCTCTCTCTCTCTCTCTCTCTCTCTCTCTCTCTCTCTCTCTCTCTCTCTCTCTTCATCGTCGCTACAACTAAAACTAGGTATAAATTGCGCTATGAATATATCACTTCTCGTCTTCCACACCATTACTCAATCAGTTATCTTCACGCCGCAAGTCGTCACGGGCACTCACTCACTCACACGCTAACACACAAACACACGGGAACAAACAGAGCTAGTAAGAGCCCGGCCTCTTGTACTGTACAAACCCATGCCACAAATATACGACAACATACTCTCAAACTTTGCGTCTCTCTCTCTCTCTCTCTCTCTCTCTCTCTCTCTCTCTCTCTCACACACACACACACACACACACACACACACACACACACACACTTCCTGACAATTTCTCTCGCTTTACACAGTCACACTCATTCACTCCTTACACTCTCGCTTTTTTCCCCTCATTTCATAAACTCTCTCTCTCTCTCTCTCTCTCTCTCTCTCTCTTTCTCTCTCTCTCTCTCTCTCTCTCTCTCTCTCTCTCTCTCTCTCTCTCTCTCTCTCTCTCTCTCTCTCTCTCTCTCTCTAAACTCAAAGCACTGCCAACACTTACTCATTTTACACACACACACACACACACACACACACACACACACACACACACACACAACCAAAGCTGTTTTACAGCTTCATCAGAAGCAAAACCAAAGTAAAAGATATAATACAATCCATTACGGACGAGGGAATCACTTATACACAAGAGAAAGATATTTGTGAAGCACTAAATAAGAATTTCCAATTAGTTTTTACAGAAGAAAAAAATTTTGAGAGGAACTATGTGGAACATGCATGTCCACACATATTACCAGATATACAAATAGCAGAAAAAGTAATACAGGAGGAGTTAAGTAGAATAGACAGAGGAAAAGCAAGTGGTCCTGATGAAATTTCATGTTCGGTACTACGAGAATGTGCAAAGGAGATAAATAAACCATTATTTTTAATTTTCAAGAAATCCTTGAGTCAAGAGAAACTACCTGATATTTGGAAGAAAGCAAATATTGTCCCCTTATTCAAGAAAGGAAATAGACAAAATCCACTCAACTACCGACCAGTATCACTGATCAGTGTTGTAAGCAAGGTATTAGAAAAACTTATAAGAAAAGCTTGGGTAAATCATCTAGAAGAACACAGTATGATAACAGAAAGACAGTTTGGTTTCAGAAAAGGAAAATCATGTGTTACTAATCTGTTGAGCTACTATGACAGAGTAACAAACACAATACAGGGAAGGGAAGGATGGGTGGACAGTATCTATTTAGATTTCAAGAAAGCTTTTGACACAGTACCACACCAAAGACTTTTATGGAAACTGTACCATCAAGGAGGAATTCGAGGCAAACTGTTTTGTTGGATGCAAGACTTTCTCATAAAAAGAGAAATGAGAACAGTACTAAGAGGAAACTACTCATCATGGAAAGAAGTGACTAGTGGAGTACCACAGGGTTCAGTGCTGGCACCAATCATGTTTTTAGTGTATATAAATGATATAAACAGTAACACTGGAAATGAGAGCTATCTGAATATGTTTGCAGATGATGCAAAAATACAAAGGAGAATTACTAACACAGACTCTTGTAAAGAGCTACAAGAAAAATTAAATAAACTTCATGAATGGAGTAGTACATGGCAAATGGAATTCAATGTGGACAAGTGTCATGTAATCAAGTTTGGTAAAAATGGAAAAAGACCTGATTGGGATTATAAGTTAGGAAATAAAACCCTATACACATCAGAAAGAGAGAAAGATCTAGGTGTGATTATCAATAACAGACTATCTCCGGCTGACCACATCAGCAAGAAGGTACGGAACATGTATACACTGCTTGCAAATATGAGAATAGCATTCACATACATAAATGAAGACATGCTAAGAAAGATAATAACATCATTCATTAGACCAACCCTGGAATATGCATCAGTAGTCTGGAGTCCTCATCTCAAAAAACACATAGACAAGATTGAAAAAGTTCAAAGGGCCGCTACAAGATGGATACCAAGCTTAAGGGACCTAAGCTACGATGAAAGACTAAATAAACTGAATCTACCAACACTACAGGAGAGAAGGAAAAGAGGTGACATGATAATGCTATATAAGTGCATATCAGGGAAGGAGAAAATAGACATAAATGATTACTTAACCTATGGGGAAGCATCAGCAAGAGGACACTGCAAAAAACTGCATAAGAAGAGAGGTGATAAAGACGTAAAGAAATTCAGTTTCCCAAACAGAGCAATTGATCAATGGAATGCACTACCAAATGAAATAGTGTGTGCCAAAACAATTCACAAATTTAAGGATATGTACGATAAATATGGTTTAAGACACGGGACAGTACGAGCTTGAATCATTCCTGTAAAGATACAATTAGATTTTTTTTTTTTTTTTTTTTTTGTGTCCGACTCTGGGCATAGGCTTCACAGCCTGCTATCAAGGCCCAGCAGTCCTCCTACATACCATACACCTCTACATGTCACCACTTCGGCGTTAACACCCACTGTCCATATTGAATACATGCTAGGGCTGTCTCATACAGGACTGGTGTGTTGGTATTAGCGGGGGTATTTTTACGACATGTCGGCGGGTCTTCTGGTAGAACAGTAAAGCCTGATTTTAATGAAATTCAAATCCTTAAACTGTTCCCTGCCCCAGCTGGGATTCGAACCTGGGTCCGGTGGGACTGCAGGCCACCTCTCTACCGATTGAGCCACTGCCTCCCCCAAAGAACAATTAGGTAAGAACACACACACACACACACACACACACACACACACATGCATGCACGCACACACACACACACACACACACACACACACACACACACACACACACACAAGTGCACATACACACACACGCGCGTGCACACACACACACACATACACGCGCACACATACACACTCTCTCTCTCTCTCTCTCTCTCTCTCTCTCTCCCCATGCACTCTCACACTCATTCACTCACTTCATATACATTCATTTTCACTAGTTCCATACACTCAAACACTCATTTCACACACACTTTCATTCACTCTTTCACTTATTTCACCCACTTTCACTCAAGCTTTCACTCGCTTCAGATATTCTCACTCTCATTCACATCATCCATTCACTCATTCAGTTTCACTCGCCATCCACACCTTCTCCCACACTTTCACCCATCTAATACGCTTTCATTCACTTTCACTTTTTTTACGCTTTCACACTCAGTCATTTCACACACTCTCACACTCTCTTTCACTCATTTCAGACACTTTCTCATTCCCTTCACACACTCTCACACCTTGTCACTCACTTCACACAGTCATATTCTTCTTCACTGCAAGGATTTTCCCACTCACTTCACTTTTAAGCTAACACATGAATTTTCGCTATTAAACATAACTCTGTGTGCGGTGAAAGCAATAGGTGTTTAAAAAGTCGGTGCTCTTGTTCTTTCTCCTGCAATTATACTTGATTAAATCGTTGTACCCGCCAACGCCATCCAACCTACAACGTTAACCCGCCCCGTCCCGGAGACGTGAATTCA